>NC_133770.1:278224330-278383068 GCF_003597395.2 Chelonoidis abingdonii
GGTGGCAAACTGACAAACAACCAAGGACAGGTTGAAATTCTGCTACTACAGTGCAGTAGAAATACTGTACCCCTTATCCTACCTCCAACTTCCTCTACTCATTGCCTAAGGTAGATTGACCAGGACTCTGTACAATAGTATCTGCCACTGAACTTTTTCAGTGCTCACCAGCATTTCGAGAATGCTTTAGCTTAGCAAAAATGTTTTCCCAAGGACTCATAAAAAAGCTGAAAGATGGGAACAGCCAAGATGACAACATGCTGTCTGCAAACTTTCCAGGTGAAAAGTTATAAATTGCACCAGTCAGTGAACAGAAGGATATTAGAGAATGTGCCAGTGGGCAAGTTAATCACTAACAAATGTCTGAAAGTAGCAGTCAACATCAATAGAAAACTGCATGCTTTAAAAAAAACAACAACCAAAAAACCCTGCTCTGTATGGCAGATAATCAAATTAGGAGTCCCACTGGGCTTTGAACAAAATACAAAAATTACAGTATGTTTAAAAAAAGTCACCACAGCTAGCGGTAGACAGGATTAATTGGTTCAAAAAGACATAGGGACGTCCAAACAGAACCCACTTACCCACAAACAGATCAGCAAAATGTGTGCTTCCAGACGTAATCTGCTCACATTCAGGACTTCAGAAAGTGAAATCACATGGGCTCTGAAGGATTTTTTTTTGCCCAGTTTCATTATGTGTCATTGCACAAGTGTCTAGGTGCATTGTGTCACTGATTTCCCCAGTCTTCATCTTCTTAAGCTTCCGAAATAAAACACTACTGTAGGCAGGATAGTGAAGATGGACTACAATGGTCTCATCAGGAATGTCAGGCCCTGCATTCCTCTTTAAATACCCATTTTCACCTCTTTATTACCAGCTTACATAGAGTTTATGTAGTAAAGGTTTCTCATAAGCCTAGAAGCTCCTGCTTCTGCACTGAGAATTCCCCATTATCCCTATGTCTACACCACCACGGTAAGTCGACCTAAGTTACGCTACTCCAGCTACATGAATAACGTAGCTGGAATCAACGTAGCTTAGATCAACTTACTGTGGTGTCTACACCGCACTAGATTGACAGAAAATGCTCTCCGGCCAACTTACTTACTCCTCTCATTCCTGGTGGAGTACCAAAGTTGACCAAAGAGCACTCTGCCATCGATTCAGCAGGTCTTCACTAGACCTGCTAATTTGACCCCCGGTGCATCCATCGCAGCAGTGTGGATCCCATGGTAAGTGTGGACATAGCCTATGTCCCAGCATAGTCAGGCGTCACTTTCATTTGTCACTGGCAGACAGGCAATATTGTACCCATTGTAAACGAGGAGAAGGATAGAATTACAACACACACACACACACACACACATTCTCTCTTTAAAAGACCTGAGCTAATGTTTTCCAAAGTGCCCAAGTGACTTAGGGCCCTAAATTCCATTTTCAGTAGAGACTTAGTGCATGTCTACACATACAGCGGTGCAGCTGCAGTGCATCTGGTGAAGATGCTCTATGCCGACAGGACGGAGCTCTTCCATCAGCATAATGAAACCAGCACTGTGAGCAGTGGTAGCTATGTAGGCCGAAGAAGCTGTACACACCAGCACTTACACTGGTGTAACTGATGTCGCTCAGGGGAGTGGTTTATTCACACCCTTGAGTGACAAAAGTTATACCAACATAGGCTGTAGTGTAGATGTAGCCAGAGGCATCCAGGCTGCCTCTCCCATTAATATAAGTGGGATGTAGGTGCCTAAATACCTTGGAAGATCTGGGCCCTTGGAGCCTATGGTTTTGTCTACTTTGACCACAGCAAGGTGGGGTGGGAATCTACCCCTCACTAGCCCTCTGTGGTCTCCATGCATCCTGCTAACATTCCTTAATGCAGTGGCTCTCAAACTTTTGTACTGGCGACCCCTTGGCTCCTTACAGCAGCCTGATCTAGTCCTCTTTGAAATGGCACTAGCTCAAAGTGTATTAATGAACTGTTCACATGTGTCAGTAGAGTGCACATAAACAGTTAACCACAGCAGACTAGGGCGGGGTAGATTCACACCCCAACTTGCTGCAGTCTAAGGCCTGGTCTATACTGGGGGGGGAATCGATCTAAGATACGCAACTTCAGCTACGAGAATAGCGTAGCTAAAGTTGATGTATCTTAAATCAACTTACCTCCCACCCTCACGGTGCAGGATTGATGGCCGCGGCTCCCCCGTCGACTCCACTTCTGCCTCTTGCCCTGGTGGAGTTCCGGAGTCGACGGGGAGCACGGTCAGGGATCGATTTATCGAGTCTAGACGAGACGCGATAAATCGATCTCCAATAGATCGATCGCTACCCACCAATCCGGTGGGTAGCATGGACGTACCCTAATAGTTCATGCTGACAAGCCCTAAGTCTCAGTGAAAGTGTATGGAACCAAAGCTCCTATGGGCCTACATCAATATTAAAAATGGGACTTCGGTTCATTTGAAAATTTACCCAGTCCAAGTTGTTTAAAAAAGCCTTAAAACATTATTCCAAGTGCACTTACTGTCCAAGCATTTAGGGCAGGGGTTCTTAAACTGGGGGGTTGGGACCCCTCAGGGGGTCACGAGGTTATTGCATGGGGGGTCTTGAGATGTCAGCTTCCACCCCAAGTCCCACTTTGCCTCCAGCATTTATAATGGTGTTAAATATATAAAAAAGCGTTTTTAATTTATAAGGAGGGTCACACTCAGAGGCTTGCTGTGTGAAAGGGGTCACCGGTACAAAAGTCTGAGAACCACTGGTGGAAAGATTCCTGTCAACTTCACTAGGGGATGGATGTGGCCACTGAAGAGCTTTGGTTAGTTTGTTTCAGGGCCAAAGAGGGTGCAAAAAAGGCCAACTTCTCCCTCAGAGCCTGAAGGTTAGAAGAAAAATAAGAGATGGGTGGGGAATTACTAAAGACATATGGCAAATACTGTCTTGGCATTTAATCTGTCTTTAGGGGTGAAATCAGTGTTGTGTGCGAGGTACTGATCTGAGGGTCCAATAACATGCTCCTTTTATTCCCTGAGCAGGCACGGCATGGGCAGCAGCAGCCAATGTGTCCCTTCGTTGTCCTGCCAACATGCCTCCACACACCTGTGGTTAAGCTTACTCCCTAGCTAGGGGGACTGTTCTGGCTGCCTCTCTTGATTTAGCTGAACAATGTGGTCTGTGTAACTCAATGCACATAACATCACAAAGCAGCAATACTTATACAACCGTGTCTCCAGTCTCTGCTCCTGGGGCAAGGATTTCTCATTCTGTATATCCTGCACAATGTGCTACAGTAATACCTACATGCTGGTACAATATGTATCCCCCTGACAAAGGAGAGAGACTCTCTATCCAGTACATGTCTTGTATTGCTTCAGTTTTTTAAAACCCACAAGTCACTATTAGTGTTATTTCACTTAATGCAAGCTCTATTATCCCCCATTGTTTATGTTTTCAGAAAGTTCTACCAAGGAACATGGGCACAGATTAATTTCCTCTCCCACCCGCATTTAAAGCTTCCTCAAGTTACCATTTGCCCCTTCCAGGACTCATCGCCCACTGGGTCACAACATTCTGCCACTTCCTCAGCACAGAAGGATGTTGCAATGGGATGAGATGATCCAACATCCTGGCATTGGCCCAACTACCCCAATACAATGTTACAGTCTTGGGATGCACTACCACCTGCTGCTGCAATGTCGGGGAATATACACGGTGTCAGAGCTTGGTGACAGAATGTCAGCACGTCCTGCAGTTCTGACACACTCTTCTGCTGCAACATCCTACCTAGCTTTAAATAGGGATTCTTGAATATGAGTTGTTGTCCTCTTACTGGATTTGCTGGAGGGACACTGTAAGCTTGTCAGCGTGTTGTAAACCACAGTGTGATTACCTTACTTCATACCAACACTGCGTGAACAGGAATGAATAAGTTACTTCTCTTTGACTATGTTTGAAAGTTCCCAAGGGTCTAGATACTTTGGGGTGAAATAATTTCTAGTATCCTTGGCCTTTAGATAAAATTTTGATTTATTTTTCATTGAATTATTCAACAACAAAATCTTAGATCGTTAGGCAACAAAACGCAGTTGAGTAAACCAAACGAGTGAGAACTAAAAGGAACTAGTGAGCTTGCCGCGAGTGATACCACTTGTGGCTACTTGGCACCAGTCCCACTGAATGGAATGGCACTGAGAAATAATCTGACTTGTCAGACCAGAGAAATGAGAGCAGCAACTCCTTCTCAAGCCCCGAGACTGTTCTAGCAGACAAATATGATTAGAATTAGTGTCAAAAGCCATAGATGACTCTCAGTGTAAGAAACATATGTGGGCAAATCTCTCCATCATGCAGGATCCCGCACACATGCCGGTAAATAAAAATGAAGTCAGTGTGTTTGACAGCTGTACGTCTGACGGTGTCAGCTCAGGATTTAACTGCACTATATTAACCCTAGCCAGTATTTCTCTCTGGGGTCTACTGGGAGTCAGATACATGAAAGAAGCAGGAAGTCCATCACACAGTTGGAAAATACTGTAACTGGACTCTGTAGGAAAAACATGATGGTATGATGCGTGCACTTCCTGTGCTCTACACGCTTGCTTGGCAATGATTTCTCATATGATGCCCATGAGTGAAAATATTTTTGGGGTGGCATTGCACTTAGTTTTGTCTAAAGTAAATAGACTGTGGATCACTTGAAGGACACTAGTTTGGTTAATAAATATGCTGTAGTCAGGGGTGAAAGTAAAATTGAGCTCTTACTGGTATGGGGCCAGCTCTGCCCCTTTCCCCCGAGAAGGTGTGGGCCTCAGGCAGAAGGGGCGGGGCATTGCCCACAGTTAGCCCATCTGCACTGCCTGGCCTGCACTGCGGTAGCAGCAGCAGTGGCTGGAGCCCTGGGCCCTTTTAAATCGTGGCCCCAGGGCAGCTACTTCTTTTGCCAACCCCATGGCTGTGCTTTAACGTCGCTGCCCCCTTTGCACCCCCCATCAGCGACTCTCCCAGGTCGTCGCTGCCCCTTTTGCGCCCCCTGTTGCCCGACATTAAAAGGCTGCCAGAGCAGCACTTTAAAGTCAGTGGTACAGGCCGGTAATGGCAGCTACTTTTTACCGGTACACCGTACCAGCCCATACTGCCTTACTTTCACCTCTGGCTGTAGTGTCTGTTTTCCTGTTCACTTTCTTTCTCCACGTTATGGACACAGACACACAGAGGATAGTTAGGAGACCACATGCCTCTCCAGGTCTAAACATCAGTTTCTCTGGGCAAAACATATCTGACTCACATTATTTTTGATCTATAAGTTGAGTTACTTGATTCATTATTAAAAAAGAATGGAAAATGGTACTATAGCATTATTTGCAAAGCATTTTCACTCAAACCGGTGAGTCTGGAAACATTACAATACCTTCCAATGGATTATCTTGATGTACATAGTCATGGGACAAAAAATTAGTGATTTTGGTTGACTCAACTTGACACATATCAAAGGGGCTTGATTTTCCGAGGCAGATGCTCAGCAGTTTCAGAAAATCAAGTCTTGTTAAATTGCCTCACATTGGGCATCCAAAATCACTAGTTACCATAGAAAAGTCTTTCCCAGTATGTCTATCTCAGTAATGGCCATATAAAAGCATTTTGTTAAATCAATATTTAAGCATGTCATCCAATCAGTGTTATTCATTTGGTTGACTTGATTAGCTATGGGGAGCATTTTGGCACTTCAACACACTCCAGCAGTTAAAGAATTTCAGTATCTACCCATTTCTTTTGGATAGAGCTTGGGCATTACTAGAGATGGGCAGGTATGGTAACTGGTGTTGAAATACTATGGTGATGGGAACCTTAGACATACGTTAGATAGAAAGATAGATAGATTACACAATGAGAACAAAGAGTTCACTGAATTAGGAAAAGCTGTAAATACCCCACTTAGAACAGGAACGCAAACAACACTGAAAGTAAAATATTCCAAAAATGTGCATGACTTCTGGTGATAGGTAAGCTTCCAAAAAACTCAGCTGTGGAAACATTACTGGGTGTCATAGTTCCAACCCTGAATAGTAATGTACTACATTGACTTCCTGGTAGGTTTAGCACGGATAAGCATTCAGAAGTGCAGATACTTATTTCAAGCCCTTGGGTCTGCAGATTTGATTGGAAATCTCATGGGAACAGGCTCTGTCATGAGATTTCCAGAATTTCTGTTTCAATTCTTGGCCCACAGCATTGTGGGAATAATCTTTCTTGTGATATTTTGGCAATTCCAGTCTTGGACAGAATTTGGAAGTAGGGGAGAGGAGGACACATAAACTGAGTATTTCAAGATCTCAACAAAAAGTTTGGTTCTAAAAACATGACATTTTCAAGTGTGATGTACGTGACAATCTCTTTTCTTACTAGGTACATCCACTCCTAATAACAACTGAAGAGCTTGCAATAAAATATAAAGCTACCTGGTGGCTAGCAGAGGGTAAGTATGGAGAGGGCTGAACCAAGCTTCTTTCATTCGTGGCATGCTGTCATATATTAAAAGGTCTTTCTCGGTCAGTACAACCAGTGCTGGCTTCCAGTGCTTCTCATTCTCTCCTGGCACCTGGAACAGAACACAGTTTCAATGAAACAATGAGTGAGGAAGAGAAGAGGGACAGGCTAGCAGCCTGCAACTACAGAGCCTCCCAATAGGAGCAAGTAGGATTCAGGCTGAAAAGATTAATGAAGAAACAAGTTTTACTACTACAGGTCTCTGAAATGATTCTGCCTCCTGAATAATATCCTAAATTTATGACTAGAAGCAGCAAAAATGGATTAAAGCATAAGGAGAACATCTGTCATTGTCATTAGTACTAAAACTTCCAAACCTGCTGTATCCTTTGCTCACTATCAGCTGTTACATACGTGAAATAAGCAGAGGAAAACGTAGACAGAGCTGGCTCTGTTATTTATATTTGATCTTTAAGAACCTATGAGGTCTATTGTCCTTGAATAGGGAACTAGAATCAATGCAAAGCATACTGTGAGAAACAACTCTAAAATAGTGACATGGGTGGGTGGGGGGAGGGAAAACCTGACGATCTCTCTCTAATTTCTATGATTAATGATTGTTGGCATGATCCTGCACTCAACTTACCACTGGGCAGAAATCGTGGCTCTGTTGAAATCAATGCAAAAAATCCATTGACTTCAATGGAGCTAGAATTTCACCTCTGGTGTTTTACTTACTACCATGCACTCATTGTAGTTGTATGTTACTTCTCAGATGAGACTCCTGGCAGAATTCTGCGCCACTGGAATGGGTTACCTAAGGAGGCTGCAGAATCAACGTCACCGGAGGTTTTTAAGAACAGGTTAGACAAACACCTGTCATGGATGGTCTAGGTTTACTTCATCCTGCCTCAGTGCAGGGGTCAGGACTAGATGACCTCTTAAAGGTCCCCTCTAGCCTTACATATCTATCAGTCTTCCTGAAGCAACATGAACAAAAACATCTTTTGGTTTTACATTGAAAAAAAAATCTCTCAAAAAAAGTGAATTTGATTTCATGTTATGTTCAAACTGGACAAAAAGAGTGACTATTACTAAGGCTGCAAGTTTGTCACTTCTGCAGCAGGCAGCCAGTCCCTGGCCCAGGGGAAGGTCAGGCAACCCCTGCACCAGTCGCACCTGCCACTGCCGGGGAAGTCTTGGGCCCCTGTGCCTCCCGCTGCAGCAGGAGTTCGGGTGTGGGAGGGGGAAGGGGGTGAGGTGGGGTCTGGGTGGCTCTTACCTCAGCGGGCTCCCCAGAAGCAGCAACATTCCCCTCACTCAGTGCAGGCAGAGTGCAGAGCTGCCTAGCCACACCACTGCCTAGGAGCTGAGCAAGGGGGATGTTGCCACTCCCAGGGAGATGTGACACCAGATAGGGAGCCTGCCGGCTGTGCCAACTCGCTTCCTCCCCCTGCCAGCACCAAGACTGTAACATCGCTGCCCACTCCTCCACCCTCCCAGCACTAGGGAGGGTCCTGGGCCGCACATCCCAGGCCCCTTCTCCACCCTGCAGCACCTGTGGCATTCCCACCTGAGCACCTGCGGTGCCCCCGGGATGCCCCCCCCCCCCCAAGATTTAGTCAGGAGTATATAGTAGAAGTCCTAAACAGGTCACAGGCCATGAAATTTTGTTTAGTGCCTGTGACCTGTCCATAACTTTTACTAAAAATACCTGTGACTTAAACAGTGTTTCTCAAACTGAGGTCGCCAACTGTGTAGGGAAAGCTCCTGGTGGGCTGGGCCGGTTTGTTTACCTGCCCCATCCACAGGTCCAGCTGATCGTGGCAGCCACTGGCTGCAGTTCGCTGCTCCAGGCCAATGGGGGCTGCTGGATGCAGCAGCCAGTAAGTCCCTTGGACTGCGCCACTTCCAGCAGCTCCCATTGGCCTGGGGCAGCAAACTACGGCCACTGGGAGCCACGATCGGCCGGACCTGCGGATGGGGCAGGTAAACAAACCTGCCCAACCTACCAGGGGCTTTCCCTAAACAAGCGGCAACCCCAGTTTGAGAAACACTAGACTAAAAGGTAGCATTAACTATTACCCACTCCAAAGTGGCAGTAAATCCACCTCCTTCCTTCCTAAAAAGATGTCATGCTCCAACTTTTCATTTAATATTTTTCCTCTTTTCTGCTGCCAACAGCGAGGACAATTATGGCATAGCTACCTGTTACCAATTCTCTTTAAAACACAGCTACATGTCTTAAAAGATCTCCCTGTGAAATTCAAAGCTTGTAATGTAGGGTCATGTATGTGTACTTCTCCTTGATGGTGTCTGATCTGATGTTAGTAATTGTTGTCCTTTGTGGCTCCCACTCCCCAAAAAGCCACTAAAAAGAACCAATATTACTGCTGCTAATAGAAATTCTCCTTTAGCCCAAGTGGTAGTGATATGTGATTTTGAAGCAGGTTTTGAGTTTTACTCAGCAGCCAATGAGTTCTGTGTCCCCTGATTACTGTTCTCTCTCTATTTGTGCAGTCCTGGCTTCAAAACATTTTTACAAGCACCAGTTTAAACAAACAGAATCAGAACCAGGTATGGGCTTGAACCAGAACATTGATCCGAAACACCTCAAAGTGAGAGGAAGTTCAGATGTGGTTCTAAATTTTGTGTATGATGGATATGAATTGAAACATCTGAAACCAAACCACTTGAATGGTAGAAAAATCCAGAGCTGAAACCAAATTTTGACTAAACAGGACCCAATTAAACATCCTCAAGCTTTAGGGAAGTTCAGGTCTACTTCTAAGATGGTTCCCAACCAGAAAACCAGGCCTCAAATCTCTCGAACTCTGCATAACTTTGCATCTCCAACTTAAGTGTGACTTAGTCCCACTCTAAAATACCAGAGGTATTTCCCGTGTGAATTAAGTCTTTCAATAACCACACTCCTTTGTAAGTAGGTAGCTGGTTTCTCCATCGTTATTAATGCCTTTATTTTAATTACAAGGAAAAAAAAACAGCCTAAACCAACTAAAGATTAATAAGTTTGTTTTGATGAGCATCCATATATTTATTTACAATTTTTCTTGCGGCAACATCTCATTTTCATGTGATTCCTGGGGGAGAGCAGCCACACAATTAGTCCATCAAACAGTCAAGCAAGAACACAAAACCCAAAGTATTAATAGACAAGTGCTAATCAAAAATATGCCAGTCACCAAAAAGATATCAAGCAACTAATAACACAGATACCACAGTTATCAAGGAAAAATTAAGGGGGACCTTAATCCTGTAATTTCCTAACTTTTGAGTGCTAGACTTACTACAGGAGTGTTCTTTAAATGTCATTTTTTGGATTTATATTTTCTAGGTTTAAAAAAGGAAAATTAGAAAATATACATTGCATCATGTGGTCATCAGCAGTACGAAGGTAGGTCCTTCAGATCCATAGCACAGATCGCTACTACTTGAGTTAAGATGTAAGAGCAGTAATAGTCTGTCATTTTCTCTATGGACCAGCCACTAGAGCAGGACATGATATACTTGACAGCAATGCAATGTTGGGAGTAAGTATTCCTGGCTGGGAATGGGTCTTGTTGTTAGAGAGACAGCCACCCACAGATATGGCACATTCATTCAAACAGGCAAATTGGCTATGGAGGAGATGTGGCTCTACCACAATGGGGAAAGGGTTGTATTCCCCCAGCTCTGCCCGAAGTGAATCTGTGCAATCTCTCACCTATCCAATCAGTAAAATGGGAGGTTATATTTGTCAGGCCTCTCAGTTGAGGCTTTGATCATTAATAAGGGTTGTGAAGTGCACGTAAGTATTTAAGATCTGAGTCTAGAACTCATAGTCTCTTCCTGGCTCCCAGCTCAGCACTTCTTTCCATACACCGAAGTGGTGGCTTCTGATGCTTTTCTCTTCCTGGAGCTCAAGTTCTGTGGGGCCAGGAAGCATGTTAAGTGAAGATGAAATCTTCAGAGATTTTAGCAGCAAGCCTCTAAAAAGTGATCAGTATTTTCAAATGGCAACTTTTAGCCCAATTTGGATGGATTTTATGGGGTTAGCAATTCCAATTCCAAAGTGATCCCCCCTCCCCACCTTGCCAAATGTCAAATTCCTCCTCCCAATCATGGAAGTGCTAGAATTCCTAAAAAACAAAGAAGGTTGGGAAATAGTTTTAATATTGACAAAGTCACCTATTCTCCCTAGCCTGACTCCTGGAAATGACTGAATTGTTTTTGCTGCAATTTAAAAACACAAAAAAACAGGACAAGCATGGAAAATTTCAGCTCAAATGGTTAAAGTCTGGCAAAGTTGGGGCTTATAACAGTAAGTGTTACACAACTTTAACTGCAGGCTTTGCTACCAACTCCATCTACAATTATTATTTGTTGGATATTAATATGTAAACACCAAAGAATAATTAAATCTAAAAAAAGAAATTGACTTCTTGAGTTGGCAAAATAACAAGGAGCAATATAGTGAGTTGTAGTGTACTGTCTCCATTTTACAGATGATGAAATAGAGTCACGGAAAGGTTATGCAACTTGCCTATGGTTACATAGGAAGCCAATGACAGAGGAGGGAATAGCACCAATGTCTCCTGACTCTTGGTCCCCACTGAACCAGCTGGTCAAAAAATGGGAAAAGGGAGAAAAAAAGAAAAATCTGTACAAATGTTGTCAGTTTTTGCAATTTTCTTTCCCTCCATCAAAACACTAACAAATTATTTCATTGAAAAAAAATCAAACCTTTGAAAATTTCAACCAGCTCTATTGCTTCATTGGTACAGAATGCTGGCATGTTTGCTGATATGTTCCTATACTATTCAAATTACTTACACCCACCTTGTCTTTCTAATATGCTGGGACCAACACAGCTGCAACAACACTGCAAACAATATTATGACAATTATATGTGCATAAACTGAGGCATATTTTTGTTATTACTGTTGTTAGGTATTATACCTTGTACAGTCCAGCCTCCCCTAAACTAATCATAATAATGATTCTGCCTGTAAACAGAGAACCGGCTGTGGAGTTTTCCTGGGAGATTGACCTCCAAAAGCAGAACATGTTGATAGGACTCAGCCCTGCTTGGTTCAGGTTAATTTCCCACATCCAGTTGCTCAAAATGTGCCCTTTAGCCCAGTGTTGTCTGTTATCTTAGTGAAAGATCTGATCAACTTCAAAATTACTGTAAATATCTGATATGTCTTAAAGATAGCATTAAAGTCACTTCCAAGTATAAAGTTCATTATTATTTTAGATATGTAAAGTGATGTTTTGTGATAATATTTTGAGTGCTGGTTCTTAGTCAATGACCTTTTAAAAATTCAGGCACTCGCAGTGTAATCCCTTCACTCCCATTACTATTAACAGGCATCATAGTCACATAAAATCCAAAGTGCCTTTATCTTTCAGACATGTAAAACCACCATCTGATCAAGCATTTAAGCTGGAGACCTTCTTCAAAGCCAAAACATTGGATTAGATTAAAGATGAATGTTTCTAGATAAGAGCTATATAAACACTTTTCAAATTATATTTGGGTTCAAAAATATTCATCCCATGTCAATAACATGGAGTGCAGCTCTTCCAAACCAGCTAACATGGTTGCCTTCTGCACGTGGCTAATAAAGTAGCTCCCAAAGCAAATTCGTACCTAGTTGCTCATCCCAAAGCTTCCTAGCCAAGTTCACCACTTGCATAAGCAGCTATAATTCCATTGAAGTCAATGGAGTTGTACCTGTTTGTACCTGTAGTAAATATGGCCCCTGAAATTAGAAAGACACTGATGCGTTCTATCAAGTAAAGGGTCTTTGACCCCTCTAGACAATCTGCATCATTTATAGGTTTAATCTACAAGCAAACTTGAAAAAAAGAGAATACTGTAACAAGAAGAAATGCCCAGAACAAGTATTCTTTGTGCTGTTAGCAGCCCAGCTTATTGACCTACCTCATCCAGCAGTGCAGTTAAAATCCTGGTTTTACAGAGACTGCCTGTAAACATTTTTCAGTTTTGTCTTTACAAAACTAGGTAACAATTCTGTGGTACATGGAGCACTTTCTAATTTTCCTGTGTCTGGTACAGGGAATTTCTCAGCCCAGGACTGGAACACAGGAAATTGGTGTTCAAGTCTCACTCTGCCACAAACTTCCTCGGTAAATTCGCATAATCTCTTTGTGCCTCATTTCTCCATCCGTGAAACAGAGATAACAAGATTTCTCTCCCCCGCCTCTGCCACCTTTTCTTTGGCCTATTTAGACTGTAAATTTTCGGGGCAGGGGCTGTCACTTACTCTGTGTGCGTACAGTGCTTAGTACAATGGCTCCTTGATCTCACTTGGGGCCCCTAGGTGCTGCTGTTTTACAAATAATGCTGCATTTAGTAGTGACAGCAGCTGAAATACCTGTATGGGTGACGACTGCATTGTCAACAATCTACAGCAATCCACGATTACAGTGTCATAGGCCAGGTCTACACTGCGACTTTAAATCGGTTTAATGGCCGATATACCGATTTAACGCTGTATCCGTTCACACGACGTCGTCATTAATATCGAGTTAACGGCTCCTTAAATCGATTCGGAACTCCTTCCCCCAACGAGAGGAGTTAGCGCTAAGTCGATAGTGATAAACTCGGATTAGGGTTTCATGTGGACGGAATCGACGTTATTGGCCTCCGGGCGCCAGCCCGAGTGCAGCACTGACCGCTCTGACAGCAATCTGAACTCGGATTGCAGCGGGCAGGTAAACAGGAAAAGCCCGCGAACTTTTGATTGACATTCCTGCTTGCCAGCGTGGGCGCTGATCAGCATGCTGGCCGATGCAGTTTGAAATCGGAAAGAGGCTCCAGCTCAGAGCCGTGTACGGGAGATACTAGGTCTGATCGCCTGTATGGGAGACATCTGTTGTATCCAGCTCCGTTACAGAACATTGAATGCCAAAGGTATGAAATCAAAATCCATGGATACAAGCGCTGTGTGACAAGCGTAACGGAATAGCCAGACTCAAATGGACGCTCATCGAAGGGAGGGAGGGGGTACTGAGAGACTCCAGCTATCCACAGTCCACAGCAGTCTCATGAAAATTATTTGCATTCTTGGCTGACTCCCAATGTCTGTAGGTTCAAACACATGTCTGGCGTGTTCAGGAACAGCCCATTGGATTTTCCCCCCACGCCACGTGAAAAAAAAAAGGGAAAGATTGCTGTTGCTATGGGTTTGCTCAATGCACTCCGCGAAAAGGCGCCAAAGGGTTGCTGCTGCTTCACAAAGGGAGGGGTGAGGCTGTACCCAGCACCACCGCGGGCAGTGTTTTTCGCCCATCAGGCATGTGCTCTCCACACGGAAGTGGGACTATGGATACTGAGGAACAGCTACCCACAGTGCACACGCTCCTGAAATCGATGGGTAGCTTTGGACCATGGACGCAAACAATCGATTTCGGGATCCCACTGTGGACGCGCTAAACCGATTTTATTAGATCTGTTTTGTAATATCGGTTTAAGCTAATTCGAAATAATCGTGCAGTGTAGACGTACCCATAGAGTTAGCATTCTGACTTCACCAGGGCAGGCATTTGGAGAGGAAATGTGAGGTGGACATGGGAGAAAACCTTGTTTAAACTTAGAGAGCATCCTATTAATTTATCATTGAGAATAGCACATGAAAATAAAATAGATTTAGGATACAGCGCCTCCCCTCTGTACTCCCAGCATAGCTCAGCTGATAAGCACAAGTTGGAGTGCTTCCTGCAGCCTGATGCAGCCCTGGTAGTGACTGTTTATGCTCCCATCACTCCCCCCCCCCCGCCTCCCGCCTCGGTGCTACTGTTTAAACAAAGGAGTAATGGAATGCACGACTCCATCGCCACAGGCTTTCTGCTCTCAGTGGATCCAGACAGAATCATCACCAAGCGGCTGGTGCTCAGTGGTCACCCTTTCAAGATCTTCAGCAAGACAGCTGTAGTGCGGTACATGTTCTTTAACAGAGAGGATGTGCTGTGGTTTAAGCCAGTGGAGCTGAGGACCAAGTGGGGCCGCAGAGGACACATCACAGAGCCGCTAGGGACTCATGGTCACATGAAGTGTCATTTTGACGGGCAGCTGAAATCCCAGGACACGGTGCTGCTGAATCTGTACAAGCGCGTCTCCCCTAAATGGACTTATGACCCGCATGTGCCGGAGTCGGTACCGTGGGTGAGGAACAAACAGCAGCTCCCCGTGCAGGAGGTGGAAATGGAATAACCCTCCAGGCCTAGTGTGTTTGCTGTGGTTCGCACCTCCTGCATCCCACATGGGTGCTTGGCTGTTCCAAGCCTCATGAGAAGTAGGGAGAACAGCCCTGGACTTGTTAGTGCGGTGCCTTTCCTGAGGTTTGTGTCCACCATTCACGCTGGCTGCAGCAGCATTAGATCTGGCTCACAATTGCCTATGCCCTGGCCTCCAATGTCAGTTTATTTCAATGGTAAATATATCTTCACCTCAAAAAAAAAACAAAAAAACCCCCAAGTTTGAGCCTTCCATACCCTGGGATGCATTTGCAATGGCTGGCCACAATGTCAGTTCTTCTACTACCTTGAGCATCAGGACATCACCTGGCCAGCACCATTGCCGGTGCTAGTCTCCTTAGAGAGGTGCAGAGGCAGGGGCCACCCGTCACCAACTCTCAACGTCAGCTCCATGCAGCAAGAAGGGCAAGTGCCTGCTGTGGTGATGCCTCCACACCATCCCTCCCCTATTTGAGGGCTGTGGCTTAATGCCATGACTTAGCCCTAAGGACTTGGCCCTGCAAACACTTAAGCACATGTGCAATTTTATTGACATTAATAATCCAATTGTCTTCCCAAAGGCTACTCACATGCATAGGCACCATTCTTTGCAAGCTCCAGACCTAAAAATGCAATCCTTCTGATACACGACAAACATAAACCAATATATATTTCAAAGGAAAGCAGGGTCTTTCCCCCCACCCCTTGGGAAAAAAAAAATCTCCTTGAAAGATATCCTAGTTTTATGACACCTTTTATATTCTTACTTCTATACTTTGAGCCATAGAGTCAGCTGGTATAAATGGACGTAGCTCCACTGAATTCAACAGACCCATTTATTCCAGCTGAGGATCTGGCCCCTGATTCTTTCATCTCCCTTAGGTTTCTCTTTTATAAGTTTTTATTTTAAACTTCATTTATTGGTCCATTTCAGACTTTCAGAAATGGATGAAAAAGTATTTTCAATTTGTGAGTCCCACGGATAATTAAATTAGAGGCCTTGGTCTATTTTGGAGAGGTAGTTTATATTTTCATTAACTCAAAAGAGCCATTTCAATTACATTCCCTGTTTAGCAAACAAATTATCTATTACTAGCAGACTTCATTTCAGGAAGCATCCAAATATGGCCTTTAAGAGAACTGTTCTGTAATGGTGGTTTATGCTTCACAAAAAGTGGTTAAAAAACCTCAGATATTGTGGTGTTGCATTATCAGGAACCCAAAGTACAACAACAACAACAGAAATTTTGAAAACTAGATCCTTACTATGTTTCCCCTCGCCCTTTAAATGCTCTTTTGTGTTAAAGAAAAAATAAATAGCTTTGACACATGCTGGGGTATGTTTGCCTGTGTATTTTCCCCCCTTTTCTTTGTCTTTGATGAATTGGTTAAGTCCACATTTATAATAAATTTGATTCATTTACAGAAAGCTGCTTGTTAATTTCTGAAAACAATGACTGTGACTGAACAGTATTTCACTGGCTGAAGCAAAACAGTCTCAACCCATATATATCAAGCAAAGTTTATGATGCCAAGTGATGTTCGTATTCATAGGAGCTCATTTGATTCAAGATAATTTTCAGTGCAAGGGTGGGTGGAACAGACAGCCACAGGCAAGGGATGTCAACACCTCCCACGCAACATGAAGATGCAATGTGTTTTACTTCTGAACTTTGTTGTTTTAAACAGGAAATAATATGAAGATTGTTTAAAGAGAAAAACGTGTCTGTTTTCATTCCCCTCTCTCTGATCCCAATGAACAACATAATAAAGGCTTGCGCCTTTATCAGATTTAGTCAATGTATACAAAATTCCAAAAAGGACACAATATTTCATCCTGCGACTATCTAACAATAACAAGTAGGACTGTCAATTAATCACAGTTAACTCAAAAATTAATCACTATTATTCGCACTGTTAAACAACAGAATAGCAATTGAAATTTATTAAATATTTTGGATGCTTTTCTACCTTTTCATATATATTGTATTCTGTGTTGTAATTGAAATAAAATGTATATTATTTTTATTACACATATTTGCACTGCAAAAATGATAAACAAAAGAAATAGTATTTTTCAATTCACCTCATACAAGTATTGTAGTGCAATCCCTTTATCATGAAAGTGCAATTTACAAATGCAGATTTTTTGTTACATAACTGCACTCAAAACCAAAACAATGTAAAACTTCAGACCTACAAATCCACTCAGTCTTACTTCTCATTCAGACAATTGCTAAGACAAACAAGTTTGTTTACATTTACAGGAGATAATGCTGCCTGCTTCTTATTTACAGTGTCCAAGAAAACATCCATTTTTTTAAAATAAATGGTATTCTATTATTGTTTAACAGTGCAATTAATTGCACTATGAATCACGATTAATTTTTTAAAATCGATTGACAGCCCTAGAACAAATATGTTGAAATGAAATGTTTTGACCTTTCTGAATCATCATTTTTTGAACTTTCCATCTCACAAAAAATATTGACATTAACAAATTGGGTGTATTGTGATTTTCCATGAGGCAGAAATTTTAATATTTGAACAGCTCTAGGAATTTAACACAAAACAGGAACTGATGACGGATTATCGCACATATGCCCTCCTTTTCTTTAAGCAATCTTTCCTCTGTTCCGATGAGTCACGCAATAAATATTGCACTCTGGATTTTATAGTCAAAAAGTGATGCAAAGAAAAGGCTGATTACATATGCTCAGCTGTGGTTCTGAGAGTGTGAACTGTGAGATGAAGACAGCAGGGATGGGAGCCTGTGCAAATGTTCCAAGTGTCACATATATCAGCAGTGTTTGAGCAGATACCTCAGATTTGGTTCCTTAAAGTGGGCCTGGAGTACGTGCAGGACTGGAGCACAGGAAAAGTGGTAGGAAGCAATTGTCATTGCCACAGGTGACTATAGATGGGACTGGATATCATAGGCGGTGAGTTATATGGGACTATGGTGCCCGTGCTCCACCAGTATTTAGGAATGTGGGCCTGGCTCCACCAATGTTTGGACTTAGGAGGACATGGGGTCCAGGGCAGCCTGGGGGGCTAGCAGGGGGCCTGGTGTCAGCAGCAGCAGCAAGCAACCCAGCCCCAGACCGCCCTGCTCTGCCTGGCAGGCTCCCGGTGTCACTCGGGGAAGGAGGCAGAAGCCAGAAAGAGGCGGGGAGGGGGTTTGGGGGAAAGGATGGAATGGGGACGAGGAGTGAGTAGAGCAGGGATGGGAAGATGCGGAGCAGGGGCAGGACATCTGCCATCCACAAGAGCTATTACCTCTATTGCTGCTGTTCCTCAAACCTGGGGCTGGCTGTGGATTAGTTCAAACTCCCAGTTCAATTTACAGCAGCCTCAAGGATGCTTAAATCAGTGGTGTGCAAACTTTTCCAGTCACGCCCCTCCTTACCATTCACAGGATTTGTCGCCTCCTCCCCGCCATTACTTGTAATTTGAAACTGGGTTTTTTTGGCATTACTTGTAATCTGAAACTGTTTTTTATGCCGGAAGGTGGAGGGGAAACACAAAGATGAGACTGTTCATTTGGTTTAGTGTTAGTGTGTCTGACTCACTCAAGAGGCCCTGATTGCTCAACTATTATTATATATATTGCCCGTTTATGTCTTTTAATATACATTATTAATCATTAAATGAGTTTTAAAATTCATGAGAATCAAAATTAATTTTAAAGGGATAGTAGGTGTACTATGGTTATGAAACTTACTAAACTGTTGAAAATAAGGCAGGTTGTGCTTTTATTTGTATGTTTGTTTTCCGAACAGGTTAAAAATTGAAGTTTCTTCACACCTGCCCAGAGAACTCTTGAAACCTTCTCCCCTGCACAGGGGGAGTGTACCCCCCACTTTGCACACCACTGCTCTAAATTGCCCCTGGCTGCCCATGCCACCTCAGGGGACCATTCCAGCAGCTGGAGATGTGTTCCAGCCGCAACCCTTATCCCAGTGGTCAGGAAAGAGGTAGTGCAGAGCTGCTATGTGGCTGGCCCTAAGCAACTCAGGGATTCCTCCTATGCTAAGGAAATCATCAGGAGCACCAATAACCTGGCTTTATAGTCCCTTTGTGCCGGCCAGAGCAGCATAAAGAGGCTGTAGTTCGGCTGAGGTTCTTTAATGTACAATGATTTGTTCCTGATAGCAATTGTTTCTTCATATTAGAGCAATTAAAAGGATATCTACTGTGCTTTAAAAAAATAAGGAAGTCTCTGATGCTTTCTGGTTAACAAGATCTCTTTCTCTAACACAGCTTTTCCAAACCACAAGACTAATGTCTGAAGTTTAAAAGTGATAAGATTACAAGGTGCTGTAAATAGCTATTGCCCAACCTCAAACAAATGCCCCGCAGTGCTGGATATCTTCTGCAGGGTATGCTGTAGTGCTTCTGCTTTTCATTTTCTCTCTTCCTTAGAAATTGGGGGGGAAAGAAAACCCCAACCATCAACAGCAGTGGCAGAGAGGAGTGGCCTGACTATTAAAGTACAAAAGAGGAGACAAACGGTGAGAAAGGGGCTCACTCACAAAGGCCCGAAGCAGACCAGGCAACCCTGGAAACAGAAGGCTGATCCAAGGACAGTGAAAAGGCCAGCTGTATTTCAACTCTGACCTTCAAGGCTAGTGTGTCTGTGAACAATTTTGTGCTGGCAGAGGGCACAAACTACAGTAGTGTTTTCATTTCTAATATAATATATTTATTCATTAACCTCAGGCTTGCTTAGGCTAGCAAAATTTGCACTCAATCTGTTACACTGGCGCAACCTTGTAAGGCATATTCAGTGATCTGGTGCAAGACCAGGGTATATCCAGAGGTGAAAGTAAGCCAGTACGGCCGGTACGAGGACCGGTAAGAAAAAGTGCAGTAGCATACCAGCAAGAAAATGGAGCACTCTCCCTCTCTGACTCCTCCTCCTGGCTCCAGCAATATTGAGGGTCCAGGGGCCCAGCTCCACAATGTTCGAGGCCGGGTCTCCCCCCTGACCCCACCAGCTGCCTCCCCTGAGTGTGCCCCGGCCCCCCTTTGCTGCCCCCATGCACCTTCCTGGGTCCCGGACCGTATCTCTCCCCTGAAACTCCATGCTGCCTGCATGCATTAAGTGCTGCCGCAGGGTCCTAGTGGCCCCTCTCCACCACTGCTGCTAGGGCAGGCTGCCCTTCCCCCTCAGACCCTTTCATTTTCCGGAGGGACCCTCCACCAGTACAGCCGCCCCCCCGCCCACAGGCACTGCTCTTGTCCCATGCTGGGCAAGGTGCAACCCCATCCCCCACCCCCAGTGAGGCTACAGGGAGGGGGCAGCAGCAGGGGAGGAGGCGCACATGTGATGGCAGCCTCCCCTCAGCATGGCACCCACCACAGGAGAGGTGAGGGGGATTCCTGGACCTGAGAGGGGCCCTAGGGAGGATGAGTGTTCTGTTGCGGGGTAGAAGGGGGTCCCTACTCCAGAGCTTGCTGCTGTGGCAGGGAGAGGGCTGGGGAGAGTCCTCCTCTCTGGCTCCAGTCCCAGGGCAGCCTGCCTGCACCCCAAACTCATCCCCATGTCTGCCCCACCCCAAAGCCCACCCCCCCGAGCCCTCATCCTCCCGCACCCCAACCCTCTGTCCTAGCTCTGAGCCTCTCCAACACCCCAAACCCCTTATCTCCAGCCCCAGCCCTCATCCCCATGCACTCTAATCCTCTGCCTCAACTCTGAGTCCCCTCCCATACCCCAAACCCCTCATCCTCAGCCACACCCCAAATCCATCCCCAGCCTCACCCTACAGCCCTCACCTCTGTACCCCCTCCCTCCGCACCCCTTCCTAACCCCAAACTCCCTCCCAGAGCCTGCACCCTGCACCCCTCCTGCACCCCAGTCCCCTGCCCCAGCCCAGAGCCTGCACCCCAGACCTCCTCCCCCACCCAAACTCCCTCCCAGAACCTTGGGCAGGTGGGGGGTGGAGTTTGGGGGGGCAGAGTTTGGGTAAAGACAGGTTCTGGGCATCACCAAAATTTCTACAAACCTGCCACCCCTGCCGGCAAGAGCTGGTGCACCATATCGGGGTGGACCAGCTTCCTGAGGCAGCAATTTAAAGGGCTGGAGACCAGGGTCCTTTAAATTGCCGCCAGAGCCCTGGGGTAGCAGCAGTGGGGCTCGGGTGGCAATTTAAAGGGCCCAGGGCTTCTGCCGCCGCTACTGCCCCAGGCCCTTTAAATCGCTGCTGGAGCCCCATTGCTGCTACCCCAGGGCTCCAGGGACAATTTAAAGGGCCTGGGACGGTAGAGGCAGTGGGACCCCTGGGCTTTAAATAGCCCCCGGAGCCTGCCAGAGCTCCCTCTACCACCCTGGGTCCTTTAAATAGCCACTGGAGCCCTGCCACTGCTACCCCAGGGCTCCAGCTGCAGGGCTCCAGGGATGATTTAAAGGGCCCTGGAGGGTAGGGGCAGCCAGAGCCCCGGGGCTCCACTGGCAATTTAAAGGGCCCGGGGCTCCACTGCAGTACAGCTGCTAGAGCCCTAGGCCCTTTAAATCGCCCCCGAACCTCAGGACTCACAGCCACATCTGCAGCTGAGAGCTCAGCGGGTGATTTAAAGGACTTGGGGCTCCCAGCTGCTGGTACCACAGCCCTAGCTCCAGGCCCTTTAAATCCTGATGTAAAGGGCCTGGGGATTTAAAGGCCCCGCCTCTTCCAGTGGCAGCCACACCCCTCCTCAGGACTCTGGAGTACCAGCAAGTCCTTGAAGTTACTTTCACCCCTGGGTATATCACACCAGTATAAGCCCTTTCTCACAGTAGTGCAATACGTCACCACTGGGGTTTGTACCAGTGTAGCTACATCGATGAAAAATAATCCCAGTATAAACAGGGCCTTACAGTATGTCTGCGCTGCAGCTGAAGCTGTGATTTCAGCTCACAGATGCTGCTGCATCTTCACTGCTATTTTTAACCAGACTAGTTAGATTAAAGCTAGCGTTAAGTGTGCCCAGCCAAGCTGCAATCACAAAGGGCTGCCCAGAGGATTCAGGGAGCCTGGGGCAAAGCAATTTCAGGGGCCCCTTCCACACAAAAAAAAAGTCGCAATACTATAGAATACTATATTCTTGTGGGGCCTCTGCAGGGCCCCAGGCCTGGGGCAAATTACCCTACTTGCCCCCCCCCTCTGGGCAGCCCTGCAATCACATCTCTGGCTCTGATGCAGACCTACCATCAGAGCTGCTTAGCTGCATAGTCCATTATCATCTACATTCCACTCTGCCAGCTCCCCTCCTCAACTATCTCTTCTCAAAAATTCCAACACACACAGAGCTGAGGCATCTCCACTCTCATCTTGCACGTTGTGGCCCCTGACCCATGACCATGTTTATCCATTGCATGTTCATGGCTTTTGATGATTACTACAGGGTTGGGATAGGTTTTGTAAATGATATCATTTATGGACGTTTTATCTGTGTAAGTGAGCAAGTTATGGTATCAGACTGCACGTGATGCCTGCAAGATACGGTTTTCTGCAATGTTTAGGAAAACTCGTATGAAAATGTAGCATATTGTTAGAAATTGTTGTAAATTTGCTATTCAATTTTATGTCACTATTAGAGAATTAAAATCTGCAATGGTATATTTCTTTTAGGGCAAATGTAAGGCTGAATGTTGGTTACTCAGCAGAAAGAGAGATCCATTTAGGCTCCATCTCTCTCCCCCAGTCCTGCCACCAAACCCTGCACTATCTAGATTATCTCCTGGGATCACCAGGTGTATGTGCAGAGTAAAAAAAAATTGAAATAAAACCTATCACAACTAGAGCTCCGATCACCAGGAAAGGAAAAAACACAGGAGTCTCTATGACGTCCTCTAGGGACTTAGCTTTGTCAGTTTAATTATGTGGAGAAGAGCTCATTAACTGCAATGATGCATGCAGAACAAAAAGTGGGAGCTGGGTGGAGAATGGTAGTTCTATTTTCCATTCAAAATTTCAAAATTTAGTTTCATTCTAATTCAGGATGTAAACCAAAAGTTGTGAAATTCTCTACCAAAGGGCATTCCTGAACTCTGCTTGTCTGTCATGGGGGTAGAGATCGTGGAAGTCTGGGCTGTGAAAGAGGCAAGAGCTTCGGAGCTGGGACTCCCAGGCTCCCTGTTCCACATCAGCCCTCTGAGGCAGGCTGCTGAGAAACTAGGTTGGTGAGCTGGCAGGAAAGCAGGTAGGTTTGCGATAGAAACCTCCGTTGTTCCATTTGATGAGAAAGAAGGAAACATCCTTGTAGCAAGATTTTTTTTTAAAGATGCAGCTGTTATAAGCAGCTCAGAGGTTTGGAATGTTAGAAGAACTATGTCCCACAGGGAAATGGGTTAGGGGCTAGAGTGCAGAAGGTGCACGATAAATGCCTGTTATCACTGAGTTCTGTAATTTATTATGTGGATATCATCACCATACATATGGTATATCTACACACAACCATCCTCTTGTAAAAAATGCTAGGGGATCTTTAATGACTAATCAGTTCTGCCAACCTTAAGCATTCAAAAATCACAAGCCAGTGCCCAAAACCCATGAGACTGGCTATGAATGTATGATTTTTTTGAAAAAACACAACAACAACGAAATACCCAAATAATATTAAGGTTCTTTTTTGTTACTCTTCTGAACCTTTAGGCTGCATTTGCTTTACATTTTCAACCTTTTTTCTGCAACCACAAAAGCAAGAATCTAATCTTATTTTTCCCTTTTACTTTTTTTTTTTTTTTAATGCAAGCAGAGATTTTCACGCACTCTTGATTTCCAGAACAGTGGCAATTAGAAGTACACCAAAAATCATGAGACTTGTGATAAACTCATGAGAGTTGGCAAAACTGGACTATAAATTAGGGTCTCCATTTTTACACCTCATTCAAATTGTTGGGCACCTGTTGAGTATGCATTCAGTTAGAAGTATACCATCTACTGAACTAACATTGCTCCTTTCTGGAGAACCTTAGCTCTTTGTGGGGCATCACTGACCAGGCCTGATGCTGCTTAGCTTATGAGATATGACAGGATCACAGCCCAAAGTGCTATGGCACCAGTCTTTTAACTAATCAATTATCTGTGATAAAACATCCGCCCTCAAGAGCTTGCTACATTTAACAGGAACTATGAATATTCAACACAGGTGAAGTAGCAGTTTGATTATAACGAATCTTCTACTTGGAAGTTATCTATGCTGAGTTTTAAATTAGCCACACATGGTACTAATGGATTTAGTGCAATGCTATGTTATTTCATAAAGATTATTAAACTAAAGACCATTAGCGCTGTCAATCTTCAGACTTAAGTTCTATGAATATCAACAAATTACATGGTATGAGCAATACAGTTTTGAAAGCTGATGCTTTTAAACTATATTTTTAACACTTTCACTATGTGACCATAACATTTAATTTCCAGAAGGAACATTCCTACTGAGCACCGATCATCTCTCTCCGGTAGAAATGTTTGAGAGGAATAAAGTAAAGAACTTGTCTAAGCAGATGACATGGGGTGAAGATTTCACACATACTTTTAAGAGTCACCGCTGAAGTATATAATTTAGGAACCTTGACAGTTTCCTGGTAATGATATCATCTCTTCTGTTTCTCTTTGCAAATTCATCACATCTCTAAACAAAAATGTGTGAGATGCATATCTTTTAATCAAGTTGATTTCATCAATAGAGGAAACTTTTCTATTGTGAGTTAATAAATCATAGTTCATAGCAAATGCCAGGTACATTCAGAAAGAATCAGCTTCAGTATTCACAGGATTCCCTAACAGTTAAAACAAACGTAGATCAAAGGTCACCATTCAAGCCACATAAAAGTGAAAGACAACATAGAGCTATGTGTAGAAAATCATCATAAATTCGGCACTCTTTATTCAGATAAAGCTCCTATTGAAGTAAAAGGAAACTCTGAGTAAAGACTGCAGGATTTGGTCCAGAGATAATAAAACCATAAAAGGCCATTTGTGCTATCCAGTGTGATCATCCCCATCTAATACAGTGCATGGTCCCGGAAAATGCAGTTCCAGTGTCGTCTTATTTAGCCTGTTCTTGGCTATTTGTTGTGATGGTGCCACAACTATCTCTTCTTGATTAGTTTGTGTCACTGTTTTCAATTGCTCAGATCTTTCTCCTAATACATAACAGATTTTCTTTCCTTCACATAGAACCATTGCTCTATATCTTCCGAGACTAAGAATTATTCCTTTCCTCCAATTATACTCTTACTATGAAGGTAAATATGAGTTCCCTCTTTTATAGACTTTATGGGCCTGAGTCTCTTCTCAATAAAATGGTGTAAAGCAAGAATAACTCCATTGAATTACACCAGTGTAAAACTATGTGAAGGGTATCAGAAACTACACATACCACTTCCTCATATATCTTGTTCTCCAATTATGTGTTAATTTGTTGCCCTCTGTGTAGTCTCTAGTCCTTTTAAACTACTAGGGAACCAACTGCATGCGACATTCCCAGTGTAGTCACAAAGCAGTTTTTTAAATGTGATTTCTCCTATAGGCTTTTAGCTTCCCTAACCATATGGAAAGTATTAAGTATTTGACAAAAAAAGAAGCTATCAGTGTTCATTTTGCAATTAATTAATACAATTCTATTACTAATTGTGTGAATGAGCTGAAAATCAGGTTCCCAGTCGCATGCCTGTATTCAAAACTAAACATAACTACAGATAAGTTGCCTGAGACAAGTGACCAAGGAAAAGAGAACAGCTGTGTAAAGACTTTATAAATACAGTACAACCTCAGAGTTACAAACACCTCAGATAGGGTGACCAGATGTCCCGATTTTATAGGGACAGTCCCGATTTTGGGGGTCTTTTTCTTATATAGGCTCCTATTACCCCTCACCCTCGTCCCGATTTTTCACTTTTGCTGTCTGGTCACCCTAACCTCAGGAATGGTGGTTGTTTGTAACTCTGAACAAAATGTCATAGTTATTCTTTCAAATGAGGAGTGTGGTTGACTGATCAGTTCGTAAGTCTGGTGTTCGTAACGTAGTAGCAGCCAATGGAAAGATGGATGGTCCATAGGACCAGAGGGGCCTCACGGTCTCATCTCACAAGCAGACCTTATCAATTGATCTTTGATTGAACTTAGGTGGAAGTGGAATTAACCCTAACTCAAAAGTCTGTATCAAGGGGAGTGATATGCGCGTGATGGAAGAATCAAAGTGTATAGCATTTTACACTGGCTTAATTCCATTGACCTCAAAGGAGTTAGTCCTGAATGAAGTTAAAATCAAGTTAGACATCCCTAGTTATCTGCTATACCAGTTTAGGGTAGAACACCAGCCTGACTGTCACCTCTGAGACAGGTAGGCACCTTCTTGCCTTTACTTTTTTGTAACTGTCTGTACAGTAACTGGAGCTAAAATCAATCCATCAGCCCACTTTTCAGATCCACCTTGCGTGTCCAAGTTATTCAGGTTTACAGATGCATAACAATTATCAGATAGTGCTTGCTTCCTTGTGAATATTTTTCAGAATTGTTCATTCTTTTAGATATTATCCTAAAGCCACATCCTATTTCTGCTGCCTATTCTGGTACATAATCAGACAGATGTCAAAAACCATTTGAATAGAGTAAGAAATAATTTTATTCAGTGCTTTTCTTGACTAATGGAATGAGATGTACATGATCTCCGAGAGTGCAAACAGCCCTTGTTTCCTATCCTAAGCAAAAAACAAACAAACAAAAAAAAAAAAACTAAGACTCCTTTCTTGGAGATCTCCTTGTAATGCAAAAAATTAATCTCAAAGTTATAGCAGGTTCAGCTGGGGCTGGTTTGGGTCTTTCAGACGAGGAACTTTCTAGGAACTATCTATGCACCTCTTTTGACTCAACATTCTCATCTCTGTGCTGACTGAGGAACCAGGTTGGAGCAAACAGCTTCTTCACTTCAGCTTCACTTCACACATGACCATCATAATCTCCTTCCTCCACTGCCCTCTCCTCCACTCTCCTCCCTTCGATGCTCCCTCTTCTTTCCCTTTTCATTCCATTTAGCTTATCTCCTCCTGAGTTCAATCTAAACCCCGCTCCTCCAAAAAATTCCCATAGAACTAACATGATAATTGCCACCATCACATTAATCTCTCTGCTTGTGTGTTATATTCCTTTCCCCTTCCTCCTGTCTATGTAGATTGTAAGCTCTTTGGGGCAAACATTGTCTAGTACTCTGTATTTGTAGAGCACCTAGCACAATAGGGCCCCGTTCTCGGTTAGTTCCTAGGCACTGCCATAATAAGCATGGTTATTAAATAATCATGGTTTAGTTGGGTTTTTATACCCACCCCAGACCCTACCCCAAGTAGTAAAACACCACAGAGGAAAACAAACTCTTATTCAAGCTTCTCTTGCCCCAACCCCATCTAACCAGAAGAGAAGCAGCCCTTCTCAAGAGAAGCAGTCCTCTGAGAAGATTCCCCACTTCATCCCTCCAGCTGCATATGTCCCATCCCTCTCGAAGCTGATCTTCCTTTGCGACATTTCTGCTGCCTAGGTACTAACTACTCCAGTCTTCTCCTGTTGCCTGTGCCTTGAGCTCCTGCCCTACACCCCTACACAGAGGATGGATCACTTGATGATTGCCTGTTCTGTTCATTCCCTTGAAGCACCTGGCATTGGCCACTGTTGGAAGACAGGATACTGGGCTCAATGGACCTTTGGTCTGACCCAGTGTGGCCATTTTTAGGTTCTAAAACTGCTACCCTTACTGAAAGCACTCCATAATGCCTTTTACATGTGGTGGGGGAAAGAAGAACAAAAGGGTGGGTGAAGTGAAGTGAGATCACAGAGCAGGATATATATTTATTTACATAAATAAGTGCACAAGCTTTTCCTTCCATAAGCTTTCTTCTCAACATTCTTTTTTTGAATTAGATTTCCCCCCCCACAAATGTCATTGATGTTGCTAATATAAACCAAACAAGAAGGTATATCAAAAATGTACATCAGCATTCTAAAATGTACAATTATTTTTAGTAAGAGATCAGTAAACAGACACTTGCATGGTACAACTTGTTCAGAACTATCTTTAAATAAGGGAAAAAAACCACAATATGCAATATGTTCACACAGCTTCAGGAATGTTCAAGTGTGGCCAAAGTGCATAGCTGTTGGAGCCTGGTGATTAAAAAAACAGGTGTTTCCTGCCAGTAGCCTAGGTTACCATATGAGAACCCAAGATATACAGTTGTCTAAATGGCATCTGAGAAGAGATTTGGAAATGACTATTTGTTTTCAGAGGTAATGCCATAGACACTGGGAGCAGCAGGCCCCAACACTTAATGGAAGAAACATTTTAAAAAGTGTATGCACACATATGAATATTTATTCATCCTCCTATTAAAAACTTGTTCTCTGGCTGTACATACTTAATTGTGAGGTCAATGAATATACAATGCTTTCCTGACCAAATTCTCAAAAGCAAAATGTAAATTTGTGTTGCATGCAAACCCATTTTTTTCAATCTTCTCTCAGAGGTCATGTTTTCTAGACCTTTAATTATTTTTGTTGCTCTTCTCTGGACTTTTTCCCAATTCGTCCACATCTTTCCAGAACTGTGGTGCCCAGAACTGGACACAATACTCCAGTTGAGGCCTAATCAGCACTGAATAGAGCGAAAGAATTACTTCTTGTGTCTTGCTTACAACACTCCTGCTAAAACATCCCAGAATAATGTTTGCTTTTTTTGCAATAGAGTTACACTGTTGACTCATATTTAGCTTGTGATCACCATGACCCCCAGATCCCTTTCCACAGTACTCCTTCCTAGGCAGTCATTTCCCATTTTGTACGTGTGCAACTGATTGTTCCTTCCTAAGTGGAGTACTTTGCATTTCTCCTTATTGAATTTTATCCTGTTTACTTCAGACCATTTCTCCAGTTTGTCCAGATCATTTTGAATTTTAATTCTATCCTTCAAAGCACTCGCAATCCCTCCCAGCTTGGTATTGTCCGCAAACTTTATAAGTATCAGAGGGGTAGCCGTGTTAGTCTGGATCTGTAAAAGCAGCAAAGAATTCCTATGGCACCTTATTACTAACAGACGTTTTGAGCATGGGCTTTTGTGTGCAATACCCACTTCATTCAGATGCATGTAGCGGAAATTTCCAGGGGCAGGTTATTATATATGCAGGAAAGCTAGAGATATGAGGTTAGTCAATCAGGGAGGATGAGTTCTAGCAGTTGAAGGTGTTGAACCAAGGGAGGAGAAACTGGTTTTGTTCGTTGGCAAGCCATTCAGAGTCTTGTTTAATCCTGAGGTTGCTGGTGTCAAATTTGCAGATGAACTGAAGCTCAGGTAGTTTCTCTTTGAAATCTGGTCCTGAAGTTTTTTGCTGCAGGATGGCCACCTTAAGGTTCTGCTAGTTGGCCAGGAGTCTGAAGTTCTCCAACAGGTTTTGTTATTATTGCCTTCCTAATATTGGATTGTGCAGGATGGCAATATATTTAAAAAACCTTAGGGAGAATACTTCAACTCCCTGCCACAACTATAGCAGGACCTTAAGTGGCCATCCTGCAGCAAAAAAACTTCAGGGATCAGACTTCAAAGGAAACTACTGAGCTTCAGTTCATGCTGCAAATTTGACACCATTCAAGCTCAGGATTAAACAAAGACTCTGAATGCTTGCCAACTACAAACACCAGTTTCTTCCTCCCTTGGTTTTCACCCTTCAAACTGCTAGAACAGGTCCTCATCCTCCCTGATTGAATTAAACTCATTATCTTCTAGCTTATGCCTGCATATAACTTACCCCTGGAAAATTTCCGCTACAATGCAAATCTGACGAAGTGAGTATTTCACCCATCAGAGCTCATGCTCCAAAATCTGTTAGTCTATAAGGGCTGCCACAGATTCTTTCTGCTTTTCAACTATTATAAGCTGTACTCTCTATGCCATTATCAAATCATTTGATGAAGATATTGAACAAGAACTGGGACCAGAACTTGATCCCTGCAGGAACCCAACTCGATATTGCTTTCCACTATGAAGCACTGATAACTACTCCTGGGAATGGTTTTCCCAACTAGTTTATTGCACCCAACTTATAGTAGACTTAATATAAGTTGTACTTTCCCTAGTCGTTTATTGAGACGACATGCGAGGAACATGCGAGACAAAAAAGCCTTATTAAAGTGAGATCTACCACATCTACCACTCCCCCCTATCAGAAGGCTTTGTTACCTATCAATTATCATGTTTGGTTTTGACAAATCCATCTGACTCATTACTTATTACTTTATATCTTTTAGGTGTACTGCCAATTATTGTTTAAATATTTGCTCATTATTCTTTTCAGGTACACTGTACATTACAAGAAGGTACATGATACATTTATTTTCTTCCTGCAACTGAGCATATTCATAGTAGCAGGTACTTAACTTAGCCACGTCTACACGTACAGGATAATATCGAATTTTAGCTTAAATCAGTTTTATTTAAACTGATTATTTATAAATCTCGATTTTATGTGGCCACACTGGCCACAGTAATTGGCGTTGTGCGTCAATGTTTCCTGAGGCTAACGTCAATTCTGAAAGCGTTGCATTGTGGGTAGCTCCCGTAGCTATCCCATAGTTCCCGCAGTTCTCCCCTGCCCCTTGAATTCTGGTTGATGATTATCTGTCGCGGGTGGTCTGGTAAATCGTCGTCGTCATTCATCCTCTGGGAACACATACAGAATGACATTTCCTTTCGTTTCCGTTTTTCCCAGTTGGATTGGCCTTGGCAGACGCCATTTAGCATGGCAACCATGGAGCCCGTTCAGTTTTTTTTCCGACACCGTATGTGTACTGGATTTTATGCGCGGACAGAGAGGCGATACTCCCAGGCTTACACCTAGCCATTTCACTTGCTTTTGCGATTGATAGCAGAGATGGGTTACCAGTTGTCTGTTACCGTCTACTGCTGAGTAACTTGGCATGAGGAATGCGGTTATCTTCCCCCTCTGTACTGTCCGCTGCTTATATGAGTGCCCCACGCTGAAATCGGCCGGGCGCAACGCAAAGCAAATTGGGATTGGACTCTCCCGAGGTCAAATCCCTCCCTTATGGTTTCAAAAATAGAGTCAGTTCGCTCCAATAGAATAAGGGGCGTTATTAGCACGGAAACCAGTGTATCAGAGAACCACAGGCTGTCCGTGTCAGTATTCCAGGGGGTTTGCCCCTGCCAACAACCCCACTCTTGCTTCCCTTCTCCCCCGACCTTCCGGCTGACCGGGCAGTGTCTCGCGGCCACCTTGGTCATGATTAGATAAAGAATAGCAGGGAATAAACACTGATAGTGACATAAATAGAGTGGAAGCATGCCTCTGCCGCAACATGGATATCCAGGCAGGACATTAAGCGGGTCTTGGTGGGAGAGAGCCCAGCCAATGCGCTGGTATGCAGTCCAGGCAGTTACAGAATCTTTCTTTACACAGAACAGCGGAGGGGCGATGAAGCTCAGCCCCCAGTGCAAAGAAGAACGTTTACTAGCGTCGTCTGTTCCTATCTACGTGGAGTGACCAGGAATCATCCTGCTTTACCCAGGCGCCTCCCATAATTCAGTTAAAAGACATGGAGCACTCAGGGTTTCATGAGGACAATCCAGCTCCTATTGCACCATTTCTACACCGGGAGGGTAAGGAAGCGGTGATACTGGCTCTTGCACTGCAGCAGCTACGCTTCACACAGACGATGCACAGTAACCATACGGGACATTGAAAGAAGTCAAGAATTATCTTTCCCTTCTTCTCACTTGGGCGGGGGAAAGAAACTGAGGAGCTATTTCCCGAACCACGACCCAGACACTGTGTTTGAACCTTCAGAATTGGGACTCAGCCAAGAATGCAAATTACTTTCAAGAAGACTGCTGTGCTATGGGAAGCTGAGTCCTCAGTATCCCTCCCTCCATGAGAGCCATTTGATTCTTGCTTATCCGTTACACGTGTCAATGCAGCGCTGGACCTTTGGAGATTTTTTCAAACGCTTTGGCAATTTCGTGTCTGTAACGGAGCTCTGATACTAGAACAGATTGTCCTCCCAAAAGCGATCAATCCAGACCCCGTACGGTCCCATTGCTGGAGGCTCTTTTTGTTTGTAGGGACTTGCCATCCCCACCTGGCGACAGAGCTCCACGCTGGGCAAAACAGGAAATGTAATTCAAAAGTTCGCGGGGCTTTTCCTGTACCTGCCCGCTGCATCCGAGTTCAGATGGCTGCCAGAGCGGCAGCAGTGCACTGTGGATAACCGCCCGGAGGCCAAACGTCGATTCCGCCCACACAAACCCGTAATCCGATTGTTAATATCGAATTTAGCGCTACTCCTCTCGTCGGGGTGGAGTACAGAAATCGATTTAAAGAGCCCTTTATATCGATATAAAGGGCGTTGTAGTGTGGACGGGTACAGCATTAAATCGATTTAACGCTCTTTAAATCAATTTAAACACGTAGTGTAGACCAGGCCTTAGAGTTCCACTGAGCAGCTTTATCTCTAGAGTTCATATGCAGCAAGCCACAGAAAACTACTAACCCTAGCAGTGACCAAACCCATCTTGTCCTGTGAACATTACAGAATATAAAGGCTGCCTGCTTTTTTTGGCTGATCCTTTTCTGTGGTAATGGAACCATACATTAGTATAAATGGTTTCCTATATAATGCACTGCCAAAAACCACTCAATCAGCACTTCAGGGATGTGATATTCAACAATAATGCTCATACTCTTCTTTTTGGCACTATTCAGTGTATGTATTATTAAAGAGCCCAAGTAGATCTTCTATCATTAAGGTGGGGTTCAGTTTTTCACTTAAATCAAGTATTCAGCCTCTGTTTGCATGAATAATACCATATATCGTCCCCAAATTTATGCACATGATCTGTGAGTAGAGTGTGAATTTACAGGATTTTTAACCACCTTTATTTGGTTTGAGTTAGAACGAATTTAAAATGGAACCTTTATGAAAAAACCTCCTGCCATGTCTTATCTGTTTTTGGACTCTTTTCGCTAACCAATCCATAGATTTTTAAGACTACAAGGGACCATTATGATCATCTAGTCTGACCTCCCACATAACACAAGACGTAGAATTTCACCCCGTAATTCCTGCATCAAACCCTAACTTCGGATTGAGCTAGGGCAAATATTTCAGAAAAATATCTAATCTTGATTTAAAGACTTCAAGTGGCTGAGAATCCACTGTCCATCTTGGTAAGTTGTTTATCTTTTTCCAGTGCAAAGTCTGAGTAGGGCTGAGGGTTAGGAGCATATTTCATCCACATCTGTTTTGAGCTGTCATTTGAGCTATTTGGTATAAGTTGTTACTAAAGGCTTGGTATGTCAAAGTGAGGTTTCCCCTAATAAAGATGGGATGCCATGTCCCATTATTTTCAATGGGGATGAAGTCATAGTGAGCTCAAGGAGAAAGCATTCCTATGCTGTATGTTTAGAAAACTAGCCAGGAAACTGTAAGGAGATTCTGTGCAAAAACCTGGCTGAGCCAGGGGGAACAGCAGCTGGGGCTCCTGGAAGAGGGAGAGCTGTGTGTCAAGGGCAAGAAGAAATTGTGATCCAGTAAGGCTGTTTGCCTCGAGTCTTATTGTTGGAATCTAAGATTTAAGTAGTACTGTCTAAAACTTGCTCATTGTATGGTTTATGCTGTGCAGCATTGATAACTATGCTATGTTTCTCACATTCCCTCTGGGCAGGACTGTATGATAGCTTGTGACTTTGTAAGGTACTTTGCTATATCTGGTTAGGAAGAGAAATGCTGGAGAGCAGCAGTTCCCAAACTGTGGTCCAGGGTCCACAGACAGCGGACTGGTCATAGGGTGCTGGCTCCTCCTTCTTCCCAATGGCTAATCTGCTCATCAAAGATGTCACTAACACTAATTCTCCAGGTAAGCAATTGCTGTAGTTGCCACATGTAACCCTGATTTATGTGTTCCCAATAGTTTAAAAATAAGGAACAGAACTAAACTGAGCTCCTCAAGGGTCAAGCTTCTGGGGCAGTTACAAATATTTTAACTTAGTGGAGGACTATGAATGATATAATGAGTGATAGACTTTAAGACTTTACTAAATAAAATTAGTTAAAGCAAACAGGCTTTCCAATATAACCATATACTGCATTGATACTCACATTCTAGGATGAAATGGTGTACGTAGGGGTGATTAATCCCTATATGAGTAGAATGGGTATGTAACCCTCTCTAACGGTACCTTGATGGTGGATGAGCATGCTAATCTAAAATTAGCATACTGCCCTTGGTATAATCATAATACCCCTTAGTTAATTAGCATTAAGCCTACCTTTTATCATATCTGTATTTTCACTACCACTGTTAAATATTTTCTACCTTCTCACTGGGTATTTCATATTAAACGTCTTAATTAACATCTGCATAAATATCATTCTAATAACTATCAATACAGATCCCATTCTTCCCAAATATTCACATTTTGTCTAAAACACTGTGAAAACCAAAACACGTTTATAACATGACCTGGGGTTATGTCCTAACTTTTCTCTCACTTGCTTCTAAATTGTCTCACTTCACTTCACTCATGTTTTACTAGGCCTTGTTATCAAACCCAGATTTGGGCCCCAAAACATACTCTCTACATTCATTTCAACACACTTCTACTGAACATAAGCAAGCATCACCTCTACAGGCTACACACAGGGTTGCTATCCGATCATCGAAGGGAGGGAGAGAGCCCACAAGACATTCTCTTTAACAAGACGTGGGTAAACACTGCTCTCAAAATAGTTTCTGGAGCCCTACTAGAGAGCTATTTGTTGTTCAGTGCTTCATGATTTTCTGTCTGACTTCCTATTTCAAGCAATAACATTCTTTCAGCCTTATTGATAAGTTTTTGTTGTATTAAAGTGATGGCTTGGAACTCTCTGGGAATCTGTGGTCGTATTTATGCCACCTTTGCATGTCTAATGTCCTCCTGCAGCTGGATGTTTAAGGCTTATACTCATTCCAGCATTCTTTACTTCATATTCATGTGGTTAACATGCAGTGTTTGTTTTTTTCCTAATCCTTAAACTGGGGTAAATGGCCGGGAGTAATAGATTGTGCATGTTGGGATTTTTGCCCATGGCTCTATGTGGATGGTTAACCAGCTGCCTGCTCACAAGGCCATCTGGGTAACAGTCTGTTACTAACTTGGGGCCAAATCCTGGCGCCCTTACCCAAGTGAAATTCCTGTGGATTCGGAGACTGAATATGGAGTGCAGGATTCGGCCCTGTGTTTCTTAGTGAACTAGTATCTTCAGCATTAGTTGCTAACAGTTTGAACGCAATGGGTCAGATATGAGATAACTCCATTGACTTCAGTGGAAATACTTGGGATTTACACTAGTGTAAAATGAGATCATAATCTGGCCTGTTCAATCCAGCACCATTTCTCACAATTGAGCAAAAGCACTTGCATATAAACTAGCTGTTGTGACAATGTTCTAGTACCTCAACCCCTGATCAAAGTGGCCTTTTCCTATGAAGATGGAAGGCCCCTCCTTGGGTAATATATTCATACATGCACGATCACGTTTGTCAAATGGAAATCATAGCCCTGCTCTAAAATGCCTTCAAATCCAAGGAGAATCATTGTGTGGTAATCAGACAGCCTTAAATGTATTATTCAATGGCTGTTCCCCAAAGCAGCTTCCCCTTTGGTAGTAAAATCATTACTGTACTGTTTAAATGTTCAGGCTTTAATCTCTATTTCACAGTTCATAAAGCACCTTTATGATGCAGAGATTTTTTTTAAACAGACAGAATACGGCTTGTTTTTTCCTCCCTTGATTACATTCTACTCCCACAAGCAGTGAACCACTGACATGTACTACTGTTTTTAATTGCACACTTCTATTAAGATGCCGGCACAGTGCGTCTCTTTGAAGCCCCGGTGTGATTTTGCTACGTGCTTGGCATCCGCACAGTCAGGTCTGAGGTTAATGTGTACACCATACAACTCATTAGCTGCACGTAACTATCAGAGCCAAAAATCAACATGATTGATCCAACAATATGTTTGGTCTTGGGACTGAGCCTCAAATGAGGTCTTATCAAAAGCAAAGGTCAGCAGCTTGGCACAAATTATGCTGCACATCTTAAAAGCTTTTCTTTCAAACTATTCATTAGAGAAGGTAAGAATGACAACTAATATGGACCTCATTAAAAACTGAGAAGAGGAAACCCCTTGGAGAAGGCAACGAGGCTCCATCACTATCAATTTGTTTTTCAGTCTTTTGCTAAAGCTTTTACTTATGTTACAGTAAAGACAGTGGAGTGCTTAAGCAGAAGGGGAGAAAAAAATAACAACACTTTAAGGGAATTAATATAACTCATTACCGCTCCAAATGAGCAGACAGGATAACTTTGCAGCAAGAAATCAGCCTATAGGGTTGAAGAGTTTGGGGGAAGAAGGGGAAATTGAGTTAAAGCACTTCTGTCCATCTTTCCTATCATAAAACAAATATCTAAAATAAGCACACACTAGTATTGGTTGTGGGGAGTGGAGGACATAAGTGAACTTTTTAACTAATGACAGGTTTCAGAGTAGCAGCCCTGTTCTTTTTTCAAGTAATGGATTCCTTTCAACTGCAGTCCTTTATGAGAATTTCACATAGAACTAAACTGCTCTTCCTGCAGAAGGTCCCTGTGACCAGTATCCCACAATATACTATTCTGCATATGGCACTGCCATGTTCTCACCTTCCGTTGTGACTGGGACCATTGAAAATGCTGGCAGTGGAACAATTAGGTTAAGAAAGAAATACTGCCACACTGTCTCCAAAGTTTTATTGCCGTATAATTGTCTAATGGCACATTTTTGTTAGGGCTGTCATGGTATTAAGGTATTTTTTTTATAGGATGCAACAACAGGGTAAAAGCCTGGAGTTAATAGCTTTAGGGGAATATTATATAAGCAGAGGTTCATGGCTAAAATTAGACTGATATTGTAGAGTCCGCACTGAATTAATGTCTTGCCATGTTGTAAATTATAGTGCATGTAACTTTTCCCTCACCATTACATTTTTTACTCTCATATTTTCCTAAAGGTCAATCTAATCACTCCAGCAAGCAAACTTTGAGTCAGAATTTAGTTTCTTCTCAGGGTATTTTTAGAAAAATTTGTGTTATTTTCCATCTCAACTCTTTGGCGAAACAGACACCTTGGACTAAACGGTCTGTCCGAGAGCCAATGCAGTGCTGGGAGATGGGCTCCCGCAACTGTAACCCCCGAGCCAAGCAGAGATGGAGGGAGGCACTACGCATGTGAAGGACAAAGCATGCATAGTGCTTCTGGGAGCATGCTTGGCACACCCACCTGTTTACACCTACGGGACAGGTGCTGTCAGCGAGAGAGAGCATCCGAGCAATATAACTGGTGTGTGCACTGGCAGGGATGGCCAGGGCCCTAATCCAATGCCCACTGAAGCTGCATGGTCAGAGTCCCATTTACATCAACAGAAGCTGGATCAGGCCCATACCCCCGACAGGTCCAGGCGCACCACTTCTGGTGTTAAAGACACAGTTTTTAAAAGCAACCTCTAATATTGCATCAATTTTTAGGTGCCTATAAAAACATAACTGCCAAGCAGGATCAGAACTGTGGTCTTTCTAGTCTGGTTGGTATGGAGGGAACTTGCCTTCCCCCAAGATTACAGTGAAACTTTGCTGCTTGCTCTGCAAGTGGTTGCAATAGGGGTTCCATGCCTGGGGGAAGCTTTGAAGAACTTACCGCTGGCTCTATGCCACTGATTCTGTCCTGGTCTCAGAGAAGGGAGCTTCCACGCAGCCTCCTTAACTATCTTGGCATGGCCCTCACTAACACACAAGTTGGCAGCCTGGTTTCTCTGCAGCCTGCTCAATTATCTCAGTATGGACACTGTCCACATGCAAACTGGGCGCCTGGTTTCTCTGTCTTGGCATGTACTTCACCCTGACACCAGGTGGGAGCTTTGCCTTTGGTGCAAGAGCTGCCCTGGTGACTGTGTGTGTGTGGTGGGGGGAGCAGACTACTCTTTTTCCAACATTTCCAAAGTTGGGGGATTGGGACGGGGATGCTTCTCCTCAGAAAGCCAAAGGGATTTTTTTTAATTTCTTTTTTTTAAGTTTAGCAGTTTGGCTTTAAGACTTTTCTCCCTCAAATCAAGAAACGGAGAGATGTTTAGCTAAAAATGTCTCTACAACCCAGTGAAAACTCTGCTCTAAAGGGAGCCATCATGTGTGCCATCTGGAGGCAGAGAATTACGGAGAGTTCTCCTGTGAGGTGGTCCGAAACCTGGGTTGAATAAAGATCTGCTCTGCCCCTCGCTGCCACTGAGAAGACTGTCTGACACGGAGCGAACCAAGAATAGCATAAGCAAGTACACTCAGGGAAAAACAGCTGAGCCAAGCAGCAGTTGAGGGTCTTTGCTGCGTAAGGCAGGAGAGTTAAGTAAGCTATATAAGGCAGCAAACACAGAGCCATGCTTTGATCTAGGTGTGCGTTCATCATTCAACAAGCAGGCCCCATCTCTAACACACTTTAAAATGCTTTAGGAAAGCAACAAAGGCAGTGCGGTTAACAGTGTACGTCACACTTTTTAAAACATGAGTCTGCATTATGTGGTGAATTAGTGACTGCACATTTGGTAACACTTACTGATAGGAACTCAGCAAAGGGATGGCTCTGCTGAAAACAGCTTAGTTAAAGTGGCTCTCTTTCAGCGAGGACAGGGTTTAAGCCATTTCTGAAAACTATTCTGATCTGTGCTTCATATGGGTGGGGTACATGAGATTGGGCACCACAGAGCTATCTGTGGGATGAAGCACACACCTTGCTTCAGCCAAGTGATACTATTGAACCTTTATATTTCAGTAATGCTTAGAAGCATCAGTCAGGTTGCACTAGGCCAGCGTTTCTCAAATGCGGCCACTCTGGCCACATGCAGACACCAGGGACTTTGCTTGTGGCCGGCCACAGGCTCCTTGGTGGTGATTAGGGAAGAGGTGCGGGAAGGGGATGGGAAGAGAGGGAAGCAGCGGCCCTTCTCCCAGAGCCACCAGCAGAGGTTGGGCCCTGCCCCCCTCTGCAGCAGAAACACTGGAGGAGCAGGCAGCTGGTGTGAGTTCCCCACCTTCCTGGGACTGGTGGAGCTCGGGCTTCTGGCTTCAGCCCTGGGGTGGCAGGCTCCCATGGGGCGGCGGGCTCTGGTCCCTGGCCACAGGACTTCGGCCCAAACCTACTGGCCCCCACTGCCTCCCCTAGCCCATTGCCCTTGGCCACACTGCTTCCTCCAGCCCCCCAGCCATTGTCCTGGCCCCCACTGCCTCACTACTCACCTCCCCATTCAGGGCTTAATTTGTCCCCCAGCTTGTCGGGGCTTTGTAAATTTTCTGTGAAAAGTGATATTTATATGTTTGTTGATATCACTTTTCATTGTCTCCCAGCTAGCTGGCAAGTCTGCTGCTGTGGAAAATGATATTAACAAACATACAAATCTCACTTTTCATAGCAATAGACTTACTAGCAAGTCTTTAAAAAAGCAACCAAAAAAGCAAAGGAAACAACAACAAAAGCCAAGAATATGTGAAGCACCTTACTTTGGTTTCTATTCTGTTTAGGTTCAGTAGAGAATAGAGCCAATGTACATTACTTTTATTATTGAGTTTTCAAAAAAAAAAACCCCAATCCCTTACATAAATAAATTACAATGATTTGGAGATGTATACATGCATATTTATTTGTTTTTTTCCAAAAGTTAATGAAGTATTTTAGGAAAAACTGTCAGAGGGGCCACCAGCGAGAGTTGGTGGCCGCACTTCGAGGCCACCAAAAGAATTATTGTGAGAACCCCTGCACTAGGCACTGTGATATGCACAGAAGCTGTTAGCAGGAGTTTAATAAAGGGAGTTATACACTACAGCTCCAGAGGATGAGACTGAAGGTGGAATTAGAAGGAAGACTTCTCCTAAGATCCCTGAAAAGGCAGAGAGATATCCAGTTTCCTTCTGGCAGTTCTCTGCACCCGTTTCCATTGCGGTGCTCTCTCCAAGCAATGGGTCACAATTTCCTCTTTCAAAATAAAGACTTGGTTTGTTCACAACTTTAAGTATATCTTCAGAAGGCCAGACTGGTTTTTAATTTTTACTACATGTTCCTGCAAATTCTGTGGTCACCCACGGGAGTTCATACAAGACACATGTGTCTCCTGGTCCGGAAATTGTAAAAGCAAGCAAAATATTTCACAAACAACATAACCCCACCAATGAAATGCAGCTTCCTCTGGGTCTGAAACAACAGTAGCACCAATATTCAATATTTTAGGACAGGAATGAAGACTATTGTCGTAAATTAAACCATAGGGAGAACTCAGAGCATACATAATGTAATTACCTCTACTGGAATTTTGTTAGGGCACTGGGGCTAATTATGCAACCCTTGTGAAAAGTGCTGTGAGGGATATGTAGGGTCTGATTTTTAAACTCAGCCTGCAGTTTTGTACTTGCAAGGCACTGTAGGCACAAAAACTAGCATTTAACTACTCAACTGTGCTCAAAACATCTGTTGTAAGCCTAGATGTGCCCAGAATTAACTGCAGGAACAAATCTGTCAGTGCAATTATCTGTAAGAACAAAACTCTACTTGCAAAAATGGAGGCCAACTTTAAAAATCAGGGCTATGAATTTCTATTCCTTTTTTCTCTCCTCCTCAATTCTGATCACTCACCTTCCTGTCCATTTAAAAAAAATATTAATCATGCCATTTATATCCCTCTTCCCCATTATCCTTCTGTTCATGTTCTGCCACTCATCACTTTACTATTTGGTTTGCTTTTATCATCATTTAGCTAAATAAATGACGGGCACAAGCATGGTAAGGCTAACATATGTGTTGCCCAAATGAAGGAGATAGAGTGAGTCCTTATAGTGTGGTTAATGGCTGCTCATTCTGGAGTCAGTTTCTCTAAATATATCCATCAATCAGGTGCACCAAAAACTACCAAAGTCTGATTTTCTCATCACTGCTTCATCAGTGTGGATAAATCTGACCTAGGAAGGAGTGCCATTAAACCCAGGAGAGGAAATTACTCTTCATATTACTTCAGGTTTTCGTCTTTCCTAAGCAGAGGCTAGTCATTCTCCCAGATAATGCAGTCTGTTATGTAATTGAGCACTATGCAGTGCTGTTTTACGAAGCATACAACTAAGTTCTGGAGTTAATAAGCTACTAAGTCAAGCAAAATGGGGCAACAGGAGAGATCTCCCTGTTCTTATACAAGCGTTCAAAAATAAGTGAGCTAGCCAGGATTTAAAAATCAGTTTCTTGTTGGGGAAATATATAGGATTTTTCCATTTTTGTGAGATAAGTAGCAGGAGTTTTATCACTGAGGTGAATGGGAGAGTGTATAATGCTGCAATGAGGTAATTATAGATGGAGTTTATCCACTGAATATCTTCAAGGGCATATGACACGATCTTTCTCACTGATAACATTTTCACCAGATGTGTGGAAGAGAATAAATGAATGAAAATTATGATTAAAACAAAGTCAACAATATACCCAAGTCTCCTATGACAGTGAAGGGAGAAAAGCAGATGGGATAAAGTGCACTGTGCATGTTCTGCAAACTTTTTTGGGAAGCACTTAGATGTTACAGTGATGGGATCTATAGAAAACCCTAAAATAGACAGCATTTCATTCATCCAGGCAGAAAACATGTTGATTGGTTAGAGGAATTATGGCATATTAGAAGTCAAAGGTCACTTTGGCTTAAATGAAAAACACCACTGCGCTTTCTAATGACTTTCTAGCAATGAGTTGGGCATCAGGAACCTGGATTTTATTCCTGAATGTATCACTGGTTCCTAGTGTGACTTTGCTTAAGTCCCTTCACCTCCGTGTACCATCTATAAAATGGGGCTGCTTAAAGAACTGATTAGTCAAAATTTGTGGGGGTACAACCGCAATACCATATTTTAACTTTCTATTCTAATGGTTGCTTAGCTTATACCCTCTGGCATTAAAAGACTGAATACATGAAGGTGATTAAACCAAAGTACCTAAATAGATTATTTTAGGTTAGATAAAAATGTAAGTACATTAAAGGGTAATTTTTTCAAACACATTTTATTATCATGGTTATTCTAAGATCCCCCAAATGGTATTACATTTTCACTGAGGTTCCCCTTTAGTTCTTTAAAATGTACCAAGTCATTACTGAAAATCCATGACCACAATCCATGAGTAGAGTAACAATACGACTCTGCTGCTGCCTGCTTGTTTCACTAACCAGAGTGTAAATGAATGCAAAGCAAATGGGAACATGGACATGTTTTCCTTTGAAGCCCATAAATGGGCTAAAAGGAACTTTTGTGCCATTTGACTAAATCTTGTTTGGACAGCTTGCACGTTTCACAACCAGAGTGTTATGCTTCGTTCCAAAGGATAAGGGAAAACAGGAAAACAGATAACACAGCACTATCCAGTCCAATACTGAAGGAGTCAGTTGTGATAAAGGACATCCCACATATCTTAGTTCCAGTACAATGATATAGTTATCTGACTGCCGAGGAGTCCAAACATTCTAGAACATATTAGCACACTTATCATTTTAGAGATATCATACACTGAAAAATAATTCCAATTTACGTTGCCAGTTAGGCGATTTCTTCTCCTTTTCCTCATTTGGATATGTTCTCCTCTCACATTCAGCCACTGGATTTTCACAACAATAATCTGCCTGCCTGCTAGGCAGAGTTCTGTTAACATGTGTCAAATACTGTAGTTAGAATCCAGTGGGCAAACCCAAAAGAAGAATCTTTTTTACTTTCAAAAATTATTAATATTATCAGGGACCTTAGAGCAACTCTTACAGTTAAGATGCCTAATACATGCTATGATAAAGGATTCTTCAGACCACTTCTCTGAGAAGCATTAAACACTTCTATAGTTTGCAAGAGGCTTTTGAAGTTCGCTGCCTCTAGGCTACAGAAACGCATTTTCTAGGTCTGCATTTATAAGTTTTGCCAGCATAGCTATGTCAGTTAGAGGTGTGATTTTTTTAAGATATTGCTGGGCCAGCAAAAGCCCTGGCATAGATGCATTTACACCATGGGAAAAAAGTGTGATTGCAAAAAGTTATTTTGCTTGCCAAATCAGAATAAGCTATACTGCCAAAAGCACTGTTTTCTGGGATCATTGTATAGATATACTAGCTAAACCTTTAAGCATAGACAAGGCTTTTCCCCCAGGAAATTCTGTTCAGCGTTTGCTGAGATATAAACTGTTAAGTCACCGTTTCCCATGCAGTATAGCTCTCTAGTGCAAGAGACGGATTTTGCCCCATACCCCACTGTTCTGTTCTTCCCATACTGAATCAAACTACCATAAGCATCCCTTTGCTTGCATGACTGATAGGAGAATACCACTCAGGAACCCAGGTAAGAGAAGGTGGTCATTGCCAAACAGATGGGACCAATGTACACATACACACACAACCCAGGCCTCTCCAATCTCCTTATCTCGTCCCCTAAGATCTGATATTACTGTCATTTAATTCAGTGGCAAAACTCCCATTTACTTTAATGGAGCAGGACTGAGCTTCCAGTTCCCTTCATGTTGATGGAGCTCACTCCAGATCTTCTGAGTGAAACTGCTTAATCTGATAGCTAAAACAATGAATTTTCTCTTGCCAGAGCTCAAATCCTTCTTTCACCAGTGGTATCTTCAGGTTTTTTGTAATTATCCACATTTTTTTGCAGACTAAGCCCTTCCATACCGAACCATTTTCCCCTTCTATTCTTGCTTTATCTGGGGGTGGAACTACAGACAAACATAGAGAATATCTTAGACCAGAAGACTGTGAATAGCAGCTGCATACAATAAATAATACCCAATCTCTTCATGCACTGAGAGACTTGTGCTAACTGCTAGCAGAAAGAAAATCACTGGCCATCTCCATCCAGTGCAAACCTAGCAACAGGGACACATGCAAGACTGGATTATTGCAACTAGGGCAATAGTTCCACCAGGGCTGAACTAAGAGGTCTTCCAAAAGCTGTAACTATTGGCTGTATGCAAAGGCCACTACTCTAAGCAGACCTGGCTGGCATGAGTACATCACACCAGGGTCTTATCCAGTCAAATTCTGGGACTTCAACAAGTAGTTCATCTTACTTAAAGCTCTAAATAGGCAAGAACTCCTTTACTCTAGGAACCATCTCTCTCTAAGGTTATAGCATGCTTGCTATGCCCTGCTGAAAGAGTCTATGTTTTACCTTAAAAAAAAAAACAATGAGGAGTCCTTGTGGCACTTTAGAGAGACTAACAAATTTATTTGGGCATAAGCTTTCGTGGGCTAGAACCCACTTCATCAGATGCATGGAGTGGGAAATACAGGAGCAGATATAAATACATGAAAAGATGTGAGTTGCCTTACCAAGTGTGAGGTCAGTCTAACGAGACAATTCAATTACAGCAGGATACCAAGGGAGAAAAAATAACTTTGAAGTGGTAATGAGAGTGGCCCATTTCAGACAGTTGACAAGGTGGTGTGGGTAACCATTGGGGGAAATTAGATTGGGGAAATTAGGTTTAGGTTTTGTAATGGATCCAACCCCCACTCCCCCAAGGGTCTTTAGTCAGGGGGGGGGGAGGGGGGGGGGGGGGGGGGGAGGGGGGGGCGGAGGAGGGGGGGGGGGGAGGGGGGGGGGTAGGGGTGGAGGGGGAGGGGGGGGGCGGGGGGAAGGGGGGGACGGGGGGGGGGGGAAAAAAGGGGGGGGGGGGGGGGGGGAGGGTGGACCTAATCGGTGGATGGTCCAGTTTGCAAATTAATTCCAGTTCTGCAGTTTCACATTGGAGTCTGTTTTTGAAATTTTTTGTTGAAGAATTGCCACTTTTAGGTCTGTTATTGAGGGACCAGGGAGACTGAAGTGTTCTCCTACTGGTTTTTGAATGTTATGATTCCTGATGTCAGATTTGTGTCCATTTATTCTTTTGCATAGAGACTGTCCGGTTTGACCAATGTACATGGGAGAGGGGCATTGCTGGCACATGATGGCATATATCACATTGGTAGATGTGCAGCTGAATGTGTGGCTGATGTGGTTAGGTCTTATGATGGTGTTTCTTGAATAGATATGCGGACAACGTTGGCACCAGGGTTCGTTGCAGGGTTTGGTTCCTGGGTTGCTGTTTTTGTTGTGTGGTGTGTAATTGCTGGTGAGTATTTGCTTCAGGTTAAGGGGCTGTCTGTAAGTGAGGACTGTTCCCCAAAGTCTGTGAGAGTGAGGGATTGTCCTTCAGGATAGGTTGTAGATCCTTGATGATGCACTGGAGAGGTTTTAGTCGGGGGCTGTAGGTGACGGCTAGTGGCGTTCTGTTACTTTCTTTGTGGGGCCTGTCTTGTAATAGGTGACTTCTGGGTACCTTTCTGGCTCTCTCAATCTGTTTTTGTTCACTTCACCAGGTAGATGTTGTAGTTTTAAGAATGCTTGAGAGATCCTGTAGGTGTTTGTCTCTGTCTGAGGGATCAGAGCAAATGTGGCTGTATTTTACAGCTTGGCTGTAGACAATGGATCATGTGATGTGGTCTGGATGAAAGTTGGAGGCAGGTAGTTAAGTATAGTGATCAGTAGGTTTCCAGGATAGGGTGGTGTTTATGTGACCATCACTAATTATCAGTGTAGTGTCTAGGAAGTTGACCTCTTGTGTGGACTGGTCCAAGCTGAGGTTGATAGTGGAATGGAAATTGTTGAAACCTTGGTGGAATTGGTTACCTTGTGGTGGTAGGGGAAACAGCATTCTGAGTGGAGGAATCACAATTATGGATGTGACAGATATCATAATATCCTGGATAAACCTTATGGAATTAAGTTTTAATGGAGGAAACCATTATAATAAAAATGCAAAAGGCGGTGTACTATTGTGGGATTGTACAGAATTTCTTTAAGAGGAAGGCAGGATTAACACAATCTCTGGAGCATATTAGGAACGTCAAAGACTTTTGGGCGACACTACATGTGAAGTGGATTTCCTAGGACATACTTGGGGATGACAGGAATACAAATGATGCACTTCAAATCCATCCTTTTGAAGCTACACTTTGAGCAGAGACCTACTGTCTGACTGATTACCTATTCCGTTTCTTTAAGAAGCCAAACTGCATAAATTTGTGACTGACAGAGTCATGGATTGTTCTTGTTCGGAGCAAAGGGTTTGATGAACTTGAAACTGCAAGAAAACTCCTGGGTGGGAGTTGAAGGACTGCTGGGAACTGTTCAGCCTCGAAATACCCCACTTAGAAGGGAGCGAAACACAGGTCTCCACACAAAAGACAACTAGGGAGCCAAAAACTTAGAGTGGGTGCCTTGCTGGACAACAGAGAGGGGAAAGAGGTGCAGTTGCCCTGAAATATAACAATGGCACAGTCTTCTGCATAACAAACTGAGCTCAAATCTCACCAGCCTCTGAACACCTTGTAAGACACACCTGTCTAAACAATCACTTCCCCAAATACCCATCAGGTAATGACACCTGATGCAGAAAGAATCAAAGACAGCTCCTTTCACAGTGGTGATGAGCCCCATCAAAATGCCTGAAAATAAATAACTAATTTCAGTTCTGAACATGAGCTTAAAAGCACAGCTATCAAGACAGGCAAAGTCAGAAGTATGGACACCTGGGGGAAAAAACAGGGGTGCGTATTTTAATGCCATTGAAATACAATGGACACAGAGCTCTGGTAGAGGAACAACATGGAAATATGGCAATGACATTACTAAAAGTGTCTCTCTAACATAAACACATTTAGTATGTGTGTAAAAGTCCCCTCCCACCCCTCAAGGTAGGAATTTCTTTTATGTATCATTCTGCCACTAAAAGGCTCTCAAAAAGGGGCATGAAAAAGGAGAGGAACTGTAAGGGAGAGGAACATCACCATACCCTCCTGCCCACTAGCCTTGCTAATCCCATGAGTCTGATTGATTAAAGATATAAATGAGAGGGTAGAAACTTACATACTGGGTAATGTATACACTTCCTTACAAGCTGATACTTGATATTGGCATTAGCACCAGAAAAGCATTAAGAATGTCTGACTAATAAATCCTTAAGTCAACTTAGTATGTTTCAGAAGCCATTCTCCCAATATGGTCAAGTTCAGAAAAAATTGGGATGGGCACCTCTGTAACCACTGTGTCTGGCAGCTTTTCTCCCAACAGCTTGGTTTCTGCAGTGAGTGACTTTAGTTCCTAAATGTGTCCCATAATTCTTTGCAGCAGTGTCTCAAAAGATCAGCTATATCTGTTAAAGTGCACCTAAGACCCCCACCACACAGCGCTGAGCAGAGACATGCCTTTGGAGTAGAAAATTCATGCCAGAGATGAAAGATTCAGGGTTTGCTTTCTGATAAGTGGCCACAGAATTCTGGCAGTGTACAATTAGATGTAGCATCCTAGGTGTCCACCCACTTGTTTTAACATTGCCCCACCTAAGCCAGGATTTATAATGCCTCTATTATTTACAGTAAAAGAAAGGTTCAAGTTGAAAGCTAAATTCCATGCACAGACATGAAATACTCTAGTGCAAGTGGACAACAACCCGAGCAATCGCATTGGAATTTCAGTGGGATTATATCTTACATCCCTACAGGAAAAATCATCATTATTAATGTCATAGGGAATGCTAACCACAATATGAGGATTTCTTACAAATTATAAAGTGGTGTAATAAATGCTCTCAATGGTTATAGGCTAAGATTCTTTCCTAAAAAGAGCTCAGATTTCTTCCCACAATGGTCCACAGAAAAGTTACAAACTCTGTCACAAAAGTATGGAAAGCAGAAAAAACCCCACGGAGATGAGTCAAGTACACACAATGTAACTAATGGGATTGTGATAAATAAAGTGGGGGGACAGCTCCCTTTGATGGACACCCAGCCAGCCAGTTAGCTGAAAATCCCTCTTGGTGGCTGTTCTTTACTTGCTTTACCTGCGAAGGGTTAAACAGTCCCCTAGGTAAAGAAAAAAAAAGTGAGCCCCTGACCAAAAGAACCAATGGGAAGGTAGAACTTTTTTAAATTGGGAAAGAAACTTTGCCTTTGTCTGTTGTTCTCTGGGCCGGAGGGACAGAGCAGCAATGCTGTAAGCAGCTTTAAGCCAGGTATGATCATAAATCATCAGATCACACCTAGAACTACTTATCTGAACTCCAAATATGTAAGTAAATCAGAATGTTTAGCTAGACGGGATTAAGGTTATTTCTTTTATTTCTTATTGGCTTGTGAACTCCTCTGTGCTAACCCCAGATGTTTTTGATTGCTTGTAACCTTTAAGCTGAACCCCTAAGAAGGCTAGTTTGGGTGCTTGATTTTTGGAATTGCTCTTTTAAAATCTAGCAAAAGCTTAAGTTCTAAATGTATTTTCTTTCTTTTTGTTTTTAATAAAATGTACCTTTTTTTTAAGAATAGGATTAGATTTTTGGTGTCCTAAGAAGTTTGTGCATGTTGTTTAATTAGCAGGCAGCCACAGCTAATTTCCTTTATTTTCTTTCTCAGCTATTCCCCGGGAGGAGGGGCGTGAAAGGGCATGAGGGTACTCCACAGGGAGGAATTCCCAAGTGCGTCTTCCTGGGTTCAAAGCATTTTTTGGGTTTTTTCTGCATCTGCGTGGTGGCAGCATTTACCAAGCCAAGGTCAGAGAAAAGCTGTAACCTTGGGAGGTTAATATAAACCTGGAGTGGCAAGTATTAATTTTTAAAATCCTTGTGGGCCCCACTTGTGCACTCAAAGTGAGAGAGTGGGGATTCAGCCTTGACGGGGCTTCATTCGACCATGTGGGAACACCATGTTGTGCTTTCCCCACCTATGGACTAGTGGCAATTTAAACAGAGAGGGGATTCCCTTTCATGAGAGGGCAGACAGTACTGCTGCTGGCCTCTGCAAGACACTTTAACCAGCTGGAGAAAGCTTTTAAGTTCTGACCAGGGCTCCATAGGAGTAATTCTGCCAGAGAGGGCACCCAGGGAATGTGCTGAATTCAGCAACCTGTTCAAATTGGGGGAGGGATAGCTCAGTGGTTTGAGCATTGGCCTGCTGAACCCAGGGTTGTGAGTTCAGTCTTTGAGAGAGCCACTTAGGGATCTAGGGCAAAATCAGTATTTGGTCCTGCTAGTGAAGGCAGAGGGCTGGACTCAATGACCTTTCAAGGTCCCTTCCAGCTCTATGAGAGAGATATATATATATCTCTCAATTATAATGTACCATGACTGCTCCCATTTTCTGGGTTGCACCAACCAACTCCTGGCTGGGACTGTAGGAAGCTTGCACCATGGTGCCTCACCCTACAAGTCAGATTTCTACAACCTGGGACCTGCAGCTTGCATCCCAGTGACAAAATAAAACCAAGCTGAATTACTTTATATTATACATACCCTTTATTTCCCCTTCAAAATGGGCTCCCACAATAAAGCGGTTAGGAGATTTTTGACTTCTCATCATTACTACTGTACACAGCTGAGTGGATAGGTTGGTGTGAAAACATGTTTACTTTTTAAAGACAACACCTCTTAATATCTTTCAATGCTAATTCTTCACCGTAGCTATTCTAACGGTACAGAAATTAGTACACACAGCCAAATCCTGGCTCTGTTAAAGTCAATGCACATTTTGCCATTTTGGTGCTGGTCCACAATTAATACTAAAATTTGATGCAAGATTTTGAGCCACGTGCAGGGGCTCACTGCAGGCACACCTCCTTGTGGTTAGAGCTTGGAAATAGTTCTTGCCCCATCTGGCACGCCCTTCCATCTGCTACTCATGCTGACCTCTCTCTGTGACTCAGGGTGCTCTCTCTTCATGACTTGGCCTGCTGGCCAAGGTCACTAGATAGACCCCTCCCTTGCAGGGCAAGAAAGGTTCCACCAGACAAGCTGTCCATATGCTGTCTCAGGCAGTCTTCTGTTCCAACTCCAGGCCCTGTGCCACTTGGCCAGTGGCTAATAAGAGAAAAAATGGTTACCCGCCTTTTAGTAACTGTTGTTCTTCGAGATGTGTTGTTCATGTCCATTCAAAGTAGGTTGCATGCGCCACGTGCACACCAGCCAGAAGATTTTCCCCTAGCAGCGTCCGTAGGGTCGGCCCTGGTGCCCCCTGGAGTGGCGCCACTATGGCTCCCTATAAAGGGGCCCGCCGACCCTCCACCCCCTCAGTTCCTTCTTGCCGGCACTCCAACAGAGGGGCAGGAGGGTGGGTATTGGAATGGACATGAACAACACACCTCGAAGAACAACAGTTACTAAAAAGGTGGGTAACCATTTTTTCTTCTTCGAGTGGCTGTTCATGTCCATTCAAAGTAGGTGGCTCACAAGCCTAACCTTAGGTGGCGGGGTTGGAGATCACTGCTGACTGGAGTACTGCACGACCGAAGGCTGCATCATCCCTAGTCTGGTGCGTGATGGTTTAGTGAGACGAGAACATGTGGATGGAGGACCATGTGGCCTCTCTACAAATCTCCTGAGTCGGGATCTGAGCCAGGAATGCCACAGAGGAGGCCTGCGCCCTAGTAGAGTGGGCCGTGACCGGAGGGACGGGGTCTTAGCTATGTGGTAGCATTCCTGGCTGCAGGTCGCGATCCACGAAGAGAATCGCTGAGAGGAGACCGGGAGCCCCTTCATCCTATCCACCACTGCGATGAAGAGCTGAGTTAAGCATCTGAACGGCTTGGTACACTCGATGTAAAAAGCCACGGCCCTGCGAACATCCAGGGAATGTAACCTCTGCTCCTCATTGGAAGAGTGTGGTTTCGGATAAAACACCGGGAGAAAAATACCTTGACCCATGTGGAACTGTGAGACGACCTTGGGTAGGAAAGCCAGGTGAGGTCTAAGTTGGACCTTGTCCTTACAGAAGACAGCGTACAGGGGCTCAGATGTTAACGCAATGAGCTCCGACACCCACCTGGCCGAGGTGATTGCCACCAGGAAGACGGTCTTATACGACAAGTACAACAGGGAGCATGAGGCCAGAGGCTCAAAGGGAGGTCCCGAGAAGGTGGAGATGACCAGATTCAGGTCCCAAGCAGGGGCCGGCTGATGAACATGCGGAAATAGCTTGTCCATACCTTTGAGGAAACACCCGACCAGTGGATTCGCAAACACTGAGGTATCCCCCTCTCCCAGATGGAAAGCTGAGATGGCCGCCAAGTGAACACGAATAGAGGAGAGGGAGAGGCCCAATTGTCTGAGGTGGAGCAAATAGTCTAGGACAATGGGGATTGGGACCCCCAGAGGATTGTGATCTCGCTGACCTGACCATATGGAGAAACGCTTCCATTTGGCCAGGTAGGTGGCCCTAGTTGACGGTTTCCTACTACCGAGCAGCACTTGTCTGACCTGCTGGGAGCACTGCATCTCCACTGGGTTCAGCCATGGAGCATCCACGCTGTGAGGTGAAGGGACTCCAGGTTCGGGTGGCGGAGGGAGCCCCAGTCCTGCGTGATCAGGTCCAGGAGCAAGGGCAGTGTCAGGGGCACCTGAACAGACATGTGCAGGAGTGACATGTACCAATGTTGGCGCGGCCACGCTGGAGCTATCAGAATTACCCATGCATGGTCTCTGCGAATCTTCAAAATCACCCCGTGTATCAGAGGGATCGGAGGAAAGGTGTAGAGCAGACCGACCGCCCAAGACTGTAGGAAGGCATCCGAAAGAGACCCCTGACTGCAGCCCAGAAGGGAGCAGAACCGTCGGCACTTTCTGTTTTCCCTCAAGGCAAACGGGTCTAACCGGGGAAAGCCAAACAGCTGGAAAATTGAGCGTACCACGTCCCATTGGAGGGACCGCTCGTGACCCCGGAACGAGCACCTGACAATGTCTGCCAAACCATTTTGCTCCCCCGGAAGGTAGAACGCCGTCAGGTGGGTGGCATTGTGGACATAGATATCCCACAGCGTGAGGGCTTCCCTGCAAAGGGGAGAGGAGTGTGCACCCCCCTGTTTGTTGATATAAAAGACTGCCGACGTATTGTCCGAGAGGACTGAAACACATTTGCTGGCCAGGTGGGACCAGAAGGTCAAACACGCCAGGTAAACCGCTCTCAGCTCCCTGACACTGATATGCAACTCGAGGTCCTCCGGCAACCACAAGCCCTGCGTCCTGAGGTGTCCCAGGTGCACTCTCCAACCCCGATCCGAGGCATCTGTTATCAGGGAGAGGGAGGGTTGAGGGGCGGTGAAGGAGACACCCATGCACACTTTCTGCGGGTCGAGCCACCACCTCAGCGAGCTTAGCACCAAGTGGGGAATGGACACCACTGAGTACAAGGGATCCCTGGCCGGGCGATATACAGTCACTAACCAGGATTGCAGCGGGCGAAGCCGGGGTCTGGCATGGTTTACCACATAGGTGCACGCCACCATGTGACCCAACAGCCGGAGGCAAACTCACGCTGTGGTAATCGGGGTGCGGTGCAGTCCGAGGATGAGCTCGGAAATCGCACGGAACCTGGATTCTGGCAGGTACGCTCTGGCGCGAGTGGAGTCCAGAACTGCTCCTATGAACTCCATTCGTTGCGTTGGAGACAGGGTGGACTTGGCTTCATTCAAGAGGAGGCCAAGATTGAGAAAGGTCCACCTGATGAACGACACCTGGGTCTTCACCTGCTCCTTGGAGCAGCCCTTTATGAGCCAGTCATCCAGGTAGGGGAATACCTGGATGCCCCGCCTGCACAGGAACGCCGCCACAACTGCCATGCACTTCGTGAAGACCCTTGGAGCAGCTGACAGGCCGAATGGGAGCACCGTGAACTGCAGATGGGCATCAGCCACCACAAACCTGAGGTACCGACGGTGTCGGGGAATTATGGCAATGTGGAAATAAGCGTCCATTAAGTCGAGGGCGGCATACCAATCTCCTGGATCCAGGGAGGGAATAATCGAGGACAGAGAGACCATGTGGAACTTGAGCTTTCGTACAAACTTGTTCAGCCACTGCAAGTCTAGGATGGGTCTCATGCCCCCTTTCGCCTTCGGTATTAGAAAATACCGGGAGTAGAAGCCTTTGGCCCATAGCTCCCGAGGGACTTCCTCCACTGCCCCTACCTCCATGAGGGACTTCACTTCTTGACTTAGACGTTGCTCGTGAGATGGGAACCTGCAGAGGGACGGGGAGGGGGGAGAACTGGATAGAATATCCCCTCTCTACCGTGCGGAGCACCCAGCTGTCTGACGTGATTCGGGAGCAGGCACGGTAGAAGGGGGACAGACGTGACCCAAAGGTAGGAGTAGAAAGATCCAGAGTCTCGATAAGTAGGTCACCCTAGACCGTACCATCAAATAGGGGGTCTAGGCCCCAGTGGTGGTCTCGATTGACCGGACACCTGGCTGGAGGGGTTGCGTTGGTGATGCCTCCTGCCATTTCTGTCCCACCTGTGCCCCAGCTCCTGGCGAGTCTGAGACTGGTAGGGGCGTGGGGCCATCTGCGGCCTAAACTGCCTGCGCTGGGTCGCAGGGGTATGCAAGCCCAGTGAGCAAAGCATGGCTCGCGAGTCCTTTAGGCTATGCATATGCTTGTCCATCTTTTCTGAAAACAACATCTGCCCCTCGAAAAAAAGGTCTTGAATGGTCTGCTGGACCTCATAGGACAGGCCTGAGACCTGGAGCCAGGCTCCCCGCTGCATGACCAGACCCGTGGCCAGGGTGCGCGAGACTGAGTCCGCCACATCTAGGGCAGCCTGGAGAGAGGCTCGGGAGATCAGCTTCCCCTCCTCCACCAGGGCCGAAAACTCTGACCTCGAGTCCTGGGGAAGGAGCTCCGTAAACTTCGACATTGCTGAACACGTGTTATGACCATATCGGCTTACAATTGCCTGTTGGTTGGCAATACGGAGTTGTAGGCCTGCCGTAGAGAACCCTTTTCTACCAAAGAGGTTGAGTCTTTTGGCGTCCCGGCTCTTTGGTGTTAACCCCTGAAACCCTTGACGCTCCCGTTGGTTGGCCGCATCCACCACCAGGGAGTCCGGAGGGGAGGTGGGTGTACAAGTGTTCGTGCCCTTTAGAGGGGATGAAATAGCGCCGCTCTGTTCTCTTGGCAGTAGGGGCCAGTGAGGCTAGCATTTCCCATAAGGTGCAGGACGTATCTGCTATGGTCTTTATCAGTGGGAGAGCCACCCTGGATGCCCCTGAGGGAGCCAGGATGTCTACTACAGGGACCGCGTCCACCTCGATTTCCTCAGCTTGGATTGCGAGGCTCTGAGCTGCTCGCTGGAGCAGTCGTTGGAGGATTCGAGTGTGCTTCAGGGCCGGTGCCACAGCTGTGCCCGAGACCGCTTCATCTGGGGAGGAAGACAAGGAAATTACATGGAACGGCCCTTCCTCTGGTGCGTGCAGTCCTTCGGGGTCCTGCGGCACACGGTACTGTGGTTGCGGGGCCAATTCTGATTCTAAATGTGGCACCCCGACTGGTATTGGGGTCGCCAGCGAGCAGCTTGGCGTATCGGGCAGTGCCTGCTGAGCCCGAACTGTAGCCACTGCCAGTGCCGCTGCCCGGCTAGGGGGTGCTGAACTTGGATATGGCACACCCCTGCCCGGCGACGGTGCCGGTGGAGGAGGCAGCTGCACCGGGGCCACCGATGCCGAGGAGACTGAGGCCGACCTTGATTGAGGACCAAACGTCTGGCCTACCGACTGGTGGTAGGCCCAGGGAGTCCAAAATGGCCACTGTGAGGGCGGATGCCATTGCTACTGCCACTATGGGTAACGCTGGTGGCTCGCCCCTGAAACTGATCTCCTGCTCCGCAACCGGCTGGAGCGGTAGGAGTCTGCCTCTGAGTCTGAAGTCTCTGAGTACGAGGACCTGGAAGGAGCAGCACCCAGTGCCATTGGAGAGCGGTGCTGAGGCGGCGGAGAGCCTCTTATCTGGTCCAGTGCCACCTTAGCGGCGTGGTGCGGGGAGGGAGGCGACAGCATGGCCGACTTGCCCCTCGATTGTACTGGGGGACGGGCTGTGGTAGGCAACTCCTTACAGTGCAGGGAGGCCGGCGCCGGGAATCTCATCAAGTCTGAGGCCACCTCGAATGCCTCCGGTGTCGAAGGGAGGCGCAAGTCTCCGCTGACGTCCAGGGATCTAGGCCAGTCCAGACTCGACTGCCCTCTCTGTGGTGTGGGAATCGACGGAGCAGCCGAGGGCTGTAGCCCAGCCTGTCCGCTTGCACCCGCGGAGGGCGTCGGCCTCGGGTCCTGGTGGGGTGACCGTTCCCTCACCGGCTTTCTCTTCTTAGCGGGCACCAGCAATGGTGAGCGGTGCCGCACTGAGGCCAACTTCCTATGGCCCGACTCTGTCCGGTGCCGGGTTTTAGACGACTTGGGCTGGGCCCTAAGTCCAGATGCCAGTGCCGGGGCGCTCCACACTGAGGAAGATGTACTAGGTACCGCCTCGACCAGTTCCAGGTCCGAGGGTGGCTGCAGGGCAGCCTCCATCAGGAGGACTCTAAGTCTTTGAGTTCTGTCTTTGAGAGTTCTCAGGCGGAAGCCTCTGCAGATAGAGCACCGGTCCTTTTGGTGGCTCTCTCCGAGGCACCTCAAACAAGCAGAGTGCAGGTCACTCTTGGGCATGAATTTCCCACAGTCCTTGCAGAGTTTAAACCCAGGGGACCTGGGCATGCCCCAGCGAGCGATGAAAACTTGGGGGGGGGATCCCCCAACTACCAAGAACTATATACAATGACTTAAGTAAACTAACTATAACATAACTATATACACAGAATATACACAAGGATAGGACATTGCTAACTTGCTATGCGCAAGAGACGTTTCAGCTAGCCATCACCGGTGGTAAGAAGGAACTGAGGAGGTGGAGGGTCGGCGGACCCCTTTATAGGGCGCCGTAGTGGTGCCACTCCAGGGGGTGCCAGGGCCGACCCTACGGACACTGCTAGGGGAAAATCTTCTGGCTGGCATGCACGCGGCGCGCGCACACCTACTTTGAATGGACATGAACAACCACTCGAAGAACCTGGGCTCATCTGCTACTCTGGGTTCCAACCCAGGGACCTGATGACTAGCAACCTCTGTCTGCTCAATCTCAGACCCTGTTGCTGTTTCCACCCAGGCTCCTTCGTTCCCCACCTCTCTATCTCCTTGCCTATCTCTGGGTATACCCCTGGAGCTTCTTCTGCTCTCTGTGGCTACTTCACTCCTCTAGGTCTCTCGTAAGTTTCCCAAATCCAGGGAAGGACCCCACAGCTTACTCTCCTCCTTGTCCCCGGTCAAGTTCCTTTACCTCTGGTAAGTGACTGCAGACTCTTCCTGCTCTCATTTTCTGGCTCTCCCAGCTCCTCCCCCAGCTGGATTCCATCTACTGTTAGGCCCTATCAGTACCTGGCTCCCCTCAAGGTGCAGCATCTAAAGAATTTGCTGCTCCTTGCCCACATTAACCTGTCTAGAGCTTGTGGGGGGTGAACACCCCATCACAAGACAGGAAGAAAGCGAAGGGACCACATGTAATGCAGATTATACGGTGATTGTGAGGAAGAGGGCAGACGGCAGATGCTTATCCTTCTGAATGAGGAAACTCTGGGTTCAGTTTATAAATATATACACTCAGTAATAATTTTAATGAGAATAAGAACAAGCTGCATTTACACGGCACCTTTGATCCTGAAGGATTCACAAAAGGATTCAATGACAAGAGAAATCAATTGCCCACCAGTGGAAATGCAGCTCCCACTTTAGGGTGGAATATAGACGCTATTTTGTGCCAGTATCACTGCATAAAATGTCAGTGTATTTTCAGAATGTATGCTCATCTCTTCTTTATTTAAATGCTAGCACATCCACAGTGTGCTGTACTGCAGACCTGCTGTGCTGCTAAGGAACTGTTTGCAATTTCACAACTCTCCTTTATTTTAATCCTGCTTTGTGGTGATGCTGATCACAAACGCTTGAATAAGGAAAGGCATTCTGCAATGTATTCTGAGAACATGCAAAATATGATGCTTTAAAGTGACCTTTTAACCTGGTCATCTTTAACATGGATATTTACTTTAAGCCTATCGATATACCATTGCAAGGTGTGTAAATATTCTAATGCAGAACAGCTACATTCACCTAGGACTGGGAGATAGTCTCCTGCTCTGAAGAATACAGGCTGAGCATGTAGAGGTGCATGCCTTCAGAATGGAGCTACATACTCACAGATGAGAATAAAACTTTTCATGCCCAATAACTATTGGTGTTTTGCCTCTTCTTCGAGGAGATGATTTGGAAACAATGAGAAGCCAAACATATTCTGTGTTCAAAGAGCTTATAAAAATGAGTGGGGAAAATGGAGGCTGCCCTGATGACCCCAAAGCTGCCAACTGTAAATTTCAAAGTTAAAATTCATTAATGAGGTTCAGCAGTTTTAACAAAGGGCCCTATTCTATTATGGTGAAATTCAACCCAGAATTTTATGTGGTATATAGGCCTCAGGCTGGCTCTCTACAGGGTGAGCTTCACCTTAACATAAACAGCAGGGTTAACGATCACGGACTTTTAGTGGCTTTTCTAAGCTTGGATGGAGCTGGGAAAGGTATCTGAAAATTTTTGCATCCTTTGCCTCATTATGAAGCACATTAATACACCCACATGTGCTGCTGATGAAATCGTGTGTCTTTTTAAGGACACTGTAAAAATCTATAGCCCAGCACTGCTAGTGGAACCATCAGAGAACACAAACTATTAGAGTGTAAAGTAGATTTCTGGAGCTCTGGCACTGAAATAATGTTGGACCTGTTCCTGTGCATGCCTGGATTGTTTTCTCATTACACCAGTGGTTCTCAAACTGCGACCCACGAACCACCAAAGGTCTTCTTAATGTATGCAGCTTTTAACTTTTGAGAGCCAAGCATATGGGAGGCAGGCCCCTCAGAGAATCTGGTTACTAAATGGTCTGAAGAAGCAGAGTGTCTGGGAACCACTGAGTTAGATAAGATACAACAGGTCACAGCAGGCACAATCAGAGGCCTTCGTAAAAGCTAAATAAAAACAAATATCTGATTCAGCCTCTACTTCCAGACACACATACGGCTTTGAAATGAAAAAGAAAATATGTTCATTACCTTTTCTGCAAGCCAGCCTAGATGCCTAATCTCTCGACTTCCAGCGATCCCACTTTTACCCAGCTGGTCTTTCACCTCTGAAATCACCCTGGGAATAAGATCACTCACACTGGAGTGGATAGCATTGAACCAGGCCTGGGCTGTGGCTGAATCCTTACTCCTTAGAACCACAGTGTGCTTGGCATCGGGTGAATGGACTTCAAGAAGCCTAGAAAAACAGGAGGAAAAATATTACTTTCGCTCCCAAAAACTTGGGGTAATTAATTGACTAAATATACTACGCTGTTTTACAATAAAGCAACTGAGCTAAGAGGACATTGGCAAGGCCTTAAACTAAACTTACCTTTACTGTTGTTGAATTTAATAGCATTCACCTTAAGGATTTCAGCTCTGGTGAGGTTAGTAGTTGTTGCTCCTTTGAAATACTGATCCTTAAAGGTGACTTGCAGGGCAAGACCCTGTCTCATACTTGGAACTTCAGTGGGAGTTCCAAGAGCGGAGTGGCTAGGTTAGAAGGGACATCATTTGTTACTTAAAACATATGTTGTTGTTTTTCAGGTCCCATGAATTTCCAGCCTGCTGTGGATCACCATCTCCTGCCCGATGCGATGCCCCAGCAAGCATTATGCTGGTGACATGACACCCTCCATGAAACCCTGATGGAGACTAGAGTGTATCGATAAGGGTTAGGCAACTCCCTTCTTTTTCCAGTATTACAGATTTTTCTGCAATGATTAATACACCTGTTATAAACCCTACACAATAGTGCAACAAAGAAATAAAAATCCCACTACCTGATCCTATATAAGGTGACTTAAACAGAGTTTCACTGTGAGCTTGATGTCACCAACAAGCAGGAACCAGCAGGCCACGCTGATTCAGATTTCGTGGGAAGTAAAGTAAAAAATGTTCCGAATGCTCCCTTTAGACCCTGTTCACACAGAATGGGAATGTGTTAGCTATAACCATATCAAACAATGGTTCTTGCTAGCAGAGTCCTGTTACGGTTTCCCTGACTAGCATGGAGATGGGTACCTTTTCCTGAGAACCATGCCCCACAAACCATAATGTGGGTTGCCACCTGTAGTTTCAAAGTACAGTTTAAAACAGTTTTTGGCAAACAAGAAATTTCCTCTCCATGCTGGTCATGGGAACTGTGCCAAAAACATTACTAGCAACAACTGCTTTTAATGCGGGCTGTCTCTCATACAGCTCTGCTCTCAGCGTGGACAGGGCCTTAGATATGGATTGGTGGGGTACTGTGTGCATGCACATGCATTTTTCAGTTAACTTTGTGGGCCACTTTTAATGCCTCCCATCAGAGCCTGAATAAGTTAAAGCGTGGCCCAGCTTACCATCTCAGTGCTGTTTTATACTGAAGTAAGTGTAAGTCTTCAGCTAACCTAATCAGCTGGAGCATACACTATCTTTGGAGGCAATGAACTTAATTTCTGTGAGTGCCACAGAGAGAAGGAATGGACACAGCAGAGACACATCTCTGGGGAACTCAGTTTCACGGATTCTTACCTGCAAGGCAAAGTTTAAACTGGCAGAGTCTCGAGGACTTTGCCGGCGAGGAAAACAGACCCAGTGCTCTCACCACTAAGCCACACTGTCCTCCATTTTAATAATTCTTCTAAGGAAAAGTATTATGTGGGGAAAAGACTTGTATTGCGCTACTTGTAACAAAAGTTAATGTTCGGCTTGATTTTGTGAAACAATGCTCTTTGCAAGAGTATTATATGACAATATCTTTAAAAGAACCCCAAATGTACTGTGTTACAAACAAAACATTGTACAAGCACTGTAATAAGAGACTGTTTTCAGTTACAATGAAATTGACGGCAAGTTTGGTGTTTGGTTCTTTTTAAATTAATTTGCAGCAATGTTTGGTTTAAAAATAAATTCTCCATGGCTAAATAACTTCCAAATGATAACATGAATCCTTGCCATTTTGAATTAGCAGCCTGAATGATGTGTGTCACTTTAATAAATAGCTATTTTAAACACACAAACATATAACTTGCTACGTTTGCCCCCCCAGAGTGTATTTTCCTTGGCTGCATCTATTTAAAGTGTATGTCTAAAATAGCCATATTCCTTTTCCCTCTCATCAGCTGTGTCAAGATACAAATACAACAATATATCAATAGAGTCCTTCAGTTTCTTGGCAAAATACATCAATTTAGTTCTTTTTATCCTAACCATCATGAGCATTTAGAGGGTTTATCCCCAATAAATTCCTTTAATTGAATCAAAATAATCAAATCCTGTTACAATTTGGAATTATGCAATACATTTAATAGAAAAATTTGCAAAGTATCATCTGTATATGATTTTTTGATACGGATTATTTTTAGGAAAGATGATTACACCCGGTTTCTTGTAATTGCCTGCTAGACACCAAAGCTTGATAGTGATGTACTAACAACTGCAAATGGCTACATTACTCTTCACCACATGACAGGAAGATGGAACAATATATACTGTATTTTAAAGTGATTTTAGAACTGAGGAAAGATGATGTGTTGACAGTAATGACAACTGAGCCCTTCTATCCACAGAAAAGATTCAGCATGGGAAGTAACAATGCAAGTGTAGCGCCCCTCCCTTCTCCCTTGTGGCCAGTCCACATAAGATGAGAGTCTACTATAGCTACCAACTATTTAATCCTTTTGCTCAGTCAGCAGGGAAAGTCCATTTTATGCAGAAAGTCCAGAGATCAAATCTTGCAGCTAGCCTGAATGAGGGTCATTATAAAAGCTGTGTAAATAACTGAATTTTTTTTTTTTGGTTTGCTGGCAGTTCCAAAATAAAATAAAATAATAATAATAATAATAATAATAAACAATAAAATAAACTGGCTAGGTTGAACCAAAACTGATATTTTTTCTGAATTTTCAGCAAGTGAGAGAAATTTCATTTAGTTTCTGTGCATTTTTAACCCTTTCTTTTTTAAAACAAAGAAAACGAGGGGTTACATTCATAGAGGAGGGAGAGGTTTACAACCCTACCCCTTCTCCTGCTGCTAGGCACCTAAGCCCTTTCTCACAAAAAAAACACACCGAGAAGGAGGTGCCCCTCTCCCCCAATAACTTTTAGCCCATTGGTTAGGGCACTCCCTTGGGATGTGAAAGATCTAGGTTTCAAACACTACTCTGGAGCAGTGACTGGAACCCAGGTGTTCTTTCCACGTGGATGCCCTACTCACCAGACTAGTGTCGTTCTCACTCTGACCCCATGACTGTTCAAGTATTATCCAATCTATTAAAAGGGAAATAAGGACAACTGGGGATTACAGACCAGTCAGCTTAACTTCTGTACTCAGAAAGATAATGGGGTAAATAATTAACGAATCAATTTGCAAACATTTAGAAGATAATAAAGTGATAAGTAACAGTCAGCATGGATTTGTCAAGAACAAATCATGTCAAACCAACCTGATAGCTTTCTTTGATAGGGTAACAAGCCTTGTGGATAGCAGATGAGCAGTACATGTGGTATATCTTGACATTAATAAAGCTTTTGATACAGTCTCGCATGACCTGCTCATAAACAAACTAGGAAAATGCAACCTAGCTGAAGCTACTATAAGGTGGATGGAAAACTGGTTGGAAAACCATTCCAAGAGAGTAGTCTCAGTGGTTCACAGTCATGCTGCAAAAGCGTAACAAGGGGAGTCCCACAGGGATCAGTTCTGGACACGGTTTTGTGCAATATCTTCATCAATGATAGAGAGTACACATATAAAGTTTGTGGACAATACCAAGCTGGGATGGGTTGCAAGTGCTTTGGAGGATAGAATTATAATTCAAAATGATCTGGACAAAGTGGAGAAATGGTCTGAAGTAAATAGAATGAAATTCAATAAGGACAAATGCAAAGTACTCCACTTAGGAAGGAACAATCAGTTGCACACATACAGAATGAGAAATGACTGCCTAGGAAGGAGTACTGTGGAAAAGGATCTGGGGGTCAATAGTGTATCACAAGCTAAATATGAGTCAGTGTAACACTATTGCAAAAAAAGCAAACACATTCTGGGATGTATGAGCAGGAGTGTTGTAAGCAAGACACAAGAAGTAATTCTTCCGCTCTACTCGGTGCTGATTAGACCTCAACTGGAGAATTGTGTCCAATTCTGGACACCACATTTCTGGAAAGATGTGGACAAATTGGGAAAAAGTCTAGAGAAGAGCAAGAGAAATGATTAAAGATCTAGAAAACATGACCTATGAGGGAAGATTGAAAAATATTGGGTTTGTTTAGTCTGGAAAAGACAAGACGGAGGGGACATGATAACAATTTTCAAGTACATGAAAGGTTGTCACAAGGAGGAGGGAGAAAAATCCCTCCTCTTAACCTCTGAGGATTGGACAAGAAGCAATGGGCTTAAATTGCAGCAAGGGAGGTTTAGGTTTGAACATTAGGAAAAACTTCCTGTCAGGGTGGTTAAGCACTGGAATAAACTACCTAGGGAGGTTGCGGAATCTCCATCATTGGAGACTGTTAAGAGCAGGTTAGACAAACACCTCTCAGGAATGGTCTAGATAATACTTAGTCCTGCCATGAGTGAAGGGGACTGGACAACCTCTCAAAGTCCTTTCCAGTCTTTTGATTGATAGGAGGGTTACCTAGGGAGGTGGTGGAATCTCCTTCCTTAGAGATTTTTAAGGTCAGGCTTGACAAAGCCCTGGCTGGATGATTTAGTTGGGAATTGGTCCTGCTTTGAGCAGGGGGTTGAACTAGAGGACCTCTTGAGATCCCTTCCAACCCTGATATTCTGTGATTCTATGATTCTGCAAAATGGAACCTCTTCAGCAGGAGACCCATCCCAGAGTAGCCAATGGCACTGGGATTAAGGCACTCACCTGGGTTCAAGTCCTTGTTCCAGAATAGGAATTCAAGCCTGGGTCTCCCACATCCCAGGTGAGTGCTTTAACCACTAGGTTAGATTTTATAAGGTCACCCCCCCGACCTCCTCCTCTTTTCTGAATGGTGCCTAAATCCTCTTGTGAACCTAGCATGAAAAAAATCAAAACAATTCATTTAGATATTTCTGAAGTCATTTTTTCATTTTGACCAAAAACAAGGAGCCAAAACAGACATGAATTTGCAAAATGTTTCAGTCAACTCAGATGTGCTTTTTTCAGTGAAAAAAAATGTTGAGCTGGGTGGAATTTTCAGATTAGTCATTGTGCAAGTTTCCCTCATAGAGTGTTACCAAGTCACTTCTCCTGTGCTCAGAGTTCAAAAGCATTATAACTTCACTGCCTATCCCTCCTTGTCTCTTACAGAGTGTACTCGATACATTCACAAATCCTATTGGGAAATGCTTTGTGTTAACAGCTATTTGCTGACTCATGGTATTTTCATATTTTCTGAGAAGAAATACTGATGATCTTAGTAAAGTGAAACTCTAAAGTGCTTAAATGTTTCCAGCAGTCCAGTCTTTGTAGCTTTAATTGGCTCCCTGGCTGAACTGACCAACTCCTGCTGAATTATGTTTATCTGCAGTGTGGTGATAAAGTTCTCTTTTAATTCCCCATTGAACAGAAATATTTAGGGCAATGCCACAGCTGTGTTTACTCTCACACTCCACCACAGTTATGTAAATACTGCATATGGAACTATTTCTGATAAAGCCCATACCAACCCAAAGGAATTATATGTTAGCTCTAGATGGCTGCCAAGATGTGCGGTATCTCTCCAGATTGGCAATGTATATGAATGATATCACATTTTCTCAGAGATCATTTGGCAAACCTTATAATAAAAGGGTAATTTTCTCTCTCTTGCAGAGTTCCAGTGAGGCAAGGAATATCTCCCAGCGTGCCTTTTCCTACTTACAAAAACATGGGTTCGACATAAAACTCGAAACCTCTAAATGCTGCAACGTTGCAATAAAAAGAACATTCACTCCCCCGCCCCCAAATTCCAGAGCTTTTATTTTATAGAGGGGCAGATATCTAAGACAAATACCCAGTATACTATATTAATTATGTATTTGATAAGATCTCACTGGAAAGGAGTGTTTGTTTTCTAAGAACCACCTTTTGCCAAATCACTTGAGGATTTTCCCCTCCTACATCATCTTACGGCCAAATTTTGCATAGATTTACACTCTGTACACTCTCTTATGAATCAGATTCAGGAGTCTGTTACTCAAATTAAAGGGAATGATAACTTCATTGCAATTAACAATGAGTGGAATCAACAGAGTTCCTGAAGTCAGCAGAACTACTCTGAATTTATGCCGCTGCAACTGAGAACAGAATTACTCCCACTGAATCCAGATTTTGACGGGTATACAGTCAGCACAGCATTCAATCATTAGGCCAATTTCTTTTCTCAGTTACCCCTGTGCAGCCTGCTTGGGTCAGTGGAATATTTTGGTGCATTTCCTCCAGTGTAAAGAAGGCCATAGTGTCCCAAGATCTCAATCCCCATGCTACTGCAACATATAATGTTTTCCTCTGACTTCCCAGGTGGCTCCATTGGCAACAAGTGCTGTTAGGATTGTGCCAGTTCAATTCCAGCTCTAGTACCAGGGGACTTAATTAGGAATAAATTGTTGAAATTAAGAAATGGAAAATTTAGGTTTCATTTCCAGGGAAAAGTCCCCAAAGTCCAACCTATTAGACAGAGGAATAATTTCCTAGGGAAAGTCATGGAAGCCTCATTATCTGACATAATTAAATCTGGACCAGAACAATGTCATAGAGTGAGATAATCTAGGCCTTTTCCATCTGAACACTCTGTGGTTCCATGATTGTCAAAAGAATGCTAATTGTGCTCAATATTTAACAGTTTCTTGCTGACTTGCAACTAATGCCAGTTAAGTTGAGGATTTGTACGATGTAAGATACCTGTTAATTGGAAACTGGACTGAAATCCCCAGCTAGGGTAGAATTTTGTCCTGCAATAAAAACGTGTACTGACACTGAGTGATCTACAAGTCCAAACTAACCATTTACTTTATCTGGAGTGGGTAATGAAAGACATCAATTTTAAATAAAAATATCTACAGACATTAAGCAATTTTTTTTCCCCTTTGCACAAAACTCTTTTCTTCCCTTCTCATGCTCTAGTCATAGTAGTGCTGAATGCTGAGACAGTGATATCCAGTCCAACCCTCATTACTATGGGTACCTGGCTTAAGTACTGAACCAATGAACCAAACTGTTTCAAGTACTGGTGAGGTCGGTTATTTGAAAAACCAAGGAACAGTGGAGTGAATTTGTCACAGTGAGGTTAGTGTCACATAACAGAACAAAATCAGATACTGCAGGATCTTGCCTGTACTCTGGACTGAAGCTTCCTGATATACAAAGCCTGTTCACGTTGCCTCCCATATGTGTTTGGAGTGAGAACCTAGAGCACAGCTTCTTGAAGCAACTAGCTGTCAAGGGAGAGAGGGGAAATATGTGTGTTTTAATGAAAAAAATACTTTAAAAATCTCTCACAGAAGTTACAGCTATCCTAAAACCATTGCCAAGTTCACAGAATATAGTGTGTGCAGTTTGTGGTGAATCTCCACTAAGTGTGACTATACTACTGTACAGTGCATAGTACCATCACTTTATTCAAGGAAAATCTTAGAGAATAGGGGGACAGAATCTCATGCCAAAGCACGCATATAACCTCCACTGGCTTCAGTGGGAGTTATATGAATTCTGTGGTGGGAAAATAGGGCCTCAATTAAGATAAATCAGGCAGCAATGTCACAAGACACTGGGGTGAAGAACGGTACTCCAGAAGCATCCATAAAACTGCTGAGGAAAGCAGAAGAATGAGGATATAGTCTCCAAGAAGACTGTCTTATTAGTCGACTACCTGCCATAAAGAGCTTACTACAAGACCACACTCCAATTCTTTTAATTTTACACTCTTTTTGTGGAGGCACTTGTCCTTTTATCTTAAGAGATCACTAATGGGCTGTGCAAAATAGGTTAAATAAAAGCAGTAAGAAGAAGAAAGGAACATCTGAAAGAAAAAAAAAATCACAAAATTGCCTAGGGTTAAATTCCTGGCAGCACCGTCCAGTGGAAAGAGCAGTAGCCTGGGAGTCAGCTCTGCCACTGACATGCTGTGACTTGGGACAAGTAATTTCACTTTTCTGTGCCTCAGTCCCAACATCTATAAAATGGGGCTAATGATACTGTCACATCACACCCATATTCTTCATAGAAATATGCTTATGATATGAATATGGCATAACTAAGATCTGTTTTATGCAAGATGAGTCATGTGAAGTATCATTGAAAAGGTTATGATTTACTGAATATGATTATCCTATTTGTACGCATGTATCATTTCTGTACCTGAAGTTAGAAATATTGACTACGTAACAATTACAACTGTGTGTGTACTTGGGGGAACACCAGCCAGACATTAGGCAATCAGCCTCAATGGGCCATTTAAGGAGGACAATAGAACCTTGAAGATACTAATTTCCCCACCTTCCTGAGCAGCTGCTTTGACACTGCAAGGTCGTGTCTTGATGCCACCTGGTACACAGTACCACCTTGGACACTGCTGGTATTATTCCACTGGAAACAAAGCATTCCCACCTTATGTAAATCTTATTTAAGGCTGAGAAGGGAGTCAATCAAAGCTCTTCTCCACTGCCTCCTCGCCCAAGAAGGAAGACTGCTAAAAGCACCTGAAGAGACAAAGGAACTAAGCTGGGGAAAAGCAAGGGCTGAGTCCAGGCTGAGGCAGGGGTCTAGCCTGTGAAGAGAAATAACTGGAACTCTAAGCTGCGGAAACTCTGTAAACCACCTAAAACGATGTTTAGAGTGAGAAATTATGATTTGTAAACTGTTTCTTTAGTGAATCAAGCTAGGGTTGGGTGTTTTGTTTTATTTTCTCAGTAATCTGCTTAATTCTGTTTGCTATCACTTATAATCATTTAAAATTTACTTTTTGTAGTTAAACTTATTTCTTATTTATTCCAAAATCCAGCTTGTGCAATTCATATCGGGGGAGGGGGGATTTTTATGAGCTTGCATTGTACAGTTCTCTCTATACAGCGCAAGACAATATTGTTTTGGGGTTTATACCCCAAAGGAGGTATGCACATGAGCGGTGGGTAAATCCCCTAGTTGAGTCCTCCCACAGAGCGTTAATCACAGACTCTGTGTGATTCTGCAGCTGCGTGTCTCTACCTGCGTGTATGCTGGAAAAGGGCTTAAGAGCCTATCACAGCAGCATCAGTATAAGGGCAACCTGGGTTGGTGGGACAGGTAGGCTCAGTGGGACCCCAGCATATCTGGTGGCATCCCAAAAGGGGGGTCCAACCCATCACAGATACTTATCCTCCTTTGTAAATACACTACAAAAAAGCCCTAGGTAAGTGCTAAGTATTCCAATCCCTTGTGTGAGCAGATATAATAATGTCAGTCTAACTCTCTCATATTGTGATCGCAATCAAAGAAAAAGGCAGTATGTGAACTGTGTATGTGTGTGTGAAAACATGAGCGGAGTTAAGTGGCCATAAGGAGTTAAGAATAGCTGGGGTTGTATGTGTAGATTCCAGTAGAACAATTCCAGCAATAACAGCCCCCACCATTATCTGTAACTGAGTCTGTAATTCACACACGCTTTCCTTTTATGGACACAGCGGGTCATTTATTCTGATGTAACATTTATCTAGTGCAATGTTTTACAGAGACTTGGAGGGCCAGTTCATTGCCCTGCACCTGTAGTTATTTACACTAATATAAAATGAGTGTAAAGTGGATGCAAAAATGCTACAAAATCAGAATATTAGCATTTTGCATTGGTGCAAATCAGCAGTTCTCAAGCAGAGGCCCGGGGCCCTCTGGGGGACCCAAGAGCAGGTTTCAGGGGGTCTGCCAAAATAAAACAGAGAACAGGGCCAGTGTTAGACTCTCTGGGGGCCAGGGCAGAAAGCTGAAGCCCAAGCCTGCCTCCTAGGATGACCAGATGTCCCAATTTTATAGGGACAGTCCCAATTTTGGAGGGCTGTGTCTTATATAGGTGCCTATTACCCCGCACCCCTTGTCCCGATTTTTCACACTTGCTATCTGGTCACCCTACATGTCTGGCAAAACATGTCTGTGCCAATAATCTTACTTACACAGTGAAAACCCGCTATGACACAATGATTTGGGGTCCAAAAAATTCGATCGTGATAAATGCGGGGTATAGTGATGTTTACTATTTCAAGTATCAGAGGGCTAGCCGTGTTAGTCTGGATCTGTAAAAGCAGCAGAGAATCCTGTGGCACCTTACAGACTAACAGACGTTTTGGACGTATTCACCCACGAAAGCTCACGCTCCAAAACATCTGTTAGTCTATAAGGTGCCACAGGATTCTCTGCTGCTTTTACTATTTCAAGACAGTCAGTTTCAAGCCAGTCAATTTCTCTTGGGCAGAAAACGACTTGCATTTGTGAACTGCCCACAACAGTAACTGAAAGGGTGCAGCTCCAGCAGCGGGGGCGTTCAGCCATACAGCAGGAGAGGGAAACACTTGGGCAGAGCAGGGGAGACGTGCAAGGGGCAAAGGAAGAGCGAGTAGCCGCTGGGGAGGAGAATGGCTCTTCTAGCCAAAAGAAGAAGCGGGGGTAGGAAGGGAAGAGGCAGTGGGGGAAGGCACATTCCATTTTTTGTTTTTTTTTTTCCTTCGGCGGCACTCCAGTCTCTTTTTTTCATTTTTCTTTTCTTTTTTGCGCTTCAGCAGCACTCTGGCCAGGTTTTTTTTTCTTCTTCTTTGTGCGTCTGTGGTGCTCTAGCTGCTTTTTTTTGCTTGGGGCAGCCAGAGCCACCTTATGATCGCATTATATCCAAATTCACGTTATTGCGGGGCGCGTTATAGTGGGGTTTCCCTGTATTATAATTAAGTTCTTGAGGCCTTTCATTCCAGGATATCCATGTGTTTTAACAACCATTAGTTAAGGCTCACAACAGCCCTTTAAGGTAGGTAAGGCATCCCCATTTCAGAGACGACTTGGCCAAGGTCAGATAGCAGCTTTGTGATAGAACCAGGAACAAGACCCAGGTGTCCTGATTTCCAGGCTTCTACATTCATTCTTAGATCATACTAACATAAAAACACTATCGCACACACGCAAGTCACAAGCTAACAGCAACAGAAGTATGAAGAGAGGGTGAATAAAGCAGACTGTTAATATTTATTTGTTGTATTACCACAGCACCAAGGAGCCCTAGGAATGGACCAAGACACCTTTGTGCTAGGAGTTGTATAAACAGAACAAAAAGAGGGTCCCTGCCCTAAAAAGCTTACAATCTAAGTATAAGCCAAGAGACCACAGATGGGGGAGTACAAGGAAACAATGAGGCCTGGTCTACTCTTAATAATTAGATCAATCTAGCTACGTTGTTCAGGGCTGCGAAGTTTTGTGCCCTGAGCTCTATAATTAAGTTGATCAAATTTCTGGTGTAGACGGGACTAGGACTATGGAAGAATACTTCAAAAAGAATGGGTCCATTGACCTACCTATTGCCCCTTAGAGAGAGGGATTGACAACATTGCTGGAAAAAACTCTTCTACACTGTAGTGCCATAGCTGTAGCGGCTGTAGCGCTGACATGCTCTGAGACAATATGAGTCCGCATGATAGGCAGCAGTCTCAAGTTGTTTGTGTGCATCATGGCAAAGAAGATATTTAGGGAGGATAATGAAGTTTCATGGGAAACTCATTGTAAGTGTGATGGGAATAAGCAAGAAGAGGCTTAATTGAAAATTTTACAAGTGGACAATGGAAGCCAGCATTGGAGGTGGGAGTCAACAGCTTGATAGCAACTGAAAGTTGACAGGTAGAGTGGGGATAGGCTGTCAAAAACCTTGAGAGAAAAAACAATTAGCTTATGTTTCTGTTAGTAACCAGCAAACTGCGTACCACTGGCTGCTGTGGAGATTACACTCATGCAAAGTCAAATTGTTTCTCTCTCAATTAAATGATGATCCACAGAGAGACAAAGCAAAGTAAGACTGATTAAAGTGCTTCTTCACGATAAAAACCATTACTCACTTGCTGTAACTTGGTCATTCTTAACTTGCACAGTATGCAGAATACACAGCCACAGAGGGCCGGATTCCCTTCCCACTTACACTAAAGCAAATCCATTAGCTGTAATGGAGTTACACTGATATAAATCAGGAGTACAAGGAGAATCCAGCTCCTATTTTGTAACATCAACTATGCACTTTTTTGGATACATGGAAAATAGGGCTGTGGGTATGTTTCATAATAGTGAGGTTTTCAAATCTTGATGAGTATCCTGGCCAACTTCCCATTCAGGTAATCACATCTGTGTGCTTTGGCTTCCTAAAACTGCCCTGACCCTCAAAGTTACAGAGACAGACACATTCCACCTCCCCGCCAACGCAAGGAGGATGGGACACTCACTTAGGTCACCCCTGCCCCCCAAAATTTGAAAGAACAAGACATCCACTCATCTTCACACCAACACAAGAAGCAGGAATGAAACATGAACCAGCCTTTCCCCTGTTCTAATGATCAGCTGCATGGATATGGCCCTGCAAAGTTACAGGGATCAAGAAAGCCACATTTGAATCCCCACAGCAAAAATCTTAAATTCTCATGAGCTAGTACAACTAGTGAAACTGAGAATCCAGGACCGATGTTAGGTGCCAAGCTACACGCTCTCCTCTCTTGTGGGTTTTATTAAAAGTATGGAACTCCCACTGTGAAAACACATATTTATAAAATCACTAGACAACATTTACAATGAAAGCTGACCTAATAAAACAGTTCATTGTTTTCTAACACAGCTTTATTCAATATCATGTTACTGTGCCCTGCCCTCTGCTAAAACATAATCATATTTTTATTCTGTCCTCCTCCCTTCACTGCTTGTTTATTTCACTCACCCATTCTGCCTTGTCATTAAGACTATGAGCTCTCTGGGGCATGGGCTGTATTTTACTATCATAGAATCATAGAAGATTACAGCTGGAAGAGATGTCAGGAAGTCATCTAGTCCAACCCCCTGCTCAAAGCAGGACCAACATCAAATAAATTATCCCAGCTAAGACTTTGTCAAGCCAGGCTTTAAAAACCTCTATGGATGGAGATTATACCACCTCCCTAGGTAACCCATTCCAGTGCTCAGTGAAATAGTGTTTCCTAATATCCAACCTAGACCTCCCCCACTGCAACTTGTTCTATCATCTGGCACCACTGAGAACAGCCGAGCTCCATCCTCTTTGGAACTCCCCTTCAGGTAGTTGAAGGCTGCTATCAGATCCCCCCTCACTCTTCTCTTCTGCAGACTAAATAAGCCCTCAGCCTCTCCTCATAAGTCATGTGCCCCAGCCACCTAATCATTTTCGTTGCCCTCCACTGGACTGTCTCCAATTTCTCCATGTACTTTCTGTAGTGAGGGGCCCAAAACTGGGCACAGTACTGCAGATGTGGTCTCACCAGTGCCAAATAGAGGGGAATAATCACTTGCCTTGATCTGCTGGCAACAATCCTACTAATGGAGCCCAATAAGCCGTTAGCCTTTTTGGCAACAAGGGCATGCTATTGACTCATATCCAGCCACATCCTCTGTCACTAGGTTGCCTCCCCATTCAGTAAGGGTCCCACACTTTCCGTGACCTTGTTGCTAATGTATTTGTAGAAATCCTTCTTGTTGCCCTTCACATCCCTTGTTATATGTCTGTACAGTTGTCTGTGTCATATGTCTTCACTATATGTACAGTTTAGAACACAACGGAGACTCAACCTGGTTCACACTTCTAAAAATAAGTAATAGCAGCAGCATGACTGGATATTTCCTCTTATAGAAATGTCCCATGGAATTTACCAGAGAATAAACTTTCTAAAGCAATTTTTAAACTTACTGACAGAATTCTACATTGGGGTTCTAATTCTCTATTCAATCACTAAGATGGTTTAAAAATTCTATAATAAAAATTTTATTCTATATTATATTCAATGAGTATTTTCAGTAATTTCTGTAGGACCCTACTGGCTTTACTATTATATGCCTAAATACTATCACTCTGTGCAGGTTGCCTAGCTAGCTATGTGTCACTCAGCTGCTTGGCTGGATGGTTTTTGCTCACATGCGCAGGGTCTAACTGATTGCCATATGTGGGGTTGGAAAGAACTTTTCCCCAAGATCAGATTGGCTGTGACCACAGGGGTTTTCCACCTTCCTCTGCAGCCTATGGCATGGGTCACTTGTCAGGATCACCTGGGTATATCTCACTTAATTCCCTGCCATTGTACAGGTCCCAGCATTGGTGCGCCTCAGTCCCTGCTATTCTCTACCGTGTGACATAACAGTAATACTTTGGTCTAATTTTGGTTGTGCAGGGGTGGAGGCGTGTCCTGGAAGATGGCAGTGGCCTGTGATATAAAGGAGATGCTCTGGTAGCCCCATCTAGGCTTAAACTCTATGACACTATGTCACTGTGAAATTGTCCTTAACTCCCCTTTCCCATCAAAGGGCCCAGTGTTACAAATACTATGCTCATAAGTAACTTTATCCTTGAGAGCTGAGCCACTGAATTTACTCTTTAGGATCGCACTGCTTAGTCCAGCTGAACTACTGCCAATGAGTAAAGTTACTCGTGTGAACCAGTGTTTGCAGGATTAGGTTGAACGCATTTTGTTTAGTTGGATAAATGGCAAGCGGGGGTTTGAGTCAATGCAAAACAGTAGAAACCTGAATTGATTCAGCTTGGCCTCATCAGTCATTTTATCCAGCATGTGTCATATCTTTTGCATACTGAGCCTGTAAGTCTTTTTGCAACAGATGCAAAAGAGGCTTTAAAAGCAGAAGAAAACAAATCTCACCTAAGGGAACTCATCAGAAATTGATGAGAAGATTTGTTGTGCTGCGGAAACATTTACTGCTTAGCGATATTAATAACTTTTCCCAGTCTTGAGTTACTGGGTTGAGAGGGGGAACTTTTCCCTTTGAGGCCTGACAATCTCTAGTACTGCTATTGTATATGACACTTGTCAATAAAAGTGAAGGCAAACAGGCTGCAGTGGTAATTACCTCAACCTAGCTTATTTCACCCTAAAATATAACAACATAGGCTCCCGTGTCTGGACCAGCATGAGTTAGATAAATAGTGCTAAAATGCTCTTCATGTCTTCTCCTTGCACCATGTTTGTGTTTATTAGAAATACTGTCCTACAGTCCTCAGACCTTGGATTGATTTGTATTGCACGGGACATATTTTTTCTTGGGCTGATGTCTTCAAGTAGCAATGAAAATCATACACCATCCTGCTAACACTAAACTAATGCACAGAAACATTAGGAGAGAGAGAGAGAGGGATGAGCCTGGAACAATGCTCTGGGTCTGTTTTTTTGCAGGGCCTGCACCCAAGACCTGTGGATCTAAAAGCATGCAGCTTTACTGCTGAGCTAACAGGAACAGGTACATTAGACTGTTTAAAGGCAGTTACAGACTCATGAATCTCTTTACATAGTCCAGTGTCTAGAAGGAGAGAAAGACCCTATACAGGCCTAAACTGGAAAACCACACCTCGTATCTCCTCCGTGTCTGGGGAAAACTTCAATTTTTTAAAAGAAGAGGTATTTCCTTCTCAGTCTCTTTCAACTCAGGGGAACAACAGTGCTAAGTAAAAGCAGTTCAGCAGAAATAATTCTATAATCTAGCCCCTCTAGCTGATCTACAAAATGGTTCTACCACACAGCTGTGCCCATGTTGTATGCAGACCTCTTCACAACCATGTTTAGGCTTAGCCACATTTGAAAGTGATTTCAAATACAGTTTCAAGTCCTAGTATGGAGAGGGCCTTAGTGCAGGCTTTGGCAGCCAGCTGATTCTGCTATTATAAACACTACAGTAAAGTTATGTCACCAGTTATAGGATCCATGTGTGTTAGGGAATTGTGTTATAAAACAGTAGTGCATTGAACATACTGTAACATAGTGTGGTTTTGCCTGTGCTTTAAGAATGTTTTGGAATCCAGCTACTGTCCTCATCTAAGTTACACAGGGTACATCTTCTAACCTGCATTATGATGTCATTCCACTACGGAAAACTTCAGTTCTGATATTCAGATATCTAAAAAAATAAATTATGCTCATGTGACCCACAATATTCTGCGATTTCAGCTGCTCTTGTCAAGTGACAGAGAGACCGTTTGCTTGTATGGAAAAATCCAGCATAAGGTAGTGTGAGATTTTGCATGCTGGACTACAGTAAAAATCAGAAGTCACTCTTTCCACAGGAAACAAAAGCAACCGGAACAGAAAACCATTCTAATGAGTGACATGGCTCTCCCACACTTTATTTCTTAGTCACACCAAAAACTGCACACGTCACTACCATATTTTGTCATGGATAAAACTTGTATACTATTTACAAAGTATTGTATACAATGTGATGTTGGTTCCACAATATGGTTTTTAAGTAAATTTTAGGGTCAGGGTTGTGGTAGAGGCCTAGAATTACAACATAGCGAAAGATGATTAGGCCTCATCTGGAGTACTGTCAGGGTGGTTAAGCACTGGAATAAATTGCCTAGGGAGTCTGTGGAATCTTCATCATGTCTAATCTGCTCTTAAAAATCTCCAAACACCTGTCAGGAATGGTCTAGATAATACTTAGTCCTGCTTTGAGTGCAGGGGACTGGACTAGATGACCTCGAGGTCCCTTCCAGTCCTATGATTCTAAGAAGGAAAAAACTCAAAGAACCTAAAACTCACATGCGACAAATATTGTTATTCTCATAGCGGTCCATACAATGGGAATGGAGAGGGCTTTTTTTCCCCTAACAGACAGCCTGTGATTAGGAGCACTGCAGGCTGGAAGGCTAGTGATGCAGCTGCCAATCTCCATTTTAAAAAACAAAAAACCCCAGCATTCTAGAGTGATGATCCAAACCACTGCACTCTGTAGCAATGACAGCTTGCAATAGTGCTTTAGGTTATTACTGCAGAAAACTGGACTAGTCTTTTATAAGGGTTGACTACCACTAACCTTGCCAACAGCCCTTTGATGAGTTGGGGACCAGGAAAGGAAAAATGAAAATAGAATATCAGGGTTGAAAGGAGGTCTCAGAAGGTCATCTAGTCCAATCCACTGCTCAAAGCAGGACCAATTCCCAGACACATTTTTGGCCCAGATCTCTAAATGGCCCGTTCAAGGTTTGAACTCACAACCCTGAGTTTAGCAGGCCAATCTCAAACCATTGAGCTATCCCTCCCCCCATAAGTGAACCATAAGAGCAGTATGTACAAAAAAGGAAGAAAAAAGCGAAAGAAAAAAAAACCCAAATGAACAATAGATCTAGAAGTGGACAGGAGAGGTGGAGAAAATTAAAAGAAAACACTCAAAATATTGGAACCCTTCCAAGATGCAGTACAAGGGAGCCAGGAGCATGTATCCTTCAAATCATCATGGGGGATGGGAGTGTCTCCAGCAAAAACCAAAAGCATGGGGAATCATGCTTACACAAACCCCACCTCTTCATTCCACATGAAACGCTAACTCTGAAAATGTAAATTTTCAGTCCCTCCGCTATGTAAGTGCTGAGAATCAAAAAAGCTCCAAGCCGCTCCTTTAAAAACTTGTGTGCTAGAGAAGAACAAAAAGTCCATTGTTTGAATGAAAGAATGGGTCTCTATTTCCACCCCCTCACTGACTCTATTGGTTCTCTTTGTTAGCAGCTGTTAAAATAGAGGATCATTGAGCGTGCTGGTGTGATGCAGCTGTTCCACACATGTTATAAATAAGGGTCAGTAAGCTCATCTTATTTTTAGCATTGTGAAAAAAAAATTAAAAAGCCACAGAAAATCACCATTTATTTTCTCAAATGTAACCTCTCTCTCATTCTCCCCTTCAATAGTCAGAGTTGCATTTAACTGACAAGACGATTAGGCCACTCTTTAAAAAAAAAAAAAAAAAAGCAACTTTTTCCCTTCTTGTGTGATCTTATTTTTCTGATGCTGCTATTAGTGAGTGGGGGATTCTTCTTCTTGAAGAAAATCATACAACTGAGCTAATAGCAAAGTGTTAATTTGTGTATTTCTTATGAAAAATATTTGATTGTGTCACCAGAGCTTTTTTTCCAGTACACACCCCAAAGCTGATGAATGTGTATTTACCACAGCAATCTCATTGGTGTTATGAAATGCTTTGTTGTGAAGTGTCTGCAAAAATACTTTGAGATCCTCACATGGAATGAGCTTTGTGAAAGCCAAGGGCCAGATTATTATCTCAGTTCAATGGAGTTAGACGTAACAAAGAATCTGATCCTCAGTGTTATCGTTCACAGTATTCAAGCTTTATAGTTAACAGCTCTAAGATGAATAATAGAATAGCATGTTCTAATGCAAAAAATTAGGCCAAGACAAAGCCATAGCTTACCTGTTTTCAGGATCTGACACAGCCATGTTGCGCGTCACGTAGCACATTTTGAGTGGAATTGTTTTTTTGTCTCTCTGGATGGCGAGAGAAAGCTGCGACAGTGGGTCGGAGGATATACCTCCTAACCGTGGAGATTCAGGTGGAGGGGTTTCCCACCCAATTTCTGAAACTGGAGAACCTTTCTTCACATATGGGGTTGCCTCTCGCATGTATTTCACTATTAAAAAAAAGGAAATAAACAGACGCTCAATAGATGCTTAGGTCCAATGTGAATTCTAACAATTATTACTATTTATTGTTGCTGTTAGGCTAGCATCATTGTGCTAGATGTTGTACAACCCTATAGGAAGATATGGACCCCACCCTGAAGAATTTACAATCTTCTTCAAAATGACACAATAAGTTGGTGTAACAAACAAAAGAGGGGCTGGGAGAAGGAAAACAGAGGTAACAGCAAGACAACTAGGTGGATTCACAGAAGGGACCATTATGATCATATAGTCAGATCTGCATAACACCAGTCATAGAACCTCAGCCCATAATTTCCATATCAAGCCCATAACTTTTTTGCACTATAGCATATCTTTTAAAAATATAATCCAGCCTTGATTTAAAGGCATCCAGTCTGTCTTGACTTAACGACTTCAATCCTCCACACCCCTAGGTAAATTGTTGCAATGGTTAACTGCCCTCACTATTGAAAATTTGCACCTTATTTCTGGTTTGAATGTGCAGTGTGGTTGTAACCATGTCAGTCCCAGGATATTGGAGAGACAAGGTGGGTGAAGTAGACCTGAAGAAGAGCTCTATGTAAGCTCAAAAGCTTGTCTCTCTCACCAACAGCAGTTGGTTCAATAAAAGACACTACCTCGCCCACCGAGTCTGAATTTGTCTAGTTTCAGTTTCCAACCACTAGATCTCGTCACACATTTTTCACACTAGATAAAAGAGCTGCCTATCAGCCCTCTCTCCCCAGTGTAGGTGCTTGTAGATCATGATCAAGTCCACTCTTTCACCTTTGTGATGATCTAGAGATATGTCTGTATAACCTATGAATTCTGGGTGATACTACGAAGTAGCATCATGAATTTCCTGTCTTTTTGAATGTGACATTCCACCCTGGTTGGCATGGGCTGTATCACGCCCTCCTAGAGTACATACAGTGGGTTGGCACTCAGAACTCAATGATCCTATTCAGTTGCAAACACCTTAGAACAATTGGTAAGCTCGAGCCCAGGAAAATCAGACCCCTGGCTATGTCTATACTATCACTTATGTTAATATAATTTAGGTCATTGAGGGATGCGAATAAGCCACCCCCCTGAGCAACATAAGTTATCGGGACCTAAGCACCGGTGTGGACAGCGTTACATCGGCGGAAGAACAATGCAGCTGCGCCACTGTAAGCTCTCTAGTGTAGCCATAGCCATAGTTTACACTACAAATTATTTTGTGGATAATCCACACCCCAGAACGATGTAAGTTATACCAACTTAAGCGCCAGTGCGGAAGCAGGTGTTATTAAGCCAACGAGAGAACTTTCTCTCATCGTCTTTGAGTGTCTTCGCCAGAAACACTCCAGCAGCACAGCTGCATTGGTGCAGCTGAGTCGCTGTAGCGTAGACATAAGGTGTGTCTATACTGCCACTTTGTCAGTATAACTTCGGTCATTCAGGGGTATGAAAAAACAATTTTTCAACTGTAGACGTGGCCTAAACATTTTTTTAATGGATTATTTTCAAACTAGAGTTTTTCAAACTACCTATTGAAAATAAGTTCCAATAGGTTACTAAACTGTGTGCTAGTGATGTACCAGCACTCGTCAGCCAAAAGAAACTTTGGGCCCCAATACTGTAGCTAGTGCATGCATGCTATTCCCACGTACTTCAACGCTATGTGCATAGGGAAGAAATAGGACTGGGCCCTCTAAAATTAAGAAAAGGGAGAGGGGAAAAAACTGAAGTTGGAGTCAAACCTTTGGATCGAAATCTAAACATCAAGCAGGAACATTGAAATGTGAATATAATTCCCAAGATACTGGGAACTGAAGCAAAGACTGTTCCCTTCCCCACGCCAAGTGAGTTTCCATGCAATGTAATGGTGACATCATGACAAGCTGCTGCACTATTTCAGAAGCCTCTGTGAAAAGACTGAATGGAAATATATTACCAGGAGAAGGGGGTAGAAAAACAACATGCTTTCCAGGGATCCAAGTACCAAACACAGTGCAATCTAAGAAAATTCCCAGGAGGGAAAAATCCTGTACAATCTGGTTGGGATTTTCAGCTCCCATGAATTTTTGAGAGAATGATATCTAACTTCCACAGGAAGTTTTGAAAATCCCAGACTTTAATACAAAAAGGAAAAAAAAACACTGATAGAATTTGATAGAGAATTACTTCCCTGCTATAGAATTCTATAGGATGGTTTAAAAGTAAGAAAAAAGAAAAAAAAAGCTGTAGATGGAACAGTGAGGAACTAAAGTTTACTGATTTTTAGAGTAATTTCTACTGAACCCTATTTCTACAGAACTCTTTTGGTTTTGTCCCTATTCAGTTCCACAGAGTTTTTTCCAGAAGGGCTTTAATGTGCTTGTGTGTTCAAATACTTTTTTTTAAAAAAGAAATATAGAGAGACAGCCTATAAAAATGACGAATTGTTGTAGCCATGTTGGTCCCAAGATATTAGAAAGACAATGGGAGTGAGGCAATATTTATTGGACCAACTTCTGTTGGTGCGACAAGCTTTCAAGCTTCAGAGACCCGAGGACGAGTTCTGTGTAGCTCAAAGGCTTGGCTCTCTCGCTATCAGAAGTTGGTCCAATGAAAGATATTACCTCACGTACCCTAGCTCTCTCTAACAATGATGGCATATAAACATAGCAGGGTTCATGGCTGTATTGGGTGGCAGAATTTGACCTTATGTATATTATATAAATATTTTTTTATTGTGTATATTTCCAATGCATATGCAATCACTGAGTCAATGGGGTTACATGGGCAAAACTAAAAGCAGGATTATGGTAATAGACATTATAGGCCCAACCATTTCTATTCAATACTCTGGTATCAAAAGGGCCTTAAACCCACTGACTTCAATGGGAGTTTTACCATTCACTTCAACAGGCTAGGCCCTAACGCTGAAAAACTGCAATACAGAATCAAAATATAAATGAGAAAAGAGAAAGTAATGAGTTTTATGTTAGGATCAGAAAATTCCAGAGCTGGTGTTCCCTCTCAGATACAGTGACACACAAGTCCTAACAGCAACTGAAAGTAAGGTTGCCAACTTTCTACTTGCAGAAAATCGAACACTCTTACCCTGCCCCCAGCCCCACCCCTTCTCCGAGGCCCTGCCCCCGCTCACTCCATCTCTCCTCTCTCTCCTCCACCCTTGCTCATTTTCACCAGGCTCGGGCAGAGGATTGGGGTGCGGGAGGGGGTGAGGGCTCTGGGCTAGGGGTACAGGCTCCAGGGTGGGGCCAGAAATGAGGGATCCAGGGTGCGGGAGGGGGATCCGGGCTGGGGCACTGGAGGTTGGAGGGTGAAGATTCTGGCTGGGGATGCAGGCTATGAGGTGGGTCCAGGGTGTGGGGTACAGGAGGCGGCTCAGGACTGGGGCACAGAAGATGGTTTGGGGTGTAGGCTCTGGGTGGGGCTTTCCTCAGGCAGCTTCCAAGAAGCAGCGACATCTCCCTGCGGCTCCTAGGCAGAGACGTGACCACATGGCTCTTTGCACTGCTCGCGCCTGCAGGAACTGCCCCCTCAGCTCCCATTGGCCACGGGTCCTGGCCAATGAAAGCTGCTGAGTTGGCGCTGGGGGCAGGGGCAGCACACAGAGCCTCAGTGGCTGTCTCTTCATCTAGGAACCAGAAGGAGATGAAGGCAGCTTCCCAGGAGCCACGCGGAGCCAGATAGGGAGCCTGCCTATGCTGCCAACCAGACTTAACAGCCCAGTCAGCGGTGCTGACCAGAGCCGCCATGGTCCCCTTTTAACCCAGAGTTCCGGTAAAAAAACCGAGGGGTAGCCATGTTTGTTGCTTTTTACAGATTCAGACTAAGAGTCCTGTGGCACTTTAAAGACTAACAGATGTATTGGAGCATGCGTCTGACGAAATGGGTATTCACCCACAAAAGTTCATGCTCCAATACATCTGTTAGTCTTTAACGGGCCACAGGACTCATTGTTGGTAAAAAAAACAACAACAAAAAAAACAGACGCCTGGCAACCCTAATTCAAAGAGAAGCAGCTCCAGAAAGCACTAAGTTTTGGTCTGTTTTTTTAAAAATCTAAGGTCTATAATGAACCAAAACCAAAAGAATGTGACAAAAAGGAATAGGAAAAACCACTGAACAGTACACAAGATCAGCTGTTATCCTGAAGTATTAAAATCTCATTCATTTTATATTTTTTTCTTTAAAACACCAGAGCGTGTATTCATAATACAAGGTTTAATCTGCAGGGACTGAAAATCTAGTGATTACATAATTGTAGCTTGGTGTATTGGTAGATAATAATTTCAGTCTAAAACTGTCTAAACTCATCCACTTGATGCTACAACCTAACTCCAGAGAGCCTTTTCGTCTGTACTAATTAATAATCATACCCTTTGCTGCACTGCAAATTAATAACTGTGGTCAAGCAATTAAAATTCCAAACTGCAGAACCAACCCCCCACCATTCCTTCTGTGCATTCCCCGCCCCCTCCCCTCCAACCCCCCAAAAAAGGTGGAAATGGCAGTCAAATGAATTAATCCACTGATATACGTTCAGATTCCCTCCCTTCCCCGCCCTCCACCCCGCCCCCAATTTGGAAGGCAGGCAACGAAGCTTCCAAAAAAAACAAACACTTCATTAATGCACAATTCTGCCAAGTCCCAGGTCCTCACAATTAAGTCTTTGTAGCTTTCCACAGATGACAAAAGAAAGCATGCCTCTTATATCTTATGAGGGAAATACTACAGGCAAATCTTGTCAAGTCTTCTACCAGACACGATACTGAAGAGTCTGGAATTTCCATGGACACATTCAAATTGTTTTGCTTAAAAAACAAAAGAAAAAAGTCTTTAGTAAATCTCCTTCATTACTAGGGAGGCATGGTCAGGAAGTGGAGGTTGACAATATGAAACTGAAAGGAACAGCATGCCCTTGTCAGCTCAAAGACAGAGGATCAAGACTTTTACCTTGCAGGGAAAGACAGAGGGCATGCAATCTGTGTGCATTCTCTTAAAGAAGTGATTGTTGATTGCTACTGCACTGACTGCTTAGTAAAGAAAAAATAAAACTTAAAAGACTATTTTCAGAGTTGTGCAAATGCTAATGGAAAACTTCAGCCAAACAAGAAACTTCATTGAAAACAGTCATTCAAATTCCCCTACACCCTGTTTCCAGATGGAAACGCTTTTCTTATTTTATCCTCTCTCAGGATGAGTTAGTCCTGTGCAGAAGCCCTATGTAAGCCCCTCATACCAATTAAGACCTATATCAGCCTTGCATTCAGGGCCAAACCTTGATACAATGGAAGCCCACGAGGGCTGAATCCAATGAGACCAGTCTTTGGCCTTCTGGGGTTAAGTGGTGTGAAGGGTATTATTTGAGCTCTCTGCACTGGACTGACTCCCCCTTTCTGATACAGAACTGACCACAGGCGATATAGCACACAAAGAAGGAGGGGGGGATACATCACACAATCCTGACAAAGCAGCTATGCTGGATGCTCCTGATAACCATGGAAAAGACCTAGTACAAGAGAACCATATGAATGGTCTTCACAGAGCCTGTCAGTAGGAAAGGAGAGAGGAGAATGCAAACTCACACCACCGAAGTAGCAGACTGGAGAAGAGACAAGGGCTATCTAATCTAATGCTACTACAGGCAGTGCTAACCATCCACAGCGACACAAACATTGGCAAAGAGACGTTGTAGAAACACTTGGGAAGAAGCAGAACAGCTGAGCAATTTGATTACTCAACAAGGACGTGGCCTTTGCTTTACAGAAATGTCATATACTAGGATTTCAAATGCAGCAGGTTCAGTATGTTACCAAGACAGTTTCAGAGCAATTCATAATTAAATATCTTAACAAGTTATTTTCAGTGACACTTTTCCCTGTAACACACACAGGACCAAATTCAGTACATGGCTACCCCAGCGTAACTCCAGCATTCGCTAAGGTTGCAATCAATGGAGTTACTTTGTAATGACACTGGTGTAACTGTGAGAAGGATCAGGACCATAGGGTCAATTTCTGCTCTCATTTGCGTCAGGACAGCATAAGTATCAACGACTGCAGAATTTGTCTCTGATTTCAAAGCTCAGACCAAAGGCCATATACTCAGTTAAATCCGAGCGACTGCACAAATGTAAAATGAGAAGAGAATCTGGTCCTAAACAGCTATAGGTGCTGTTATCATAACTAATAGTGAGGAAAATGCATGTTCATCATTTACTCTAGGGAAAAAAAGTAAAATTATGGTTTCTATGATAGGGCCACAGGAAATAGTTTTAATTACTTCTATACTGAAATGGAGAAATCAGAGCAAGTATTACTGTACATTTGTGGGTGTTAAGTTTCCATTCACTTTCCTACGGACACACCACCTGTTCTCATGATCAAAGAAAGCCACCTTAAGTATTTATTATGGTTGCTGAATGCCAAAAGGTTCTGAAATATACTAAACCTCTTGATCTATCAACAGCCTTAGGTCTCTGTTAACAGACATTTTACAAATTAGAAAAGTTTAACATGTTGAAAGAATACAAATGCCCCTTTCACTCTCTTGCACACAAAAAAGTTAGAGAACTTGGCAAAGAGTTCGGTTTACTGTTTTCTGTCTTTCTTAAATGTATTCAGCTGAACTCTGCATACCCTGCTTAAGCTATTAAAGAGAAGGATTTGTGGGCCCAAATTGTGACCAACCGTTTTTTAAAATCTGTGTAATTCCTTCTATGTATGCTTGTATTCTATTTTATTTGAAACGGAGGAGTCAGTGCTCTTTAAGGAAAAAATAATCAGTGTCTTCAAGTAAGCACTCATGACCCACCATACAGTATACCTGAGCTATGATACATAGGTGATTGGGCAAACAGTTTAGATAGATTCTGGAAACAGACAGCTAGATATAATTTTATTTACATGGGAGGGGGGAAACTGAGGCTAGAAACTTCTTGATAAGGAACCAGATTTCAGCTTCAAACTTCCAATGTTCTATTATAAATGGAGAGGGTGAACAATTTTTTAAAATTAAGGGTATGTCTACAATTCGAAATTAATTCAAAATTATTCTATTCAAATTTTCAGAAGCAATTTTATTCATTCGGTGTTCTGTGTCCCCACTAAAGTGCATGAATTCGGCGGAATGTGTCCACAATACCGAGGTTAGCATCGAATGTCGGAATGGTGCACTGTGGGTAGCTATCCCACAGTTCCCAACGCCCATTGGAATTCTGGGTTAAGGTCCCAGTGCATGATGGGGCAAAACATTCTCACGGGTGTTACTGGGTGTGTGTCGTCACTCACTCCTCCGTTCGTGAAAGCTATGGCAGACGCCATACTGCCAGCAAGCGGTGCAGTACAGTGCACCACCTGTCTCATGGTACTATGTATTATGAATCCACCTCACATGTCCTCTTGTCTTTCTATCTACTCTTTTATCTAACCATTTCCTGCCTTTTTTTGGCCACCGTGAGCCGAGCAGCACACTTTCTGCCACAAACTCTGCTCTCCCGCTCTTGCAGTGCTAGCAAATTTCTCCATGTTGTTGGTCCTGGGCTCACGTGGAAGCTACAGAAGGCAACCATTTCCTGCTATTTTTCGGCCATCATAAACTGAGCTGCACTGCTTCAGCCACAAACTCTGCTCTCCCACTCTTGCAGCTCTAGCAAGCTTCCCACCTCCATGAAAGTTACAGAAGACAACCATTTCCCACCTTTTATCGGCCATCTTGAATCAAACAACTCTCCTACTTTTTGCACCTTTTTTTCCAGGACTACCCGTGTAGGTGCCATAGCGCAGCAAGCATGGAGCCTGCTCAGATCTCTGCTGCAGTTTTTACCATTTTAAATAACTGTGGCATTATCCAGCAGTATGAGCAGTACCTGCAAAACCGGGCGAGGAAGCGGCGATAGCATGATTACTATACTGATGAGGACATGGACACAGACGTTCCTAGAAGCACAGCATGTGGCGATTGGGAGATCATGGTGGTGTTGTATCTTGTTTTGACTGTATCCTTTTAAATAAACCTTTATAACAAACTCTGGTGGTGGCAGCAGGCTGTGGTGCTTCATAACATAGTCACACCCAAAGCTGAACACTGGTCTATTCATATCCTGGATGCAATCAGTGATTTTTCAATGGCTCAGAGAACCTCCTTGAAAATTTCATATCTCCTTACAGGTAGTTACCTACCTATTAAAAACATTAACACATCCAAAGGAACTTTCCCTCCTGATCCTTCAATTTACTGTATTTATTTTCAGCCTCAAAGTTTCTTCTTCAAACAACCACTGCTGCCAGTTCAGTTTTACATTCTATCATGAGCTGTGAATTCTAGTTTCAAGTTTCCATATGTAGTTGATTCATATCTCTTTTTAGTAGGGTTGTGCTTTCCCTAAATAAAGTAACAAAACAATAAATCTCCATATATGTTTCATTAAAAAAAATGTAAGTGTTTTTGGTAAATATTCCACAAAACCTAAAAAGTATAATGCTAAGTTTAAAAAGTGAACACTCATTGTCAATTAGAGCCTGATATAAAAGACAACATGGGCTCTGCCCTGAAGAGATTCCAGTCTAATACACAGCAAATCGACAGTGAGCAGTGGACAGGTACAACATACAAGCTAAGTAAACATGTGGTCACTGGCCATATCCTGACAATTTAAAAATAAAGATATATTGACTATAGCCAATGTACTGCAGATCCTGGTCATGAATCAGCCAGTTAATTTCTGTTAAGCGTCCATTCTAAGAATGTTTGCATACACAGAGCACATTTCTTACTATAGATGTATATGACAGTGTAAGCTTTGTAACTAGAACTGTGTGAATCTTTCATACTGAAAGATTGTTATCATTGATAGTACATGGCTACACTTTGATTTCCTCCAAAGAGACCTACATTTTTTTAAGGTGGATTTTCATGGTCACATGGTAAGCCATCTGTGCCAAACCCTTGCAAATCCACAGACAATATAACATGAGACACTATCATGGCACATTCAACAAACTACAAATTTTCTTCAGCAGCCTACTACAGTACTTACATTTGCCTGGGCTTTCTCCCCTTCACAAAGTCAAGCATTGTTCACCAATACTCTTAAAAGTAAGGTTGGTATTTAAAATAGTTTATCTAAACTTCAGAAATGAAGTCAAAGCTTCTTATGTGCCTTACAAGTGGGTTGATTTTTCTTCTGTTAGTTTGCAAAACTCCCTAATTATCCATACTCTCAGATGAAATTCAAGGTGTCTGGGGTTGTCTGTACACTATAATTTTTATATTTACCTGACTAAGCTCAAGTGTCAGAACAAGATACATAAGGGCATTATGTTTTTGGAACATGCCATTATTTCAGCAGTCACACAAATCATGGAATAATGCAGGATAGACTGGAATTGGCACACATCAAGGGAAGTTATTACACTGGGTATTATTATACCTGTTTGACAGCTGGGCTAAACTGACACAGACAAATTACATGACTTCTTCAAAGTCACACAGTAAGTCAATGGCCAAGTTTGGAACAAAACACACATCAGTGCCAATTCTCAGTCCCCTGTTCTACCCAGGATTCCATTTTCAGTCAGTCTGTCCCTCTGCTTCCTATACTATGGGGCAACTGGGGCTTGCCCAGCCCTTGGTGCGAGTTAGAACAACCTTGCGACTCTCTAACTTATGCTCTGCTTCTAAAGGCTCCCCCTCCCCCAATGGATGCTGGGAAGTAGAGAAAAAAGTAGGATTGTGTCCTCTCAACTCACTTCCTCCCTTCCCTCACTTTCCCCTCCTATCATCATACATTCCATATGGTTGGCAAAAGGGCTTCAAAAAGCTCCTAGATCAGCTGGGAAGGCCCTACGCAGGAGTTATTCTCAGGAGGCAGTTTCTTCCCCCTTTACAGATTTTTGCTGCCCGAACAGCATCAAGAGACCACAGGGAAGTGAGAACTGGACCCACAATATATATTGACGTTTATCTAAAAAGATCCAGATGTATTTTAAGGACACTCCATCTACTTGCTGGTAACGACATATAGGAATCACTTCTCCCGTCAGTGAGTTGCAATGATCTCAGAGTTGTCAGGGTGCAGCTGTTTAACAGAGCACTCACAATAACAGGATAACGGTTAGGGCAGGAAGAGCATAATGCCTTATTCAAATGAAAGTATGAGGAAATTTGCACAGAAATGTTGGGATTTTTGATACAGATAGAATAGAAAATACCAAAAACTGTGAGGAACTACACCTGATATCTAGGCCCACTGTCCCGGGGCTACATTCATTGTGTAATTTTATGGGATAGCATGGCACCCACAATTCGACTTATCTTGGCTTGGGATGAATGGGCATGCAGTCCTTTGCTGTGCGGTGGAAGAGGACAAATCTATGTGCACGTTAAGAACCCTCTGCTTGATATTACAGATCCTGCTCAAAGTGGCTGCATGCCAAGAGGACTGGGAAGGAAGAAGCTGAACCCAGTTCTAATCTTGCTTAGCTCAACCACTGAAGCTCAAGGCTTGGTGTGGGGAGACCTACAACAAAGCATAGGAGAAGGAGACAGCACCTGAAAACAGACCTCAATTCAGTCCTTTCCCTCCCTAGCGCTTCTGCCAGTGAGGCCAGTTGCTGAGCCTCTGGAAGGAGGGATGGGCCTTATTCCACATAATCACTCAATGGCAAGAAAGAATCACAGACCCGCAAGATGGAGAGAGGAAGAGAAGAAGCGACAACACAAGGAGGAGACGGAGACCCCAAGACAACCCCAGGACTGGAAAAGAAGGACCAAGGGAAGAAACAGAAAAAAATGCCTTTTGTGTTTAAGGCTGGAACCTGAATGACTTTCCTTCCTCCCTGGGATTACTGTTTCCAATAGACACAAACAGCAAAGCTCCAATAACAAACTAGAAAAATTAACTTAAAACATCGACCAGAGAGTCACAATAAGCACAGGACTTTTTTGAACAGGGGAATTTCTCAGAAATGCAGCGGCTGAACAAACTGCTACTGAAACCCAACTCTGTATTCACAGAACAATGACATCGCCCACTTGTCACTGCAAACCACACCAAGCAGCTGAAAAATCTCTTTTTAACAGCAATATAACTTTCCCATCCACATCCCTGATGAATCACAAGCTCTAGGACCTTAAACTTGTCACTGATCCAGGACTGAAAATTGCCCTCCTGGTACACCAGGCACCATAACTTTAAGGAAAACATCACAGCTGAGGGAAAAAAGGAACTATTTTTATAGCAGGTTTATCACTTTTAAATAGTATTGGGAAGTTTCTCTGAGGTATGGGATGCTACAGTAGGCCTGATCCTGTTAGATACGGAGTGTTTCCTACAATGGACTAAGCCCTTTAGTCAATAGGATATCTTCCTCTTCAGGAAGAAGGCAAATCTACCCTTTTCGGTTTAACATGTAGCTTTAAAGATAACTTTGGGAGGGGGTCAAGCCCTTTAGCATAGTAGACAACACTTATTTCACAGATGGCCCTGCAGTTATCCTGTAAATATAATCGTGTTTCAGTGGACACTTAATGCTCCCAGAAAATGGACAATGGTTTCCTGTCCTTACACAATCTCATTAATCCTCAATTTACTGAAAAGAAAAGTCTTCCATCCACCCAGGCTTTTACTCAGAATTGTCTGGCACTGTTCAGTTGTTAATGCCAGCATGTTCACCCAGCTTCTCCATAGGACAAGGCAGATATAGGCTGCCCATAGCAGCTGCTGAGCAGTGAGTGCAATTGACTTGGCACATCAAGACAGATTTTTTCCACTGAGCACAAATGCCAATTCAGTGTCCCAGGTCAGGTCAGAATCAGGTTAAAACAGTAAAACATATCGTTTTTCACAGGCAGCTAAATGCTCGTCAAACATGTTTTTGGTCAACTTCAGCACAGGAGGTTGATAATAGCAGGGATTCTCAAACTGGGGATCATGATCCCTCAGGGGGTCACAGGGTTATTACGTGGGGGCTGTGAGCTCTCAGCTTCCACCCCCAAACCCCCGCTTTCCCTCCAACATTTATAATAGTGTAAAATATAAAAAATATGTTTTTAACTTATAAGGGGGATCACACTGAGTGGCTTGTTATGTGAAAGGGGTCACCAATACAAAAGTCTGAGAACCACTGAGTTAGAGGCTGCAAGTGATACAAGAAAAAAGACCACATTTTCTTGGCTGAGTCACTAAGGCCTGGTCTACGCCTAAAAATTAGATCATTCTAGTTACATTGCTCAGGGTGCAACATTTTTCACAGCGCTGTGCAATGTAGTTAGGTCAACCTAATCCTGAAAACATTTTGGAATGGAATTCTTCCATCCATTTAGCTACACCTCTTGGAGAGGTGGATTAACTACATCAACAGAAAAACCCCTCCCATCAATGTAGAGAACATCTTCCTCTACAGTAGAGCTCCAGGGTTGCAGCTGTGCTGTTGTAGTGCAGACATATCCTGAGCGTTATAAGGAAGAGCAGCCTTATCTATTTCAACCCCTCACTAGCATACAGCAGAGAAAAAAAACTGAATATTTTTAACCAGAAGCAGCTTCACAGTAGAAGGACATTAAACTCATTTGTACATCTGTTTACTTCTTGATTTAGTAATTGTAATGTACGCTATACTGGAGATGTGGCATTACAGACCTGGAGAAACACTCATGGCACTTAACACAGTCTAATGCACCAAAATAAATATCTCCTTAAGTGAATCTTCTTTCATCTTTAAAGCAAACCATTTCCCAAGCTCCATAGCAAGAATCAAACTCAGTTTGTTGCATCCAAACAATATCACTACCTCGAATTCATGTTAAGGGCTAGACTGCGATTTTAAAGATGCAGCCCTATGATAGTAGGGGATGCATCATGTAGCGCTTGCATTCTACACCCATTTTATAGCTGGATCCTGCAGGAGTGAAAGTGGGTTGGAGAAAGAAGCTCATGGCATCTCCCTAGTGTTTATCTGCACAGGGCTAGCCATAGTCTGACCATAGACATCTAAAGGACAATATAAGCGCCTCTTTGTAGGACTTCACTTTTTTTCCCTTAAGGAATGAAAGGGGTTAAGGTCATGCTCAAGTATTGCACAAACGCTGGCCAGAGCAACCCACTCCAAGAGCAGCACTGCTCTGAAAATCATATGTTTGCTGGCTGATCAAGATTAACAGCCTGCACAAGTCAAACTATTCACCATCATCACAAAATTCCTTTATTAAGTGTATAGCTGCAGAGCGTCTTCCAGATAAGCTTCCTTTACAGTTCTGTGTCCAGTTGCATTATCTTTACTAACCTCCTGAAATTTTAACAGCTGTGAAGCAAAGGTTGTAATGGGGCACTGTATTACTTACCTGTAAACCTAAAGGAAAAGACAATGATCCAGTTCAGAACACAGGGAAATAGTACAGGGATTACCCTGAACCATGATACTCTGCTAGATCTTTGTATTCTGGATGGACCCCAGACATAAACTCAACCTCGACTGCAAACAATAACAAACTGCTATGGGAAACAGTGGCTGCTGGTGGGGGAAAAAAAAAAAGAAAGAAAAACACAGTTGGATAATACAATGGCAAAATGTGTGTTGCAAGTGGGGCAATTTGCCTCAGGCCCCGCAGGGGCCCCGCAAGTCCTGGGCCGGCAGTGGTCTGGGTCTTTGGCAACGGGGGGCCCCTCAGTGCTGCCGAAGACATAGAGCGACTGAAGGGCCCCCCCGCATTTTGGTGGCGAGGGGCCCTTCAGTCACTCCAGGTCTTCGGCAGCATTTTGGCAGCAGGGGGGCCTTTCAGTGCTGCCGAAGACGCGGAGAGACTGAAGGGCCCCCCCGCCGTCGAAATGCCACTGAAGACCCGGACCACCACTGGGTGAGTACAATCACCACCACTCCCCTGCTTTGCCCCAGGCCCCCTGAATCCTCTAGGCAGCCCTGATGTCACCATCTAAAGGAGGTACTCTTTAGTTCAAGTGATTGAGGTCTATGCTGCAGCCCTAAAGGTCTTAGATTCAAAACCCTACTGACCACCTATGTGGATAATTGTTGCAGTTGCAATGTATTTTCTTGTAACAAAGACAGATGTAGTAGGTGGCTTTTCTGAAAACATAAGGAAGTAAAGGAAATCAAAGAGTTATATAGTAGCTAGGATGCATTTGTACGTAACTTGTATGAGCGATTTTTATTGTTTGCACTTTCATACTCTGTTCAGGGACCAATCAAGTTCTAAAGCATTTCAGTGCCACTGCAAGGTTGGGAGATTTTAGCACTGGGGACCATGTATCAACACTATTTAAGCCTACTTGTCCCAAGCTTTGTTTTTCAGTTTATTAATCTTCACGTAGTTGCCATTCGGTATAAATAGCTCTAACCAAAAAGGAAAAGAGCTTCAAAGAAAGGCCTGCATACATTTGTGTCTCACAAGACTTGGAGATAAACTTGCTAAGAAAGAAAACAAAACTTGCAACACAAAAGAAGAGTGAAAAAAATACCCTATTTGCGCTTGTTTGTTGTTCTACTAATAGATCTTCTCTATACTCCAGTGCAGGAGGGGGCTTTTACAGAGGGGGCTGAAAGCACATCTTTACCAGCCATATACAGACTCTGTGACAGAGAACAGTGACAGCTATGTGCCTGAGGCTTATGTACTTTATTTAGTTCAAGAACAAATCTGCTGCCACATTGCACAGAGTGCAATCAGGTGATATCACTGGTTGTTAATTTCTTATAGAAGACAATAGATTCATAAATTACAAAGCCAAAGGAAACCACTGTGACCATCTAATCAATTTTTTTTTGTCAGGGTCCAAATTTCTTGGACAAGGTGTAGTCAAGGTCCAGACTCTAGAGAAAATAAAAAAAAACACACAACAATAATGATAAGTAAAGAAAGATTTTGCGGTCTGTTCAAAATCATCTGGTGGTCCAGATTTGGCCTGCAGTCCACCTACCCCTGATCTAGTCCAACCTCTTGTTTAACACAGGCATTAGGACTTCCTTGAATTAATTCCTATTTGAAGTAGAACATATCTTTTAGAAAGACACTTATTCTTGATTTAAAAATTTCAGTGATGAAGAATCTACTGCAATCCTTGGTAAGTTGTTCCAATGGTTAACTACCCTCAGGGTATTGTATAATTCTAATTTATTAATCAAGATGTCATTAGGTACCAAGACAAATGCCTTAGAAAAGTCTAAATATATTACATCAACAGTATTACCTTCATCAACCAAGTCTGTGATCTCGTTTACACATACACACACACTCACACACATTAATATTATATTGTATCATATTAAATATATATAAAGTTAGTTTGACAAAATCTGTTATCCATAAACCCACGTGCTTGGCCTTAATTCTTTATGGACCAAGTCCCATATCAGCCATCACACTATTTTGCCTGAGATCAATGTCAGGCTGACAGGACTATAACTACTTATGTCATCCCATTAACCCTCTTAAAATACTGGCACATCATTAGCTTTCTTCCATTTCATGGAACTCCCCCAGTGTTCTAAGACTTATTGAAAATCAAGATTAATGGTCCACAGCTTCTCAGTCAACTCTTTTAAAACTCTTGAATGTAAAAAATCCAGACCTACTGATTTAAAAATGTCTGAGTTAGTGTTCAAATGGAAAGTATTTCATCATCATAGGATATGTTATCATACACTTTTTCCCTAAATTAAGAACATTTATTGAACATTTCTGCCTTTTTTGCATCGTTATTGATAATTCTACCATTTCCATCTGGTAATGGAATAATACCATTGTTAGGATGCTCTTTGTTCCTGCTGGACATAGATTTAATCTTGTATCCTTTCACTTTCCTTATCAATTTCCTACAATTCCTAGCTTTTAATTTATAGTCATAACCATCAACTTCCCCTTACTTCCATTTGTTACATACATGGTTGTGACACTTCCCAAGGGAACCCAGAGTTGTGAGGCACCTCACCACCACCTGCCCTTAGCATGAAGAAGTCTTTTCTGTGCTTGCTGTGAATCAGCTCCCTGAAACCACCAGCCTTTGGCAACACAAGCACTGCCTTCCAGGCCTCACTCTCTCTGTGCGCAGGGTAGCAATAGGCACACACCATCCCCCCGAGTGTCGTTCTGGAGTGCTCAGTCCCTGCACCAATGAACACTCAAAGAACTCTCTGATTTGCTATTCCCAGAGGAAGAGTAGACTTGAGAGATTCTCAGGATCACCACTTTACTTACCACACAGCGTGTGTGAGAGAGCAAACAAGAACAAGTTTATCATCTAAGAACAGAGATTCAAGTGACAGACAGTGAAAATATTGGAAACAAATGGTTACATATGTAACAAAATCATAACATGCTTTCTAGAGCCTAAACTTAACTAAAAAGGCATTCCCCTTTCTCCTACAAGATAGCTTCCACCAAATCCTTTCCCCAGCATTTTCAATCAGTTTGGCCAAGGTCCCTTCTCACAAGCAAGCCCGCCGGCAAATTGTCCTCACAGACTGAAGGAACACCACTGAGTGGCATAGTTATGACGACCTTAACTCCACATGAAAATTGCACTATATTGGTGATGGGACATAGCTACCGCCTCTTGTTGAGGTGGAGTTATTAAGCTCTCTCCCATTGACTTGGTGCAGTGGTTTTCAAACTCTTTCTGGCGACACAGTTGAAGAAAATTGTTGATGCCCACGACCCAAAGAACCTGGGGATGAGAGGTTTGGGGGTCTCTAGATTTGGGGGGGCTCAGGGCTGGGGCAGAGGATTGGGGCCCGGGCTTACCTCGGGTGGCTCCTGGTCAGTGGTGCAGCAGGGATGCTAAGGCAGGCTTTCTGCCTGACCTGTCACCATGGTCTGTACTGCGATCCAGAAATGGCCAGCACCAGGGCCGGCTCGTATGCGGGCTCGCGCAAGCAGCTACAGGCAGCACTTGCCCATAGGCAACACCCCTCTCCAGCTTCCATTGGCCAGTTCCTGGCCAATGGGAATGTGGAGCCAGTGCTTGGGGTGGGGACAGTGCATGGAGCCCCATGGTCCCCTCCCACCTAGGAGGTAAACCTGCTGCTGGCTGTTTCTCAGGCACAGCACGGTGTCAGAACAGGTAGGGACTAGCCTGCCATAGCCAGGCAGCACCGCTGATGAGACTTTTAATAGTCCGGTTGGTGGTGCTAACCAGAGCCACTGTGACCCAGTGCCTTACATTCCGCGACCCAGTACCAGGTTGTGACCCGCAGTTTGAAAACCACTGATTTAGAACCTCTTCACCAGAAGCTGCTACAGAGGCGCAGCTGCACTGATTCAAGTCTGTAATGTAGACCTGCCCATAATTTCAAAAGTTCATTGTCTTGCTCCTAAACAGGATAAATCCTGCTGTTTTTTCCCCTCCAGCCCCTACAATCTATTGATTAGTATTTTGATGAGACTGTAATTGGGTGTCCACTGTGAACCATACAATACTTCATTTGCACATGATCAGTCAGAGTTAGATAAGTATCTCTTCCCCCTGCCTGACAGGGCCATATGTATCACCTTTCAGAGACTTCATAGCTCAGAGGCACAGAGAACATAACTTTAGTATATACACAGAGCTCTTCACATATCTTCTAAAGATACGTCTCACAATGATTATGATGACAAGCGTGACACAGGCTTTTATTAGAGACCTTACATGACATTTCTGAAGGACTAGTAGATAGATACCAGATGCAGGGGCAGGAACGGTGGAAGTTCCCTAAAAGTGGGGAGCCACGGGCACCCAAACTGCAGCCTCATTCCCCCATGCCACCCCTTCCCTGAGGAATCGCCCCCCTGTGCTGCCTCTTCTCCCCAAACCCCCACCCTTACACCATCCCTTCCCACAAGGTCCTGTCTCCACTCACTCCTTTCCATTCCCCTCCCCCCATCACTCGCCCTTGTGGCCGGTAAAACGTGGAGGGCATAGTCCTCCCACTTTTAAAAGTAACGGGGTTATGCCCGCCCTGTTCCAGCTCCCTGAGCAGGGGATCTCTAACCCCTGTGTCCCCCTGTGCCCTCTGCCAGTTGGCATCAAGATGTCCTTAGGTCACAGGGTTTTAGTACTATTATTTATAGCTGCATGGCACTCTAAGTAAATCAAAGCAGGATTTCTGCCCAAAATCTTAAAAGACCAGCTCCAATTCCTATAAAGTCAGTTGAAAGATTTAACTTCAGTAGGAGTTGACTCAGCTCCAATATTCAGATGAGAATAACAGCCAACAATAACCTGGAGCACAGGGATGAAATTGGGAAAAAATATTAAGGTCAAACAATCACTTGGGTGACTAGCTGATGAACCCCAGCTCAAATGACTATTATTATTTGTTTCAGAGTAGCAGCCGTGTTAGTCTGTATCCGCAAAAAGAACAAGAGTACTTGTGGCACCTTAGAGACTAAAATTTATTTCAGCATGAGCTTTTGTGAGCTACAGCTACAGGTGCAGCTGAAGAAGTGAGCTGTAGCTCACGAAAGCTCATGCCGAAATAAATTTGTTAGTCTCTAAGGTGCCACAAGTACTCTTATTATTATTTGTGTTACCATAGCACTGGGGAGGGTGCTAATCAAAAACCAGGAGCCCACGGCGCTTGATGCTGTGCAACACAGTGGCTGCGCCCAGCGACTTACAATCTATGCACTTACTATGGCTTTGAAGCCAATGGCAGAGCTCCCATAGACTTGCATGGCTTAGAGTCAGGGCCCTGTGGAGAACATCAAGAGCAATAATGTTAGTTAAATGTTTGTCGGGGTTCACAAGCTCAGGATCCTGTTCCTATGACTTTCCTCTCTACTCCCCACACCAGAAAGGCCATCAGAGTGAAGTAAACACTGCTCCAAAGAGATCAGTCACAGGAAGCAAGTTGACCTTTGGGCTCCTTGCCAAAGCAAGTGTGTGCTCCAGTTTTTAAAGGACAACTTTGAAACCCTAGATTTCAGCAAATGTCATAAACCAATAAACAATTTAACATTTATAATATGCTCTGGATGCCCTCATTGCCGACCTTTCAAAACCCACCTCCCTAGTTCCTCCCTCTCCCAGAGGCAACAAAAGGCTGCAACAGAGAACTAGTGGCAGACAGATGGGCTTGCATTCTTCAGAAATGTTATTCTGTAACACCAGTCTGCTTGGTTTGTGCTCATGTTTAAAAAGAAAATGTCATGAGCTAAGCTAAATGATGAACTCAGCTATCTTATTCCTATTTATGACAAATATAGTATCACAGGTAAATTAGTGCATCACCGACGAAAACCAAAAACAAAGACAGTCCTCTGTCCTGAGGAGCTTAAAGTCAAAGAGCTAAAATAATCTCTAGTGTAACCCCACAGAATTCAAGTGTCCAGTCCTGCTGCCTTAGAGATCAAAATCAAAACCTCTATTGACTTAAATGGGAACAGGATCAGAGCCTAACCAATCTATACTCTTCACTGTACTCTGTACAGACCCCATATACTGCACCGTCTGTATTAATCTATCAGTATCAGTGCTGTCAGGGGATTACTGAGTTGCTAAATTACCCAGGTAGGATTCTGATTTGCTCAGTCAACAAGACAATGTTGGGGGAAGGAGGTCTGGTTCAGTTGTTTGTATGTTTTGTTTTGTTTTTTTAAAGAGTTATTTTCACTCTGCTTATGTGAATGGTCAAAGGCACAACAGAGCATCTTGTTACTTAAAATTAGGTACTGAGAGGACTGAACAGTTGTATATACTCTCTGTTACACTAAGGACTAGATTACACCAATGCAGGTCAGGGAGAGCACACAACACCTTTCGCAGCTCATATAACTGGAATGAGTGCAGACCACACAGTGCAACTCTGTGGGACTTGGTCAGTGCAAAGGTTGGCTAAAACTACTTTTGATTTTCACCAGACTAATTCCTTTGTACAATTTACTGTGGCCTGTACTAAGCTGTACTGCTACATAGAGCCCCAAAAGGCCATTCAAGCATCTTACCTGGTTATACCTCCTTTTTCCTATTCATGATCCCTGTGCCAGCCACAGGGAGAAGGCTTGGCTATCACAGTTACCAGGCTAACTGCATCTCTGACCCCTAGTCTCTTCAAGTTCACATCACTCAGGGTTCAGGCCTTGAGCCCTCATCACTCTTGGGGGAGGAGTGAGGAAGGAGAGAGACTCTTGGGGGAGTTGGGAAGGGAAATCACATCATTCTTACATTCTCAGACCAGGCCACGGGCTGCAGACCCCAGGGCTAACAGTGATTACCTCAGCAGGCCTGGCTTATGTTCACTATCTGCAGTTCTCTTCCCTCCAGGAGCAATGACATTGGTAACCAGTGACCAAATAACCTTCTTAAAGCAATGTATTTATTTTAACTGGGGTTCTCAAACATCACTGCACTGCGATCCCATTCTGACAACAAAAATTATTACACGACCCCCGGAGAAGGGACCGAAACCTGAGCCTGCCTGAGCCCTACCACCTGGGCAGGGGGAGCCAAAGCTGAAGCCTGAGCCCCGCCACCTTGTGCAGGGTGGCCAAAACCAAGGCCCAAGGGCTTCAGCCCTGGACGGTGTGGCTCAGGCTTCTGCTTCAGCCCAGAACCCCAGCAAGTCTAACACCAGCCCTGGAGACCCCTTAAAATGGGGTCCCAACCCACTTTGGAGTCCCAACCCGCAGTCTGAGAACCACTGAGAGCCAAAGCAAAGCACTTAAGACAAAAACAGATCTTAAAACAAATGAGCAGTCTGCATGGGTGCCTGTCTCTCTCTAAAGCTTATCGTTCCCTGGAACTGGGGAAAGCCAAGCTTCTTCAGCTTCCCTCCACCAAGCCTTTCTCTGTGACAGCCTCCCCTGAGAGCGTTTTTTAACCGCTTAGTGTACTCTTGATAGCTAGGCTCCCAGCACGGGCAGAACAAGACTTGGCACTTATCTGCAGACACAATAGAACAGCTTTCTCCATTGTCTTTCAGTTGTCTGCCATTGTGTTAGCTCACTGCTTGTATTTCCAACGGTCCTCTAATTACATTTGATTGATACACTCATACAGGAAATTGTAATAACCTCTAGATTTCTACAGTAACTTTACCTCACTCACCAGGTCACATATTGTAATCATCCTATTGCATACCATGTCAGCATTCTTAGATTATTACATAGCAGCTCCACATCTGCCACAGCAGCACAGAGTCACTAGAGGAAATCTGTACCACTCAAAGATCCCTTTACATAGGGGAGAGCCTTCTGGCACCTGCTAAGATGACTTTAGAAGACCCATGCGTAGGCACAAAGCTGCCCCAACCCAGCTGATGATCTAACCTGTAACATTCATAAGGACTGATAAAGGAGGTGGAAGCCAAAACCCTTTAACAACATACAGTAAAATTAAACTTTGAGGAAAGGATTAATACTTGAACTGGAAAAGAAAATGTTATCAAATTAAAAGAGTAAATATAGGAAAACAGTATCTTTTATAACAGGAAAATTAGATCCACTGCTAGGGCTATTATTGATATAGACACATAATAGGATGAGCATAGCAATTACCAGCTGTCTACTTTTTTAACACACTCGACTTTGTTATCGTCTACAGGACACAGAGTTATTCGTAATGGTAAATCTTGGCTGTATTTAATACAGGCAGTAATTAAATGGTTATAAAACGTGACACTGGAATGCTGACAAGGTCCGCGAGTAGCATTATCAGCACCAATGGTCTGATAGTCAATCTGCTGCACTCCTATAGTTTAAATAACATTTGCCAGAATCCTCCAGTCAACACTCCCTGCCCCCTCCCCTCCTCGCCCCCACCTTTTTCTTTTTGCATCAGGCTGCAGTAATCTTAAAGGATCCCGCTGTGTTCAAATGATGAAAAGCTCAAGAGGTTCTTCAGTGAAAAACCACATAACTAATCACTGTTTCAGCATCCAGAGACACTGGCCAAAGGGATTACAAATGCCTCCTCATGTACCCCACAGAAACACTGGTGATCCTATTATTCCCCTCTCATTGTAAAGCCTATATAACAATTTGTGTTAAAAAAAAATTCAAACCATAATTATGTGACTGACAGACATTCATTAAACTGAGCCCAAGCACAACTGAGTCCATTTAAAGAAACGTGGAGCTAAGGTCTCAGCTATGGATGAGAGACACTAGCACAGCTAAGGGGTAGGGGATACACAGTGGTGCCTGCTTTGAGATTCCATTGATCCTGGGGCTGGCTAAGAGACAGTCCAGTCTCCAGCATTACTAACAACCACCTCAGCAGCTGCAGGCTGCTGCAATAGCAAGAAATTCATGGGCACGGCGATTTCCAGGGCACTTTTTTGCCTGGAAGTACTTCCAAGGTTGGGGGCTAGGAGGAAGGTTTGCATAGAGCTGCCAAGCTGGCTCGATGCCCCTTTCACATGGGGGATTCTCAAGCAGCCAGTGAAGCCAGACTAGGAAATGTGCACATAACGGTCATCACTTTCCCTTATCATCCCTTCTTTTGTTTATCATCATCATCACTGGCTATATTTATGTCCAGACCTGATGGCCCATCCTGCCTACATTTCCAGTATCAGTGGGACTACTCAGGGTAGCAAACGCTTCATCTAGTCGTAAATATTTGTAGGATCAGGTCCTTCAATTATAAGTTTTTCAGGGCATGGACCATATATTTATTGTTCTATAAAACTTCATGTGTTTTAAGGTACTGTCAAAATAATAACCACTTTTCTGCCTTTTTTTTCTTTCTACTTCCCCCTTCCCCCCCCGCCCAGGTCAGATTCATCATTTTACTGATTATATCCCATTGTAGGAAGCAATAAAATGCACAGCACAGACAAAATCCATTTTTCTCTCACAAAGCAAATCTTGTACAGACTTTGTCTGTTACAGTTCATTTATAGCAAGACATGTAGAAAGCTCAATCTGTGGGAGTGTGACTTCTGTGTACTACAGAATAAAGGATGTGGGTTTTCTTTTTTTTCTTTTTAAAATAAACTACAGTTGTAATCCCAACTATTTGAGTTAAAACTTGTGCATTTTTAGTCTGAGTAGAAGCATGTTCCAGTAATAGAGATTATGTAGAGCTTCACTGTTTTCCTTTAAGCTTTTAATATTTATCATTTATAGAAAAGGAAACAGCGGGATATACATACACACGCACACTTTACTGGTTCCATATTATGGGTACAACCAATTCTTGGTAGGTACCAGTTTGCTCTGTTGTTAGAAAAACAAATCAGTCACCAGAAAAATAACGTGGTCATAGCTACTGTACACTGAAGCTATTTAACCACATCACAGATAATGAAAGAAACTCATCAGTACTCAAATTTACCCTTCCCTGTTTATCCCTCTATCTTATTTGGGTTGTTCCTCCATACTGTCTACTTCCAGAACAAGGAATAATGGTCTCAAGTTGCAGTAGGGGAGGTTTAGGCTGGATATTAGGAAAAACTTTTTCACTAGGAGGGTGGTGAAGCACTGGAATGGGTTACCTAGGAAGGTGGTGGAATCTCCTTCCTTAGAGGTTTTTAAGGTCAAGCTTGACAAAGCCCTGGCTGCGATGATTTAGTTGGGTCCTGCTTTGAGCAGGGGGTTGGACTAGAGGTCCCTTCCAACCCTGATATTCTATGATTCTACTCCGCCAGTGATGCCAACCTCAATTAACCATGTGTCCACCTCTCCCACAAGCATTTCTTCCCAAGTGCCCCTTGCGCATAGGACACCCTGACCATATTAATGCATAAAGCTACTCCTCTGACCATCCTCAAGGTCCACTTTCTACTATGAAGCCTGTGGGAGGTTTCCAACGAACAATGTCTAGGCAGGTGGACAACAGGGATTACCACTATCTGTTTTATTGTCGGTTTACTTGTTTCCTGTAATTAACAAATCACTTTAAATGTGTCAAGATCATGTAATAAACTTAGGTTCACTATGTAACTACACTTTCCTTTCACTGTTACCCTCATCCTCCCTCCCACTTGACACATTGTGTCTTTAGATCCTAATATCTTTGAGGAAGAGCCTATCTCCTGTTACGTGTTGTACAATGGAGTTCTAATCCTTATGTTTGCTGGACTGGAGAACGAGATGCTTATTTTGGTATTATGTTCACTGGGGGCCAAATCATGGAACTAGCACCAAGCCCAACAGTCAGGCTGCCTGCAGGGGACCTCTTTAGAGTGTTGGAGAGGCAGTGGGAATGACTGAGCCCACCTCACGAACAGTAACATAGTCCCATGGCCAATACATTCCTCCTCCATTTGAGAGGATGGCTGGTGGAGCTTGGCTTAACTCAAATCCCCTTATATCTAGGTGCACAGGGAACCCCAATAGAGAAGAATTTGATACGGCACAGGCTTTTCAAATCCTCCCTTCCTTTTCCTCAGCAAAACCTCTGTAAAATCAGCCCCTCTATACCCCTGGAGAATGGGGAAGTATTTGGCCTCCACATCAAGGCAGATTAAGACCAGCACTGTTATTCCTGTCTGGCTTTCTTCAGTTCCCTTCTTGACTGTAATTCCATGTGTACCCAGTATAGCATGAATAGTAAAAAATAATGTGAAGAGTAGAAGCACGAAGAGGAAGATATTAAAATTCAATGGTCTACACCACAAACTAACTAGTGTTACAAAATTACATTACAAAATTCAGTTTATAAAATTTAAGCAGCTTATCCTGTCTTCCAGTAATACATATTACAGGCCAAATTCTGCTTTTAGTCATATAAGTCCAATGCTCACTGCAGTCAATAAAAGCTGCACACTTGTAACAGAGCAGAATTTGGCTCTACATCTTATGAAACAAAATTCAGATTTTGTTTCCAGTTATAAGCTTAGCAATGGAGAACATACTAGTATACGTAACCCTTTATTGGCCTGGAAAGTTAAGGATCTTTGCAGGACTAGGAAATGCTTACTGTATTTTTCATTGTAGATCACTTGTCAAACACAATTCAGTGTTTTATATATTTGGTTACACCCAGACACTTGACCTGGTTCTCTGATTCCTTGAATCTTACGTAGTCATTTATATCTATTCAAAGAGAATGTAAAAAGCAACCACCTGATACACAAGTGTGAGTTTTGAATTTCTGGATATGTGTTATGAAATGATCTTTTGGTAATCTTTATGGAGCTTCCTAGCAGAAATGGTCACACAACAGAAAATGAAGAATTAATCTCTCACCTGCTAGTAGCCAATCAGCTATTTATAGCCTATCATTGCAAAAAGAAAAAAAATAGTCCAACTGTAGAGAAATAGTTCAAAAAATAAGGGAGGTTGTGGTTATGGAAATGTAACACACCAACTACATACACAGCAAAACAGATAGAGGACAAGTAGATACTTAGGTATTTAATTAGCTCTTATTCGATACTCAAAGTAAATTCACTGGCAAAAAAATCCAGCACTCCATCCATTTTAATATAACCACTTGATAGACATGCCTCAGCCATTAAATATGTATAATCAGAGATTCCAATCAATTGAATAAAATCACTAGAAATGACATACGTTACATATATAATGATACTCATATTATAATGGGGTAGAACCTTGTTCAACAGTTCTGATGACTATATTCCCATTTAATGGCTCTATAAACAAATGTTCACTGTTACCACAAATATCAGAACAAAAGAGTAATCATTACAAGGATGTTTGTAAACCTGCTAATACTTCCCAAATAAATAAATAAATAAATAAATAAATAAAATCCTGATTCAGAGGGCACTCACTCTGCATGGGTATAAATGACTACCCTAGGGTCAAGGCAATGTCTATCTTATTCAGGATACTTGGCTGAGGAACACACATGTAGCTAATGTGGATTGTACTGCCATATTGTGGACAGGGCTTTGGATTTCCCAAGACTCATTCAGGATTTGCTCTTAAATTGCACTTGCATTTCTCCTACATACATGAACGCAAAGCAAAATTGTGTTATGTTTAAAACAAGTAGTTATGAGATTAAAATAAAATGTTACTGGGCTTGTGGTTTTGTATATAAAATACTTCGGGTACCCAAAGTTTGATTTGTCGTAGAGAACAAGGGAGTTCTGGGACAAAATGTTAAATCAAGTCAGAAAACTGAGCAAAGGCTAATGTTTAAGTCAAGTCTGGAAAGAAGTAGTATGAAATAAGTATTTGCTTCTGCTCACAGCTACATCCACGCCATCCAATTAACTTTAATAACCAAAGGCAGAATTTGGTCCTATATTTCACTAGCACTTTGATTTAAGAACTGGAGACATACTTTTCCAAATGTTGCTACTCATCCAGCATGCAAAACCTGAGTCTATTCAGTCTTGGATTCAGAGGTACAATGCATCCTCAGCTCCCACTGAAGTCATATTGAGTTTTAGGGGCTCAGCATCTCTGAAAAATCAGACCCAAAGTGTTGCAAATTACGCGACCAAAACTTCAGGCACTTAAAATCAGTGGCTGATTTTTAAAAATTCTGGGCTTAGGCCTTCAGACTGAAAAGTCCTGAGAGAAAATTAGAAAAATGAAAACAGAGTAAAAGTGCTATTGAGAAAAAATTCTGGGGGGAAAGGCTATGGAATAACCGAGACATATTTCTTGGACTGGAGAGTGTACCCACCACCAGGAAGAGCCATGAAGTCCCCTATAATCATCCATGCTCACAGAGAACACTGACCTTGTCGAGAAATAGCACGAATAGAGATGCGCATCACACTCTAAAAAATGATGAAAAAGAGAAGTTCATTGAGATGTGACAGTTTGTTTGCAAGAGAGAATCCTGTTACCCCAGCAGACTAAATTATGTAAACCACCACCACCACCACACTAAGCAGCTCTACAAGTGGATAAATAAATCAAGTGACATTAATTGATGTGTCATTTTCTTTGCCCTTTAGCTTCTTTTTTTCCCTGCAGACACATGGAATTTCCTGTCTAAATAACATTTTAGAAAGCTGTATAATCTAGGGTTTTAGATTTTATAAAGAGACTAGGAGATGTGCTGTAGGCCTCCCTTTTTTGGGAGGTTGGGGAGGGAGAGATGAGATTCTGGCTCAGTGTTCTCAAGCAAACTACTAGAAAGTATCTTGAGGGGAATCATTTGGGGAATCATGGTTACAATGTACAGCAAACGAAGGGGGAAAACAAAGCCTGAGGAAGAGTAAGCAGCAGGTTTACTTTAAATCAGGGAGAAGCAAACCTAAAACACCCAACGAGACCACAGAGCTGAGCCTGACCATTCTCATTCACCCATTGACTCAGAAAGTCTAGTTCAGTGGTTTTCAACCTGTGGTCCACAGACACCTGGGGGGTCCACGGACACCTGGTGGGGTCCACAGACTACGGCTAAGATTTCCAAAGAGGTCTGTGACTCCATTTGAAATTCCTTCTGAGTCCGCAAATGAAAAAAGATTGAAGACCACTTGTCCAGGTTGACCACAGCATAAAAGAACATACTGCAGCTTGAGTAAGGAATTCATAAGGCAATTTTTTTTAAACTTTCCTGGAAATGAAAGAACAGGAGGCCCTGACATTTCTGCCATAATTATAGTCTATTATCAGCAGTAAGAGTCAAGCTGAAATTTAAAACTCTCAGGAATCTGTCATTTTGTTTAGTTGCTGCAGGGGACTGATACAAAGGCCAAAAGTTATCCTAACAATGTAGCAAACCCATTCTGTGTCCAGAAAGCCCTTCTATTGAGACGGTCTCCTGGTTACAATAGAAACAAGATCAGAGTTAATCTCCAACAGAGAGCTATGTGCCCTGGCTAAACAAAATGTATACTCCTTCACATTCTGCATCAAAAAGCCCTGCTGACAACAGCAAAACCTATGATCTGTTAGTTATGAGGACACAGTAAGACTGCTGAGGTTGAATTGAAATTACTTCATCATCTCTGTCCTGGTTAGCTTTTTTTCCCCTCACTGAAACTCTGATGTTTTCATACCGTGCTGTTAATTTTAGCAAGGAGCATTAGGTGTTGGAATACTAAAGAACCATGTTTGCTATTGGACTTCTGAGCTATAATCCACCCTAATCAATGTAATTACACCACAGATTAATCTGGCCTTTACTGAATTTTCCAGTTTCTTCAGTTAACCCACCTCCTGTCCCTTTCCCCTCCCCGCAAAACATACACATATATACCCCTAAAGGATTCAAGGCAAGATTACACAAATTCAGCACTGGGGCAAACAGATGCAATTCCATTTGCTTCAATTGAGTCACACCTGCTTATGAAGGGCTATTTTGGCTCAAAGCATTGGTAACTATAAAACTTCTAAGAAATAAATGCTATTCCCTTTTGGGTGGTGAGCTGTAATTTTGGTTAGCACCGTGATTAGTAGAGGTCCAATAAGCCTGAATCCATACAAGCTAGACACTAGGAAAAGAAGCTTGGAGATGCTGTTAACTGAGGTGAAAGAATTATTCCCAGAGAATACCAAATATCCATGTACATCCCTAACATGGGGGTCTAGTACAGTACTTAGAAGTAAGTTCTGTTTTTTGCATAGAGATTCGTTCCTGATGAACTTTTGCCATTCTATCCAGCAAGTTTTGCGTATACATCCATTAATTGCTTCTTTATATTGTTAATGTCTAATCATCATCTTGACCCAGGCTATAATTAGCACAGTAACTGACAGGTTTCTATTAGGTATAGGTTTACTCCCAAGTATTACAATAAAGACTTATTCAGATAACTGAATCCTGGACAAGTTGGACACAATTGCATCCTTCTTTTTCACTACTGAGGAAGAAATTCAGAAATCGTGCTAATGCAGAAGCATTCTGGAAGACTGATTAATGCTGGTTTAACAGAGTTCGTCCTATTCACTTCCTTTTGTTGATCTGGTTTTCATCAGCTGTAACATTCCGTGTCTGTATGAGTTACCAGAAAAAGGGTTGTCCTTGGTCAGGCACAGACTTTTCTTCCAAGCTATTTTCTCTGCTTGTGTATGGAAGTTAAAAATGTGAATGAATATTTGTGGAAGTGGTTGGTTTTTTTTGTTTGCTTTGTTGTTTTTATTTATTTATTTATTTAGCATTACTTGTCCAACTGTATGAGCTTTTCCACTGATGTTTCCCTTTTAATTTATGGAATTATTTTATTAAAGGAAATGCCACATTTAAAACACAGAGCTAATAAGTGTCTGGCCAACTTATGACATTCTGAGGCTCTAAACCAGTGGTGGGCAACCTGCGACCTGCACCCAGCCCATCAGGGTAAGCTGCTGGCGGACTGCAAGACAGTTTGTTTACATTGACCATTCACAGGCCTGGCCACGGTTCGCCGTTCCTGGCCAACGGGAGCTGCAGGAAATGGCAGCCAGCACAACCTTGCAGCCTGCGGCTTCCCGCAGCTCCCATTGTCCGGGAACAGTGAACCATGGCCACTGGGAGCTGCGGGCCGCCATGCCTGTGGATGGTCAATGTTAACAAACTGTCTTCCGGCCTGCCAGCAGATTACCGTGACAGGCCGAGTGCGGGCCGCAGGTTACCCACCACTGCCCTAAGTTATGTCAAGTGTAAAAGGCCCCATACCACAAAAAAATGAATTTATTATTTTCAGACAAAGGACAGTGAATATATAAACACAAAAGCTTTATATTTGCATATATACAAAAAGGTGAATAATCTTCATTTTCAGCAGCCCTCTCTGTTACGATGATATCAGGACAGAAACAAATTTTAGACAAATTCTTTGAACTAACTGCGTATGTAAGTCAAGTAAAAGTAAACAATACAGTATAAAAAATCCATAATAAAAAAAATACAGTAAATAATACATTTTACTAGAAGATTCCTCAGGAATTTTTTCTTCTCCATTTACACATCTAGATTGTGAAATTTCTTGTCTGAATACATAGAGGATGGCAACAGAGGATACAAGAGGCAATAAAGGATATAAAATGCAGATAACCCACAAGCTTAAAGCTCAACTATTAGTTATATTGATCTGAATTACACCCAGGTAATAAGCAAACAAACAGAACATTGTATGTGGGTTGTATTTTTCCAATAAATTGATTTGTTTTTATTCTGAATTTCCCAATATTGGTACTAAAATTAGTAGCAGAAAGCTTTTATTGAAACCAGTAAAAAATTTATTTCTATTATCAGGGCCGGCTCTAGCAATTTCGGCGCCCCAAGCACGGCGGCACACCGCGGGGGGTGCTCTGCCACTCGCCGGTCCCACGACTCCGGTGGGCCTCCCGCAGGCATTTCTGCGGATGGTCCGCTGGTCCCGTGGCTCCGATGGAGCTGCCGCAGGCGTGTCTGCGGGAGGTCCACTGGAGCCGCGGGATCAGCGGACCGTCCACAGCCACGCCTACGGCAGCTCCACTGGAGCCGCCTGCCGCCCTCCCAGCAACCGGAAGAGCACCCCCCGTGGCATGCCGCCCCAAGCACATGCTTGGCGCGCTGTGGCCTGGAGCCAGCCCTGTCTATTATAAGTATTGAGATTTATATATCCATACAACAAATAATAATATTTTTATTAATATATATATATGCCAAAAACCTGTGTTATTTTATGAGGATATTTCTGTGAAAGTGCTATTTTGTCTAAGTTCTCACAGGAAAACAAGAGGATATATAATTTGTTTTACACCATAAATATGGAAAATTATCCTTTTTTTCATACAAATAAATGAAAAAATGTTTGATTAATTTTGTTAGAGAAATACAAAGTTTATTCAGACTATATATAAAATATATTTATAAATGTTTATTATGATTTAATTTTTGCTAAAAAACAATGAATTGTTGCTATTTTTCTTTTGCCATACTATAAAAATACAAGGTATTATGTATATGATGTGATTTATTAGTCTATATAAGAATTTTTATATAGCATACTACCTATAATTGGAGGGAGGGATAGCTCAGTGGTTTGAGCATTAGCCTACTAAACCCACTGTTGTGAGTTCAATTCTTGAGGGGGCCACTTGGGGATCTGGGGCAAAAATCAGTACTTGGTCCTGCTAGTGAAGGCAGGGGGCTGGACCTGATGACCTTTCAAGGTCCCTTCCAGGTCTAGGAGATGGGTATTTCTCCTATTATTATATTATATTACGCGTTTCAAACCCACAGAGCAGAAAATCCCAGTCTTTTTCCTAGGCAGATATCTCTCTTCGTGTTCGCTTCTCTACCGTCTGCTCCCCCCAGGACCATTAATTAATCTCGAGTAAACACCTCGGACATACAGTGACAACAAGCTATATGTGCAAAAGAGAAAGGACGAATTTACCAGAAAAAGACTCGTAATCTCTAGACAGACATTGAGAAAAACTAGCCTATATTTAAGCAAATATAATGAATATTAGAGGCTTTAATAGCCTATAAATCATATATGCCCATAGTTTGAAATAACTTGTTCACCAAGTACTCAAAATAGTTTGATATACATATATATCTTCCTTAACTTCTCTCAAAACCCTCTATTTATCCTTTCATCAGCACTCTCTGATATTTACCGTGAAGATTCCTGAAACTGACAGAGGGAAGCCAACACAAATTTTGCTCCTCGAGATCCACTCGATCAAAGTCCATAAGACGATCACCTGCAAATCCAATCACGTGAAGCATGGATAGCGCATGAAACAGAAAGCGATGTGTGCATTAAAATACACAAGTGTGTATGTACAGATCAAAAGAAGAACACACTAACATATGAGTTTGGCAGGATTGTTTCACGACACTGCCGTCTCCGACCTCACATTTTTCCCATTTTTACCAGCAGTGAGATTTATGTATGTCATAACTATAAAGGGAAGGGTAACCAACCTCCTGTGTACAATACTATAAAATCTCTCCTGGCCAGAGACACCAAAATCCTTTTACCTGTAAAGGGTTAAGCAGCTCAGGTAACCTGGCTGACACCTGACCCAAAGGACCAATAAGGGGACAAGATACTTTCAAATCTTGTTGGGGGGAAAGCTTTTGTTTGTGCACTCTTTGTTTTGGGGGTTGTTCGCTCTTGGGACTAAGAGGGACTAGATATCAATCCATGCTCTCCAAATCTTTCTGAACCAGTCTCTCATATTTCAAACTTGTAAGTAACAGCCAGGCAAGATGTGTTAGGTTCATCTTTGTTTTCTCAACTTGTAAACGTTCCTTTTGCTAGCGGGTTTACCTCTGTTTGCTGTAACTTTGAACCTAAGGCTAGAGGGGGTTCCTCTGGCTCTTTAAATCTGATTACCCTGTAAAGTTATTTTCCATCCTGATTTTACAGAAATGATTTTTACCTTTCTTTCTTTAATTAAAAGCCTTCTTTTTAAGAACCTGATTGATTTCTCCTTGCTTTAAGATCCAAGGGGGTTGGATCTGGACTCACCAGGAATTGATGGGGGGAAAGGACGGGGAATGGTTAATTTCTCCTTGTTTTAAGATCAAAGGGTCTGGATCGGTGTTCACCAGGAACTTGGTGGAGAAGTCTCTCAAGGCTACCCAGGGAAGGGTTATGGTACTTGGGAGGGAAATATTTTGGGGGGAGAGGGAAGTAGACAGAATTTCCCAAATGACTCACAAATAATTTGGGTGGTGGCAGCCAAACCAGATCTAAGCTGGTAGTTAAGCTTAGAGGTTCTCATGCAGGTCCACACATCTGTACCCTAGAGTTCAGAGTGGGGAAAGAACCTTAACAATTTAAATAAGTTATGAACGCCCGGTGAGAATTTTACCAGTAGCAGCTGGCCAACAAAATGCTGCCTTAGGAGACTGACAGCAGACTTACTCATAGAAATACTAATTTTACAAGTGCAATTATCGGTTTTTCCCTCAGTCCTGGCCTCACACCTGTCAATAATGAACAATTAGTGAAGGATAAGAATATTTGTGTAGTCAGATGTGTATATTTTTGTCATGTTTGAATGAAAATGTCTATATTTGAGAGAGAATCTTCTTTTTCCCATATCTCCTTTATCAATCAATTTTGATAAAATTTGAAATACAGTTAATTTTTTCTTTTTTTAGAGGCCCCTCATATTGCGAGGCTGTGGTAAACGTCTGTCTCAGATCTGGACTTAGAGTTCAACATCTGAGTGTTTACTGGGAACCTCCCCCAAGCTTATACCCAGCTTGGATCTTACTTCGCTGCCACCAGATAAGATTTAGGCTCTTATCAGCCTGGGTTCCCCAAATTCCTTGGGGGGAACCCCCTCTCTGGCCTCCCCCACTTTCCCTGGGAGGACCCCCAAGACCCAGACCCCTGGGTCTCCCTATCTCAAACGGGAAAACAAGTTCCTCCCCCTTGTCTCCTCGTTATCTGCTCCCCCCGCTTCCCTCCCTGGGTGAGCCTGGGCGATGCAGTACTTAACTCCTTGAAGGCAAAACAAAGAGGGAAATCACCCTCCCCCTGAGGCGATGCCTTCAAATCTAGTAAAGCTAATATAAAGAGATTTTCTACTCCCCTTTCCTGTAGCCTCACCAGAGAAAAACCAAAAACCTCAACCAGGTTTTAAAAAGAAAACTTTATATAAAAAAGAAAGAAAATACAGAACAATAATACTGCATTAAGAAACTCAATACAGGCTCTGGCTTATAAGAAAATATGAATAAACAGTCTGATTTAAAAGATAGCCCAATTAAACCAGTCCAGCACAGTACAACACACATGTAAATACAACACAAAGCATATAACAGCCTATTTGCCTTGTTGCCTTTGTACTCACACTTTGTAGGAGAATATTAGAAAGAAATAGGAGTTAGCAGGAAAGCTGTTTCCTCCATAGCCGGGAGAAACAAAAGACCCAGAGTACACAATTCCCGCCCCTGACTTTTAAAAAATCCAGTTCTCTGATTGGTCCTCTGGTCAGGTGTTTGGTTCCCTTTGTTCACCCTTTACAGGTAAAAGAAAATTAACCCTTACCTTACCTATCTACTTATGACAGAGGCCTCAAACTGTAGCTTAGTTATCTTATATCTTAATCTGGCATCTTAATGTTATATCTTAATCTAACATCTTAATGTTAGAAATGGTCAGAACATTTTCAACTCAATGAAATTTCATTAAAATGGGCTGTTTTGTCAAAGCTGATGGTTTCAATGATGTTTTCAGTGGGAAGGTTTTAGAGGTCCAGGGCTTTCTCATCACCTCTGATGAGAGCGCGGCAAAATTGAAAACTTGAGCTATTCGATCTGAAAATAGCTGTTTTGACACAATTCTATTTTGTGAAAATGTTTAGAACAGGACCAAGAATGTTCAATGCAGGAAAAAACAACAACTTTGAAACTTTGAAAGTAGTCACAAAATGGAATTGTCTTCCAGACAGCTCTAAAATAAGAGTGATACTTCCTCATTCTCAGTGCATGGTTTAATGCAAGGCTTGTGCATAGCATTCACAAGCCGTGGAGTCTCAAAAACACCCAAAGGTTGTCTCTATTTGTTTATGGCCAGACAACAGAATCATTTTAAGAACTAGCTTAAAGAGATCAACAAGCCCTGTTACTCAAATCGTTTACTAAATTGAAAATTACAAGTTAGCTTGCCTGAAGAGAAAAAACAGGTTTGCTACACTAATTTCTTCTGAATCAGATGCACTTTCCCTGAATCATCTCTGGCAGCCACAATATTCTTTTTCATAAGGATGTTTTCTTTTCCCAGGTAAAGTCACATGTTTATTTGCACAAGTCCTGCCATTGGTTTTGTCGTGGAACCATGAATAGTGACAATGTATCAACAATGCTGTCAAATTGAGTCTGGCCTACTAAAGTAATATTGCCTAAAATGTATATTCCCTATCCTGCTGAAGGGAGGTTTGTAAACAAGAGGAAGGTATAATTAGTGACAAACAGAGATCATACTTAAGATGGAGAGAAAGAAGAACATGTTTATGAAAAGGTTGAAACGGTGTAACAAACAGGCACTTTGCTCCTTTTAAAGATCTTTTAAACTCTTGCTTCCAAGACCAAATACCTGAAAGATCTTCACTTCATTACTGTGACATGCTGCCAGATCATAATGCAAAGAGGGTGGGATGGATGAGCCATAAAATGGGTTTCTGGTGTATTAATTCCCTAACTCTCTTAGATCTTGCTTCCTGATGTCAAACTTTGTTTACAGATAAACTCACACTCTTTGCTCAATTCAGATGGGGGTACAGAGAGGTTAAATGAGTCACATAGTGTCACATGGTAGGGCAATGATAGAGCCTTACCAGGTGTTCTGACTCCCAGCTTTATCCCGTATCCACACTCCCTTCAGGTTATCACGTAACTGACTTCACCACCAATAAGTTGGAATCAATAGAGTACCCAGGACTATTGGAAGATCAGAATTAAGCAGAAGACTCCACAGACTTTAGAGAACAGAGTTTCTGCTGTATAATAGTTTCCATGTTTACAGAGGATGCTTAGTCCCCAAGCCTCACAGATATCCTGAAATCAGTGGGGATATATTGTGGCATGTTAGTCAGGATCATCTTTGTTTTTTTCTGACAGCAGAACTCTCACAAGGGCTCTCGCATCCCAGGACATTTGAAAGCATGGTACAGGAAAGCATAGGTAATAATGAGATGTGTTAGCATACTATGAAAAGCATCTCTCCCTTGGCTATGTCCCCAGTTAGTTACCCCAAAGCTAGCAGGGCCCTGATCCTCTGACATTCACACACAATTTCTTCCACTGATTAAAAGAGGATGTGAGGGAAACAATGCTGCTTAGGCACAATGCCCCACCCGCAGACAGAGTTTTGGCCATGTGAGAGAGTCATCCACTCTTCCTTTCTCACCTCTGGAGCTAAAATCAGAGGCAATAACCTGACCCCAAATTCAGATCAATTTCTAGGTAAAGCCACTCTAGCAAGAAAACAGCTTGTTTAGAAAAGAGTTTAAGAATACTGTGAAGTCATTTGATTCCTCTTATTTCCTGCTTAGCTCAAGCAGTTGTAAAAACCAGTGCCACAGGAATTTACTACACACTGTGGTTTAGAGACATACTTTTGCCTTGGTCTAGCTAGCTTCCATCACCCTACTTCAGAACGCTGAACACAAAAATTCAACCCTTCCTTCTAGTGAAAATGGGCTGTGATGTATCCTAACAAACAATTTTGGATGGCAATATGTGCAAGACTAACACAAATGAAACCTGACCTCCATATGAGACAGGAGTCTTTAATCTTTTGTCCTTAAATCATATAAGAGTTTCATTTTATAATCAAGTGGAGTCTAAAAATTCTGCATGACACAGCTGTAATTATAGAAATCTGTGGCCAACAGAGACTCCTTGGCTTCCTAATCAATGTTTATCAGGCCCATCCAGCCTCATCTGGCTGACAAATTGATGCTTGCAATGTAGAGGGTTGTACTCAGACCACTTTGACAGACAGCCTGCTGTTCTACTGCTAGCCCATACAAAAACCTCTGAAGTGCATATGCCACAGCAACAGAAGTCCCAAAATCCAATGCAGTTTAATTTGCAGCAAAGGCATGAGCAGAATTCCCTACTTCTCGAAGAAGGAAGGCCATGCGTGAGATATGAATAAAACATTACATGCACAGCAGGTAATCAAACGACTGAAGATGTTTTGAAGGATTTTTCTTTTTTTTATTATTATTTTTGGCAGGGGGTACTGAAGTCGTCTGTCTGTTCCTAAACTTACATCTCTCAGTTGGAAGCACAACATGCTGCCGTTGTGCTGCAAGGCTGAATTAAACTACTTTTTATATTTTACACCAGATAACGCCTACTAAATTTAATGGGCTAAAGAAAAGTATCTTATTAATTTTCATATTTCGAGCTCTCTTCGACTGAAGGAAGGCTAACAGGCTGCATTCTGCCAATCCAAGTTCAGCTCTATGTCTGACTGGCTATTAGTATCAACAGCCAAGTCCCCAGTGTGCTACTGCTCTCAGTTACACTGGTGTAAATCCAGAGTAACCTCGCTGACCTCTGCAACTACACCAGAGTAACTGAAAGAAGAATTTGGCCCATGAGCCTTTCAGAAGATGAGAGTGTAATGTTACCACTGATTTCACTGCAGAGTAAACCCACCCGATTTGCTAGCCACTCCTAACAATAGGGGTTTCTTGTAAACACACAGCAGACTTCAAATGCTAGAGGGTGCATGTCTCACAGCAGGGAGCAGAATGCAATGGACAAACAGGCAGAAGTTCTGGGTTTACACATATTTATAAAATCATGGATAAAAGCTAGGAACTGGGCTGGGAATCTGAAATGGAGAGGCAAAGAGCAACAGAAGAACTCTCTTCTTCTCGTCCTGTCACTTTAAAAAATGCCCTTCCCCCTTCCCTACTGCTCTCTTTTCAGGATATCTTCCTGAGCTGCCTTTAAGCCAGAGCGGCATATTTGAGTAACTTTAATTAAACTCTCCTTATGCTCATGAACTTGCTCAGGCATCTTTTGGTTTTAGTGTTTTGTTCCCTCCAGGGCTCACCAGGAGGTCCCCCCGCCAAAGCTGTCACAGCTTTAATAAACACCTGCTCCTCACTACAAATTTACCAGAGCCCAAACCAAACTCTCCCTCTACTTCACCGTGGACAAGGAGGCTGTTCCTGAACACGGATCAAATGCTTGTCTCTCTGTAAGCACAACGGGGCATGGGGGAGAGGAATCCTTGAAACAAACCAGGAAAAGAAAAATGTCACAAGCTAGCCACTCCTAGGATGGAGCCATGTGTCCACTGGCAACTAGTTTGAACATAAGAATGGCCATACTGATCAGACCCATGGTCCATCTAGCCCTGTGTCTTGTCTTCCAACTGTGTCTGGTGCCACATGCTTCAGAGGCGACGAGCACAACAGGCAGTCATTGAGTGATCCACCCTGTCGTCCAGTCCCCACTTCTGGCAATTGGAAGCTTAGGGACACCAAGAGCATGGGGTTGCATCCCTGCCCATCTTGGCTAATAGCAACTGATGGACCTATCCACCATGCACTTATCTAATTCTTTTTTGAATCCCATTATAGTTTTGGCCCTGGCAATGAAGTTGACTCTGCCTTGCGTGAAGAAGCATTTCCTTTCAACAGCCTCTTCCTTTCCTGAAGGTCACTGAACAGTCACCAGATAACCATAACATCCAGTCACTACTGACATGGACTGAATTTGAACGGTCTGTGGAGAGGTAAAGGCTCTGTATCACAATCCTAATACTTGTGCCTAGGGATTCCCCACTCAAACCACTGCTACAAATGGTACCTTTGCTGGTTAGTCAAGGACTGAATGGAAACTGAGCTTCCTGTTCCTGGATGGAGTCCCAGATTAGAGAGTGTTGAGGCACACCAATGGGGCATGTGAAGGCTTGTGCTGTCACTGGCCATGCTGTACCTGTTCTATGGATAAGGATGGCTTTGTATTCCAGGACTATTAACCTAGCACTGTTGCACATCTCCCAGCTGCCTGAGCCCACCGTCCAGCCAGATTTCATCCTCTCCTCCACACTCCACTCCCATGAACCTCGGCAATTTTATTTTCGGTATGTTTAATATTTTCTCTCAGAGGACAGACATTTAGCATTTTCCATGTACTAGCACAAGCCACATTCGTGACATTCAAGTGGGGAGAAATGGATAATTACAATTATAAGTGAGGTTAGATGTTTAACTGTGGTGAGTCTTACTCACATGCACAGTGTTAAATAGTTTGCTTAATGTGGAGACAGCAGGGAATTTCCCCTTTCCCTCCCAGATACACAGATGTGGAATGTGGAGTTTTCACCTTACTCTACTCTGAGCAAATACCACCCATTAGGGTTTGGAGAGTTTATCCCATATGCTCAATTCACTGCAATTCCAGGAGGACCTGGGAATTGCTGGAATAAACGTCTACATTTACTGTTGCTATTAACATTGTCACAAGAAAAGGCTATTTTTAATCAGGTACGATGTTCAAACATTTTTGAAATGTGCTAAAAATGAGGAGGAAGAAAACAAAGGTAGAATGCTACCTTCTTCCCTCCTTCCCCACCCCCCAGCCTAAAATCATCAATGAACCCAGGTGCCTAGAACAGAAAAATAAGATATTTAACCCCACAGCAGCAGCTGCTTCTTTGGCAAACTCCCAGGTACTCTAAAAGCAGAGATGTGCTGAATGGATCAGCCAAAAGATAAGCAGGAGGAAGATCAGAGGGAGTGATTCTATCTGCTGATTTGCAGGCACCACACCACCTGTGGCCCTTCCTACCTCTATAGAAACTGCAGCTGAAGTACTAGCTGCCATGAGGATTCCTGTAGTCTTGTTACTGAGAATACAATAATAGGGGCAATAGGCGAGAGAACATAAAATAAGACCTTAAAAAACAAACAAAAAAACAAAAAACAAAAACCTCCCCCAGAACTAACATGTCTGCAGAGCATCACATCGTTCACTCTATTCATATGATGTATTTCTTTTTTTGCCGCATCTGTCTTGTTGATTTAGAATGTAAACCCTTAACAGCAGAGACTGCCTCTCCCTCTCTGTTTTTGCACTGGGACTCCACTCTTGGTTTATCTCTGGTGCTACTATAGCACAAAATACTACAAGACTTTGTGCATAACCATGCCAGAATTTAGGCAACAGATACGTACGTTAGCCAACCTGTGCTCCCTTCAACCCTCTACTGAACCACAAAGTCAACTCAGGATAATCAAGGAGAGGGGAATTAAAGCCTCTCTAAACCTTGAGAGCTTTACAAAAATGTATAATTCAAAAATGTATCAAGGTGGCTGCTTCTGGGTGACTCAGAAGAACGGTAACAAGCCCTTCCCTCATTTGCATCCATCCCAAAATGGTAGTGACCCACAGTCTTCACCATTATATGATTAGCAATGCAAGAGCATATGAAATGCATTACAAGTCTGCATCTAGATTTTAACAGACAAGTGTGCCCATTTCCAAAAGACACCAATGCATATCATATAGTTTTGCAGCTTTCTTGGCAGTATTATGAGAGACAGGAGACCAGCATCCAAAAAGTGAGCTATCTTTTCACTCCTATAGAATGCCCCTTCATATGTTTGAGTGGAGGTACTAGGGAGGCAGCACAGAGGAAGCTTTCACTGCTCCTGCTTGCAACATCAAGTATTTCAGCTCAGATACCGCTGAATTCACTTTTTAAAGCAGTTTTGGACCTTCGGATTGGGTTGCCTTTTAGGTTTGCTTTGTCTCTGCTTTTAAATTGGTTCACTAATTCCTACTACTACTAAATACAGTTAAACGTGTTGTCCTAGAGATGCAAAGTATCTCATTAGGAATGTCCTCTCAAACATTACCATCTCAGATGCAAGGGATGTATATTCAGGAGTAGCTCCCGTAACTTTATTCCAAGTTTATCTTCTCCAAATAGGTATTTACACCCTGCTTATCACCACTGTATCAAGGTACCTTACTAAATCTGGAGTTCCCAAGCTTCTTCCATAGTTTGGACTACAGTGTAGTAGAGAAATTGTTTTTCAGACACCTCCCTACTCTATTCATGCATACACTATCTCCTGTGGCAACTACAGCTAATGCTTGCATGGAAGACTAATACTCAAAAAATATTTAATGTGTTTTTAGCTGCTTTCTAATAAGATTAAGCAGCAGTTTTGTCTAATTCCCCCCAGCTGTTTTTTCCCTCCACTCTAGCATTTTAGCTCTTCCTAAGGACAGCATCTGCCTCCCAGGTCTATGACTTGCAGAGCAAGCAGGACAGAAAGTCTACCCAGTTTATTATAATGTGGATGGCAAGGAACATGATCCAATGAAGTATTACTGGTGATATTACCATGTGTGGATTCACAGTAGCTCACAGAGCTATACATGTGCCAGTATTTGAGTTTATTTCCCACCTGACGGAAGTGGTATGGTTATCAGTCCTTTGGGTGCTAAGCCTACCTAGAGGCAGCTTTAGGTCAAAGTGTATTTCATGGGATCATTATGACTGGGAGGAATAGTCAAGTGCAGGAAGCGGCTATCTAGTCAGAAGACCCCTACTTACCATCCACCACTTCCAGAGCAGAGCTTGCAGGAAAACAGCATCAGGCTGAATGACTCTGTGCCCAGGACCCCATCACTGTTTCATTAACCAGGCCAGGTGCCACAGTTCATGCTGCTAGTTGCCGTTCTCCAGAAATGCTTACAGACAAATTGCTGCCACCGCGTTTCATGAGCAATAAGTGATGCAATGAAAAAAGCGGGCAGAGTTGCATGCATATGGACCACTGTTGTATGCCAAGAGACCTGCATTTTCTGGGGCCAGCTGATGTTCGCCGAGCCATCGGTGTCACATTAAACCAGGTCCCTCCTGAAACATGACCTTCTTTCTCCAATTCCACTCATCATACTACAAAGATGACCTGGCAAAAGTCCCCACCGTTGTGAAGAAGATGGGAAGAAACGAGTTAAAGGGGAGGGGGATAAAGGAGTGGAACAACTCAGGAAATGAAGACTGGAAAGAGATAGACTCACTTTGAGGACTTGGAGAAACATGTTTTTGTAAACAGGCAGAATGCCCACGCCATTCCCATACTCAATACGATATTGTCGAGACTCCTATTCCCTCTTGGGGTTTGCCTTTATTTTTAAAGGAAGTAACAAATCCAAGGCTGCACTGCACTTACAAACATAAAAGCCTCAGCCTCAGATAACTAGTCTCAGAGTTTTACTTGGCCAAACTTTCAGTCCTCCCTCTAGCTCTCCCCTTCCTCAGAAGGATGCTCAGTCTTTTATAGTAGGAGAGCACTTCAACCTCCCTGGCCACACTATAGCAGACCTTAAGGTGGCCATCCTGCAGCAAAAAAACTTCAGGACCAGACTGCAAAGAGAAACTGCTGAGCTTCAGTTCATTTGCAAATTTGACACCATCAGCTCTGGACTAAACAAAGACTGTGAATGGCTTGCCAATTACAGAACCAGTTTCTCCTCCCTTGGTTTTCACACCTCTACTGCTAGAACAGGGCCCCATCCTCCCTGATTGAACTAACCTCGTTATCTCTAGCTTGCTTGCTAGCATATATATACCTACCCCTGGAAATTTCCACTACCTGCGTCTGACGAAGTGGGTATTCACCCACGAAAGCTCACGCTCCAAAACCTCTGTTAGTCTATAAGGTGCCACAGGATTCTCTGCTGCTTTCACAGTCTTTTATAATGATGATATGGAGCCAAGACACACACCTGGGTCTGGATGCTAGGGTGAGTTAAGACAATAGCTCTTTATCTCTCAACTGTGTCTTAAAGTCTGAAATGGTTCACAGAGGCAAAACAAACATTTTTGACTAGGGCCCCAACATAGCCAGGGTCATTTGTGACCGTACTAAGCTTTTGTTACTTCCTAAGCCCATGGTGAGATCACCTCCCTTCCAACTGAAAATAAATTTAGTCTACATATAATTAGTATTTATGAAATGTAACAAAGAAGATGACCAGGACCATCATTTGATTACATTAAAATGGATTAGATTCCAAACAGAGCTCTTCCTGGCTACCTACAGGAAGTTTATAAAAACAGGGCCACTCAAAAATGCATCTGCTTTTAATTTAACTGTTGCACAAATCAAAGTAAAAGGATAATACAGAATATCACACTTTAATATTTTGTGTTAGAAGTGTGCAATATTTATAGGCAATAGATTGTTTCATTTGGTTTCTCCACCCAAGAGTGCATTTCGGAAGCCCCTCGAAGGAACATTCTGACCAGTTTTGGCATAATTGTCTTCACCACTGAAGGTCTTCAGTGACTGAAGTAAGCTCAAGCTGGTTTTTGTTTATTGAATTAAGCATATTGCATATTTCAATTAACCAAACTATTTACCAGGGGGTTCAGTTGAGGTGGATACCTTTTAGGACAATTTAAACACAGACATCCAAATTCAGAGGGGTGCATGCAAATTTCAACAATGTCTGCATGGATTTAACTGAGAATTTAGCCCAATTATTTGCTGTCTGTGGGCCTGCTCCAAAGATCATTAAAGTCAATAGAAATACTCCCTTTGACTTCTATGGGCTTTGGATCAGGTACTGGATGTCAGATCATTAAGATCTGCATCAGTCATTGAAACTTCTAAAATACTTTCTTGTTACACTGAGAAGGAATCTTCTGATTTGATTAGCTACTAAAGTTATTCTAGAAATTAGACTTTCTTCAAATGATGTATTTTTAGTTCTTTTAATAAACATGCTGTTTGGAAAGTGCATTCAATTATAACTATCCTTTCCCTTAAAATTAAACTTTATATTTATAAATGAAGTGTTCTGTCACTACTATTTTTAAATGGATGGATCCATGGCTTGGCCAGAGTACAGTGGCCCTGATTTTCATAAGCGCTGAACACAAAATACCTACTGGGAGCTGCAGCTGCTTGGCACATCTGAAAATCAAGCCTGATAGGTTACATATCAGACACTAGCACTCAGCTAGAACTATGGAAAACTTTCATCATCATAATACTACTATTCATTTCAACAGCATTTCCATTGGAGGATCTCAATGTGCTTTACAAACATTAAGTCCAACATTTTCAAAAGAATCACTGATTTGGGATGCCTCAATTTTCTGTTGCCCATTGTCAGAGACCCTAAGTGTTCTGCTGATAACCCTGTGGTCAGGACCGGCACTAGGGTTTTGAGCGCCCTAGGCAGACGGCAATTTCGCTGCCCCGTGCGCTGGTCCTGCGGCTCCGGTGGAGCTGCCGCAGTGGTGCCTGCGGGCGGTCCACCAGAGCCGCTCGGTGAGCAGTCGACCGGTCCGCACCTTGCGGGGTCCACCATGAGCCGCGTGAGGCAGTCGATCCGTGATGAACATTATCAACTCACCTGACGGCACTAACTGCGGCCAGCTCAATCCGAGCCGCGACCAGTGGACCGCCCACAGGCACCACTGCGGCAGCCTCCACAGGAGCTGCCTGCCGCCCCCTCGCGGCGGCGCCCTGACCCAGGGGACACCCTGGGCTGCCGGCTGCCGCGGCGGCGCCCTGACCCAGGTTCCATAAGTAGATAGGTAAGGTTAATTTCTTTTACCTGTAACGGGTGAACACAAAGGGGAACCAACACTTGAGAAGGAACCAATCAGAGACCTGGATTTTTGTTTAAAAGTCTGGGAGGGAACTGGAAACTCGGGGTTGTCTGTTTGTTTTCCTCGGGCTTGTGAGATAAACAAGCTTTCTTCTAACTTCCATTCTCTCTCAATTATTCTACTATCAAGTGGAGTACAAAAGGAACCAAAGTAATCCGGCTGTGATGTGCATTGATTTGTAATTACATGGGTGTGATTTGCTGGACTGGTTTAATTGGATATATTCTTTAAATCAGGCTGTATAGTCCTATTTTCTATAAGCCATATCCCTGTATTGAGTTCTTATGCAAGATGTAGTAGATTGTAAGTTCTTTCTTTTTTTTTTATAAGTTTTTTTTAAAACTTGTGGGAGTTTCTTTTCCTATTGAGGCAAAGGGAGAGCAATTTCTGTGCCCGGAGCTCTGTTACATCTGTGAACAGGCTAGGGGGGAGGGAAAAGCCCATGCTCTGTGGGTTCTTTATTTCCATATTGGTCCCAGGGGGGAAAAGTTACGGGGAAAAAAGAGAGAGAGAATAGCCTTGTTCCCTGTGCTTAAGGCTTGTCTCCTGGGAGAGACGGAGACAAGTTTCTTGGTATTGTGATGTAAAGAGATTGCATCAATTCCTTTAGGTTGCTCAAACGGGAACAACGGAGCAGAACGAGAGAAGGAGAGGAGATCATTACCTTTGCCGGAGACTCACTAACTTGTCTGGTCTTGGGGTCCTCCCAAGGAAAGTTGGGGGACCAGAGAGGGGCCCCCAAGGAATTTGGGGAACGCGAGGCTGATAGTAGCCTCAATACTATCTGGTGGCAGCGAAATAAGATCCAAGCTGGGTATAAGCTTGGGGAGGTTCACAGTAAGCACCCAGATTTTGTACACTAAGGTCCAGATCTGGGACAGACGTTTACCACACCAGGGGACACCCTGGGCTGCCAGCTGCCGCCGGCAGCTCAGACTCCCTCTCTGTCCTAGCAGCAGGGCTGCTCAACCATTTAAAAAAAAAAATTGGAGGCGCTTTTTGGCGCCCCCAAATCTCAGCACCCTAGGCAACCGCCTAGTCCGCCTAAATGGTTGCACCGGCCCTGCCTGTGGTCACTCATGTTGAACAACCAAAAACTGATGTAATGGACATGTTGATAGACGTTGGGCCTCAACTACTTTCACCCTCACACTGTTCTGCTGCGAGGTAGGTATTATCGTTATCCCCATTTTATAAATGAAACAACTGAGGTACTGAAACATTTCATTCCCCCCTCCCCCTGCCCCCACTTATGCTGGCAGAGCTCTCACTGAATTGACCCTATGGGTATGTCTGCACAGCCCATGGATGACAGGCAGCAAGCCTCCAGCTCCAGGTCAGCTCACAGGGCTTGCACTAAAACTAGCTGTATAGGCATACTCCAAATAACCTGTTCTAGATCACACAATAGAGGGCCTGATTTTCCCTTGCCTTGCACATTGACATGTCATTTGCAAGGTGCACTGGAGATTTCTTATCAATGGAATGAGATCTCTAGGCTCCCTTGTAAGTAGAACTGCTCAGAACTCATGCAAATATTTTTTCCCCTTAATTTCAGTTTGTGAGAATTCATATCTCTTCTCTTTTGCACACAGTACACACTCAGTTTGTACAGGTAAAAATGACAAAGTTCACCTCACTCACTAATCATTCCTATGTCTGACTGTTCACGAAGTGGCACAGACAATTGTCACAAGGACACTACATGAGCAATCGTGTAAGAGGGAACATGAGAAAAACAGGGATCAAAGAGCTACATAGAATGAAGGTGGGGGGGAGGAGGGTAAATCAATGGACCCCCTCTGCATTTGGATGAAGGTTAGACAGAATATGAAGAAGCCTCACTTTCCAGAATATTTGACACATCCAGGTAGAGCAAATGAATGAAATACATATTATTCTGATTGCATGCCCTTTCTACCAAATTCTCCAGACATCAAACTTATGCATTGTGCAAAGAACATACCCTACTGACTTTTTCTGTACAGTGTTTCCTGTTCAGTGTCACTTGCTGCTTCATCTTGTGAAGCCAAACCTCTGATCAACTACTAGAGATTAACAAAACACACACTCAAAAGTGTAGTTTATTCTTACACTTGAACAACGGTGACATTTCACATGTGTTTGTAATTCTGATCAGCTCAAAAGGTTAACAGAGCAGATATATTCCCACAGGCTATTCAAATCCTTAATGGATTCTTTACTAAATCTATAAGCCAATGCAGGATGGGTTGCATATATTTAAAAGTAAAAACTAATTAAACTAACTGCAACTACTGCCTTTGAAGTTTTAGCAGTTGGTAGCAATTTCCATTCATCTATTTTTATGTGCGAATTGGAAACATTTGTGAAACTCAGTGTTCTTCTGTCATGGAAATTAAGGACAGTATTTTCAAATACAGAATCATCAGAAATCTTACAACAAGTAAATGCCACTAGTTTAATCACTGTGCTTTGATAATTCTGCCCTGGCAGGGCAAGAATGAGATGACAGCTTTTTTCCCCCATTTCTTTCTCTGAGAAGTTTCTCTGTAAACAGAGGTATGTTTCTTGTCTCTCTGGCTGCTGTTACACTCAGGGCTTGGGGCAAAAGTTTGCTAACACCAATGCAGCTCTACCAGCAGTAGCAACTGTGGAAGCTCTAGTGTTAACACAGTTCCTCCCAACGTCTGCTGACATTGTGTCCTCTAGCCTTGATCACAACAGGTCTATGACTAGGGGGTTAAAAGTGCTAGTAGGTTTAAATCCTTATTTATATTAGCCTTGTTACCACTGGCAGAATAGCATTGGTGTTGAAGACAGTCTAAATTTTTTTGCCAAAATAACCTAGTGGAAGAAGGTCTCAATGGATTTCCAGATCCAGTTTGCCCAGTCTCCAAGTGAAAGAATGTCGCAATCTGGAAGTCATGCTGTACTACCACCTTCATTATCACAAGCAATTAAGATTCTGCAGGCCAATTCTCCCCCCTCCCCTCTCTCCCCTCACACTTCCCCTACTCATTTTAGTGCAGACATTTACAGTTAGGTTGACGTAAGCTGCCTTGTGGTCAACCTAACTCTGCATTGTAGACCAGGTCGCAGTAACTTGGGTAGGGCATTCCAGTGCGGCTGTTCACACCTAGGCAAGGCTAACCTGGGTGCACAGACATAGATACTGATCACCAGGGCTAACTCTATGGTGAAGACATACCCTAAGATACGAATTCTAAGAGCAATAAGGGACAGTGTTTTGCACCAAACATCAAGTGCTTTAAATGTAAGGTGATCAAAGGAAGGTACAAAACTGGCAAAAGAGATGTCTAAATTTCTAATATTACAGTATTATTGCCCTATGAACTCTGGTGAAAGGTCAACAATGGGAACAAACGCTTTGCTACTGAAATTTTTGCTACCCATCTTTCCCCATGGTAAATGAGCACTCCTTCCTGACATAAATATGGGCCTTCCTCTACCATCTGAGCATTTTGAGCATAAAACTCGGGGAGATTCTCTTTTCCAGCTCTTGACGGGTAATCCAAGAGATGGAACTCAACTGCACAGCTGGAGGAGAGTGAAGCAAAACCTCAGCTCCTGCTTTCAAACACCGAGTAGAATTCTCCACATGGCGACAATAAAATAATGTTCTCAGATCCTAAGGTAGATAAAAAGTTTCCCCTTTAGTTAAAAATAAAGGAATCTATTTATTTATTCAGCAAGAAGCAGAGAGATTTGGCATCCTGAAGTGAATTTTAAGAGAAAAAAGGCAGGGTAACCCCATCACCCACCCCCTAAAACATCTTACCCAAAAGGAATCAGTTTTGTAACAAAGAAGTCTTGCTATCACAGCTCTTCCAACGTGAAGGGCTTTTTTTTTTTTAAATTGATATTTGTTAGATCCAGAGGCACTAGATCAGGGATCGGCAACCTTTGGCACACAGCTCGCCAGGGTAAGCACCCTGGCGGGCCGGGCCAGTTTGTTTACCTGTTGCGTCTGCATGTTTGGCCAATGGCGGCTCCCACTGTCCGCAGTTCGCCGTTCCAGGCCAATGGGGGCTGCAAGAAGCAGCAGCCAGCACATCCCTCGGCCACGCTGCTTCCCACAGCCTCCATTGGCCTGGTGCGGCAAACCGTGGCCAGTGGGAGCTGCTATCGGCCGAACCTGCGGACGCGGCAGAGAAATAAACAGCAGCATGCCAAAGGTTGCCGATCCCTGCACTAGAGTCTGGAATCAGACAAGAGAGCTGTAGAAAAGGAAGAAGAATAGATACAGAAGCATGAAAGAGATTTACTGCTAGATCTGAAAGGAAAAGAAACAAACACATACTCTTCCAGGTACAGCAAGTACAAATTCCCATTTACATTTACTTCTCTTCATTTTCTCTCCCCCATCTACCCAACTTTGTGGCATCCATCCCACAACAGAGCAGTCTAATTAGAAAGGAGATACTTCATCCTTTCAGTAACCTCATCAAACAAAAGCCCTGGAAAAATATGGGGATTTGACTATAACAAGAGTTAAGATAAGCTTAAGTAGAGTGCATGAATGCTGGCACTGTGCCCAATGCTCTTGAAGGGTTTTCAGAATGCCAGCACAATGTACTTTCCAGCTGGCACTATGCCTAACACTCTTCAGGGACATTTAGAAGGTAGCCTGTAGCCCAGGACCTGATGGATTTGTAGCTTTCTATAGACTCGTCTGCTTATTGGACGGTTTGTATTTGTCTGATGTGTCTTAAGACCGTGAAGAAAACAAATTCCATTCTAACATGCCAACCCTGAAAAGGGGCTCATGCAGGACAACCCTTATGCCCAAGAGTCTTCTGTAGGATCAGAGCCCAAGATGCATTCTGGAAAATTCTAGGAAGGACTCACAAGGGCTCTTCAACTGTTTCCTGACAATGTCACAGCAATAAAACACCGCTAAATAAAGGAGCATTTGCACTACTTTTTATTATATTCTAATAGTTTGTATAGTCGTAACATGCATCATCTAGCCATTTGCTAATACCAGATATCAAGATTCTGGGTACGGCACCATGCTTATACTTGATTGAGACTTAAAATTTCAAATATCTTAATAGCATGCAAAAGCAACAGGGGTGGAAAAATCAACTGCTGGAATAAAATAAAACTAAGTGCAGCATCCTGTTGCCCCACTGAAAACAATGGGAGTTTGGGGTCTTTACTAGAATACTCTTATAAACTGAAGGGAGAAGCTCTGATGAGAACTTGTTAGTCAGATAACATACTCTATGCTTACACAGCATCTGCTTTCTGATGATCTCTAAGTGCTTAGAAAACATTAAGGACCCAATCATGAACCACATATCATGCTCGCACAGGAGAGTAATGGGGTATCAGGCATCTCCTTGCTCCCCTGCACTAGCTAAGAGAGAGACTGTGTGTGTGTAAAGTCTACTCACCCTCATGTGCAGGTGGGCACAACAACCCTCCCCTGTCCTCCCCCAATATGAAACCAAGGTGCAGAAGGGGAAGTGAGGTGTGCCAGAAAAAGAACTGGCTTTGGAGCAGGGACCAAACTGTAATTGGGGTTATACATGCCTATACATGGGATTATTCCTGATTATCTCCACAAGTGAACACACTCAATCCAGAATAAAAGAGAGTGTCCATACATGCGGTTATTCTGGAAAACCTAGTGCGCTTTAAATTCACACCTTATCTCAAAGTATATTAACTTCCAAGTGTAGACAAACCTTAGATCTCAAGCCAGTCTCTGCTGGGCTCCCAGAGCAGCACAACTATGGGCCTATGTCACACGGCCAGGTGCCAATCCAGCCCTAGTAAATCAAGCCTCAACACCCCAAAGAGATAGGTGTTATATCCTCACTTTACTTATGGGGAAACTGAGGCATAGCAGGATGTCTATAGTGACCAAATTGGGAATAGACCCTCTGATTTTGTGACTCCCAGTCATGCACGTCAATCATAAGACCCATCTTTCCTGTTATCACAATAAACCTATGTTATGTCCAGACTGGGCACTTTCTGAAGAATTCTTTGAAAGATTTATGTTTCGGTTTTATGCAGTAACACATGGTTATATGAAAGCTGGGTTACATGCACACTGAATCAGATTACAGGTAAGGAGCATCCTTAACTGGCAGCTGACAATGCATAGTAGAAATTCAGGTTTCTCACCAGGGCTTTAAATAGGACCTTTCAAACTCTTAAAGACCTAAGGGGGATATGGATAGAAAGGAAGTGGCCCCAGGAATGAGTGGTGTGTGAGAGAAAGTTCTGCTACTGTTTTTTTAAAGGCCCAGTGCCGGCTTGCTGAGGGGGCAGGTCAGGCTCTCCTCTCCCCCAACCAATCAGGAATGAGCTGAGACGGGGAACAAGCATAAATTCTGGCTCTTCCCTCGTAGGAGAGTAGACAGGAGCAGGAACAGGCTGCCAAACCCTCTAAGCCTGAGGATTAAGTGGACCCAATTGACATAGTAGCTTGCTAAGGCTGTACAGCAAGCTAAATTACAACGCTGCTCCTGGAGGAAGCTGGGCCTCCTGCTGATTTAAAGAGAAGGATAATAATTACCTGAATTACCCAGCTCCAGGAGGAGGCTTGGGCTCCTGTTGTAAGCACAGATAGAGTGACACAGAGGACACTCTGAGGGGACTGAAAACAAGGCCCAGAGGGCAGGCCTAAAGAGGAACCCAGAAAACCAGAAGAATCTTTTGTTTATCTGAGATTTTTGTTATGGACTACTTTGGAGAAGATTTTATAATAAACCAGCCCTAAGGAGGATACTGTTGAGTCAGGACCTGAAATGGAGTTATTGGGTTCCTGAGAGGGGAAAATGAGGCAGAGTGTGCCTGGAATGCCACACTTAGCCAGTAGAGGACACTCCAGGGCAGTCCCATCCTGTGATACTTAGCAAAAATAGTTATTTTAATATTCCTTTACAAGCTAAGCATTGCCATTGCTCACAATTTTATCATGATCCTTGCAATATTTGGTGTTTTTCTTTAAACCATCTCTCCCTCAGAAGCACGAATATCAAAATATCATAATTGGGATTTGTTCCAAAGCTAATAAAATTTAAAGGCTATGAATCACGTAACTTCACTTAACTTGGTTTACTGGAGTCTAGCTCAATCTACAACGACAGACAAGTGGAAATAATGTGCTTTTGCTCCAGCACAAAGCCTCTTAAGAATTAGCTTTCTAATTAGTGTCAGTAGACACTTGATAATGCTCTCTATTTTACTGGGCAACAATTGTTAGGTTCCCCTCACATCTGACTACTTCTACAGTTGACTGATGCAATTTAAAGGAAAAAAAAAAAAAAAAGCCCTTGAGGCTAGATCCTGCTCTAAGTGTGCACGAACTCTGATTACTCTATCAGCCATGTGCTGTTTTCTTAGGATGGAAGATCCATGCAACAATCAGGAAACATTTAGTCAGACAGTGGTACTCCCTTTGTATACAGAGCAATAAAAGAATTGTCCCCAGTGCAAACATTCCACACTTTATTACAGAGTGCTTAAACTTGCTTACTGTCCCCAGTTTGCTACATGCCAACTAAAATCCTAAAGATATAAAGCGCCAGGGGAGGATTCCAGGAATTCCACCTGATGCAAAGGCAGTGAAGAATGTTTCAGTATCAACGAGTTGTAGGCGGTTTCCTCCTGCTTCTCCCAAGTGCAGCTGAGATATGTTGTAATTCAGAGGTGGCCAGAGTATGATGCACAGATGAAATGTTGCCAGAGAACCTGGCAACCCCCTATCATTAAAGGCCTCAACTCCCTGTCATTTAAGATATGAGTAGCTGCAATCTATGTCATTTTATTCAAATTATGTGCCACTCTTGGGTTCCTGACAAGTGGTTTATGTGGTTCTTAATGGTGCCAAATCTGGGCACCCCTGAATAATATGAATAAAAATACTGATCACTTTACATTTTCAAAGCACTGTAAAAAAAATAGGTCCAATCTTGCTCCTATCGACATTAACAGCGGATTTGACATTGAATTCAGTGGAAGGATGACTGGGCTTTCTACTTCTGAGTCATGTTTTCTGCTTCATATTCTTCTCTTCTGTTGCTTCTAAATTTATTTCTCTTTCAGAGCATCCAACAATGAACACAATCTGCCTGATTCTCTTCTCTTACATTGGCATAACTCAATAGTATCTTGTGTGGAACAAGAAACAGGCCAGAGTTCAAAGTCCAGCTAGTCATTTTCAGAATTAGATGAAAAACAGGGACCAAACAACTCAGATTTGTTTGTTTACTTTCAGTATATGAGGGAGGTTGAATTACCCCATTGCCTGTCATATGGAAGCACTGGTGTGTACCTTCCTGCATCCCTTCCTCAAAAGCTGGGATTCATTAAGAAGTTATTTCCATCAAATCACTGCAAAAGAGCAGAACTGTCCAAGGAAAAAGATTGGAACAAACAAAACATAAGAACATAAGAATGGCCACACTAGGTCAGACCAAAGGTCCATCCAGCCCAGTATCCTGTCTACCGACAGTGACCAATGCCAGGTGCCCCAGAGGGAGTGAACCTAACAGGTAATGATCAAGTGATCTCTCTCCTGCCACCAACCTCCAGCCTCTGAGAAACAGAGGCTAGGGACACCACTCCTTACCCATCCTGGCTAATAGCCATTAATGGACTTAACTAGATAAATTCATTGAGGTTCTCTTTTAAACTCTGTTATAGTCCTAGCCTTTTCAACTTCTTCAGGCAAGGAGTTCCACAGGTTGACTGTGCGCTGTATGAAGAACTTCCTTTTACTTGTTTTAAACCTGCTGCCCATTAATTTCATTGGTGGCCCCTAGTTCTTATATTATGGGAACAAGTAAATAACTTTTCTTTATTCACTTCCTTCACACCACTCATGATTTTATATACCTCTATCATATCCCCCCTTAGTCTCTGCTTTTCTAAGCTGAAAAGTCCTAGCCTCTTTAACCTCTCCTCATATGGGACTCGTTCCAAACAGGGCCAGCTCTACCATTTTTGCCATCCCAAGCGAAAAAAAAAGAAAAAAAAAGAAAAAGCCACTTGGACTGCCTCAAGAATGGACAGAATGCTGCCCCTTAACATGTGCCATCCCAGGCATGTGCTTCCTCCACTGGTGCCTGGAGCCGGCCCTGGTTCCAAACCCCTAATCATTTTAGTTGCCCTTCTCTGAACATTTTCTAATTTTGCTTTTTCAAAAGCAGCTTTGCAAGGCAACACAGTGCTGCTCTATAACCCACTCTTATAGATTCATAGACTCTAGGACTGGAAGGGACCTCGAGAGGTCATTGAGTCCAGTCCCCTGCCCTCATGGTAGGACCAAATACTGGCTAGACCAGCCCTGATAGACATTTATCTAACCTACTCTTAAATATCTCCAGAGATGGAGATTCCACAACCTCCCTAGGCAATTTATTCCAGTGTTTAACTACCCTGACAGTTAGGAACTTTTTCCTAATGTCCAACCTAAATCTCCCTTGCTGCAGTTTAAGCCCATTGCTTCTTGTTCTATCATTAGAGGCTAAGGTGAACAAGTTTTCTCCCTCCTCCTGATGACACCCTTTTAGATACCTGAAAACTGCTATCATGTCCCCTCTCAGTCTTCTCTTTTCCAAACTAAATAAACCCAATTCTTTCAGCCTTCCTTCATAGGTCATGTTCTCAAGACCTTTAATCATTCTTGTTGCTCTTCTCTGGACCCTCTCCAATTTCTCCACATCTTTCTTGAAATGCGGTGCCCAGAACTGGACACAATACTCCAGTTGAGGCCTAACCAGCGCAGAGTAGAGCGGAAGAATGACTTCTCGTGTCTTGTTTACAACACACCTGTTAATGCATCCCAGAATCACGTTTGCTTTTTTTGCAACAGTATCACACTGTTGACTCATATTTAGCTTGTGGTCCACTATGACCCCTAGATCTCTTTCTGCCATACTCCTTCCTAGACAGTCTCTTCCCATTCTGTATGTGTGAAACTGATTGTTCCTTCCTAAGTGGAGCACTTTGCATTTGTCTTTATTGAACTTCATCCGGTTTACCTCAGACCATTTCTCCAATTTGTCCAGATCATTTTGAATTTTGACCCTGTCCTCCAAAGCAGTTGCAATCCCTCCCAGTTTGGTATCGTCCGCAAACTTAATAAGCGTACTTTCTATGCCAACATCTAAGTCGTTGATGAAGATATTGAACAGAGCCGGTCCCAAAACAGACCCCTGCGGAACCCCACTTGTTATACCTTTCCAGCAGGATTGGGAGCCATTAATAACTACTCTCTGAGTACGGTTATCCAGCCAGTTATGCACCCACCTTATAGTAGCCCCATCTAAATTGTATTTGCCTAGTTTATCGATAAGGATATCATGCGAGACCGTATCAAATGCCTTACTAAAGTCTAGGTATACCACATCCACCGCTTCTCCCTTATCCACAAGACTCGTTATCCTATCAAAGAAAGCTATCAGATTGGTTTGACACGATTTGTTCTTTACAAATCCATGCTGGCTATTCCCTATCACCTTACCACCTTCCAAGTGTTTGCAGATGATTTCTTTAATTACTTGCTCCATTATCTTCCCTGGCACAGAAGTTAAACTAACTGGTCTGTAGTTTCCTGGGTTGTTTTTATTTCCCTTTTTATAGATGGGCACTATATTTGCCCTTTTCCAGTCTTCTGGAATCTCTCCTGTCTCCCATGACTTTCCAAAGATAATAGCTAGAGGCTCAGATACCTCCTCTATTAACTCCTTGAGTCTTCCATAAAACAGCAACCAAATTCAGGGAACCAATTCTGAGTCTCTAATCAGAGAACAAAATCTTAGTAATTAAAGTGCCCTGTACAGTCTTGTGACACAGCTGAGGTATTTTATGGCTTATGTTAACTTCGGCTAATATACATTTACTCCACTTAATTACTTGGTGGACAGTCCACTCAGGAGCATTTTTAAGCTGACTGAGGGAAAAGACACTTGTATTCCATTTCATGATGGGCAAACCACAGACATGTTACTGCTTTGGTTTAGAATCCATTTTTCCCCATTTCCCATGAAAGAAGGCCAATGGCGTAATTCTGTTTGTGTGCTGTACAAACAAAGCCATTTTGTTTCAGACTTGGGTATTGTTCTTCTGGGCAGCTCTGGATCACAAATTTTATACTGACCTCACATTTTGCTAAATAATTGTAACGATGTAACAGATTTTTAACCATTAGACCCCCTTCATCAAACATAAGTAATCAAATTGGATACTGTGGGGGAACTCGTATGCATAAATTTGTAGGATCTGAGTTTAAATTTGTCCATTCTGCAATACTGTTCTTGTTTTGAAACCATTTTGAAGTTTCTACTTTTTTTTTTTCTGATGTTACTTTTCCACTGGCACATATTACCTTTTATTTGCTTGCTTGATTTTGGTATGTTTGGATGGGAAGGAGAAGAAGGGAGCAGGAATGTTAATTAAAAAGCTTAATACTTTTTGTTCTCACCTTCGGCTTGTCACAGTATTATTCACCATCAGTTTCTTCAAAAGTGAGACATTTTAGACAGTTGAGTGAACTCATGTGGACACAACAGAGGAAAAACAAAATCTGGGCCTGCTCCCGGAGACACTTCCCCACATGACTAACTCTACACACTTAATAAATTCCACTGAAATATGAGAGTCTACTCAGGGTGCGTAAAGTTACTCAAGTGTGTAAATGTTTTGCAAGACCACGGCCTAGGCAAAGGAACAGCCTTCAGCTGTATTAACAGTATAGGGGTTTATGATAAACAGTGATTCTATGTATGTTTAACATATCTTGATTCTCTACTTTATGGTTAAATCCCTCTTTTAATTGTAGGTAGCAGCATTGCAACTCTAAAAGAAACAAGATAAAGAAGCATGTCAACTCTGGCATTCAACCAAAAGGACATAACCAACCGACGAGAGCTCTCCCTGTCTTAGGATACCACTCAACTCTAGTGAATGTCTGTGCAGTTTCAGGAAGGTGTACAAAACATTTAACAGCAGGAAATCAAGTTTAACACTTCACTCATGCAAATTGTTTGTTTAGCTGTAAAAGCAGTTTCCTGTATAAGACTATTTTGATAATCAGCCTGAGTGGCCTCTGGCTATTTTTAACATTACCTAATATTATAATCAATGGACAGAAAGGCAGACTGACTTATGTTTGTGACAGTCACGTAGCAGCAAGTTTGCACGTCACTGGAAACCAGAGAGGAGTCAAATGCAATCTCCACAGTGATGGGGCTTTTAGAATGGTGTGTATTCTGTCTGCCCAGTAATCACAGAACTACATCTTGAACTACAACCCTCCAGAAGACACTACAGTTGGGCTGATCAGAAAACCAGAATTTTTCTTGCAGAACTGTCCACAATTTTTCCTAATTGTATCCCAGGGAGAGCTCATGGGTATCTAGTGTATCTTCTGCTATATAGAGAACATGAATGTCTGCTAGCCATGACTATGCCCACACTCAGCCTCTAGCTACTCCTCTCTCTGCACCCTGAGCTACCCCTCAGCCTGCACACAGCCCCTAGCTACCACCCTCCCTGCACTGAGCTACCTCCCACCTGCACACAGCCCCTAGCTACCCTTCTCCCTGCCCCCTGAGCTGTTTTCAAAGTTTTTGAGCTGAGCCCCCCAACTAAGTTATAACATTTGGTTGCCACGCCCCCCCCTTACACACACACCCCAGACAGGTGGGTGGCCTGTTGAGGTGAGTCAGAGGGTGGAGGTGGTGCTCCCTCCCCAGATCCCACCGAGCGGAGCTGGCTTGAGCCCCGCTGGCCCCTGTCCACCCACAACAGAAGTCAAACTACACATATGCCTGAATTCCCACCCCCCGGCACAGAGCACCACATCACCCCTTCCCCTGCTGGGCCTTGGAATTTTTATAGCATGCTGTGGGGGGCCTCAGAAGGAAAAAGGTTGAGAACCTCTGATCTAGCGGATGGAAAAGGACCATTGGGGCAAGCTAAGAGAGAGGTGTGGATGGTGCCTCGCCTCCTTGTCCCATATCAAGAGAATATAATGACAGATCCAAATGCCTGGTCATTGACACCCAGCAAACTATGACCATATATTGCCCCACTCCACCTGTCTCAGGAACAAAGAACTGGAGAGATGGGGGTTGAGTGTGGGCTGCAGGAAGCAGGCAGGCACACCTGGGAGTCTGACAAAGAAGGTCAGATGGAGAGAGAGAGATGGAGCTTCAACTGTGGGGTTCACTACAGCTTGGCTGGGCTCCAAGCAAAGCAGAGGGGACTACGCTTTAAGCTTCATTCCTCTATGCTAACCTAAAGACTTCCTTTGCTGTGTTCCAGATGACTAATAAACCCTACTGTTTTGACAACACAGTGAGAGTGTCACTGCAAATGCTTGGAGAAGTGCATTGATCCCTAAAAGGATAGAAACCTCCATCAGGGGTCTGTCTCAGCTGGACTTGCTGAACGGAGCTTCACAGTTTGAAGCAGCAGCGCTGCAGGCCCAGAAGTCCAGTCTAAGGAGGTGGTGAAGCTGTGTGGATGAGCCTGGAGGAACAGTGAAACCCCTAAGGGGTCTCATATACTGTAGCAGTCCCTCTTAGAGACCGTTCCAAAGCTGGGGGCCATAGCCCTGACTCTGTGGTGCCTGTCATGGATCCAACATCCAACCCTTAACTGACTGTATGAATAATCCACTCTCTTTGGTTAACACCGAACATTAGGTTAAAAAATAATTGGTGTTTAAGAACTATCAGTAACCAGCACAGAAATGAACTCAGAGGCAGAACTGGTGTCATATCTATTCTATTATCTATTTTCTTGTTAAAAAAAATTCTGGAACCCAGAAACTCTCTCTTCAATAGGAGACAGAATAGCTTTACTACCAGAGGGTACAGAAACTGGAAGGCAGCTTGCTCCCAGAGGACACAATCCTGCAATAAACTTTGCACAAATAGATCCCTGTACTCATGCAGAGCTCCGAGGAAGTCAGTCAGACTCCATCAGTGAGCAGGGTTTACCACATAGAGTTCATCACAGACTCAGGGCCACTTGACCAATAGACTAATACAGTCAGGATATAAGCACATCAAATCTTCTTTCACATCCATAAACTCCACTCAACACACACACATGTAATATGAACACAAACACACACACCCCTATCTATATCTATATCAATAGACAGATATAGATATAAAGGTGTTTTTCACCCTACTAAATTTGGGCATTGATGAACAGGCAAAGAGGGAAAAAAAGAATGAAGTACTATTACCTCAAATCCCTCCACAAGAAGCTCACCTTCTATGACTGAGTGAACCCTTCACCCTAATTAGCTCAAATAGATACCTCTACATGTAAGTCTTTAATAAAGCAAAAGTTAAAGGTATTTTGACGCCAGATGAAGCAGAACTGAAGTTGCAGCTGTAACAAGGAATAGTTAAGAAGTTGTGCATAGAAAAGGTACTTGGCAATTTTTAGAGGCTTCAGAAATTTATTTAAAATTTCTCTTTTTCTTTGGGTCTTTACTGTGAATACCCTGGTATAAGGAAACTTACCACCTTACAGGTAGGAGTACCTGAAAAATACCAATTTAAAGATTAAAATTTTATCATAGATTTGTAAAACAGTTTCCTGTAAGACAGGCAACACAGGAGGGATACACTGTGGTATAGCATAAAGATTTTATGAGTATTCACATTTCATAGTATGTCACTCACAGCTTCACTGCTCATTAGTAATGCAGCCATCTCAGCTCATGACAATACAATCCCAATACCACACCACAGCACCATGAAATGCATGAAGGTATATGTAATAGGAAACAGAACAGAACCCAGTTAAGAGGGATAACAAGTTCAGTGGTTTGAGCATTGGCCTGCTAAACCCAGGGTTGTGAGTTCAACTTTGAGGAGGCCATTTAGGGAACTGGAGTAAAATTCTGTCTGGGGATTAGTCCTGCTTTGAGCAGGGGGTTGGACTAGATGAGGTCCCTTCCAATCCTATGATTCTATGTCCAAAAGCTTTGTTGGAAAGATATAAAAATACAGATGCTTGAGTATATAATGAACTACATAATTATGATACTTGATACACCTCTACCTCGACATAACGCGACCCGATATAACACGAATTCGGATATAATGCGGTAAAGCAGTGCTCTGGGTGGGCGCAGCTGCGCACTCCGATGGATCAAAACAAGTTTGATATAACGCGGTTTCACCTATAATGCGGTAAGATTTTTTGGCTCCCGAAGACAGCGTTATACTGGGTAGAGGTGTATTTCAGAACTACTGTGTAGAGTTGTCAAGGTTTTCTGACCAAATAGTTTTCCCATTTGAAAATATCACTTTATCAACATTTCCACAGGGAAAATGTCAATTAAGAATTTGTTTTGATTTTCTGATCAGAAAATCCAAATTAAAAATTTTCATTTTGAAACTAATCCACTTTAAAAAAAATTAGAAATGTCATTTCAAATCAAAATGAAATAAAAAAAACTCATGGAAAACCTGGAATTTTTCCCAGCCAAAAAATTGCAAAGTAGTACTTTTTTTTCCAAGCAACATTTTAACTAGAAAAATATGGAGTTTCTGACAAGTCCTATTAGTATCTAAAACTATATTCTCATGAAAATATGATGATCTTGTAGGTTTTAAATAGCAAAACCAGACATTTCAATTAACCTACAATGGCCTTGATCCAGTGTTCCTCACACAAGCAAATCTCAGTAGGAGTTTGCTCTGTTTTGGTGGGATGAGAATTACCATATGGGTTCAGGTCCCATATTTATTTTATCTAGGTTTTATGGATTAATTCTGCTATTTTGACAGTCTATTCTACACCTTTTTAAAAAACAAGTATAACAGGTGGTGAAAGGGAAATGTAACTGACTTAGGAACATTTTTGAGTTTTAGGAATATTTTGTAAATCATCTTTTTAGGATCTGTATTTATAGCCTTTCCTTAATGGGGTCTTTGAAGGTTGATTTTGTTGTAGGTGAAGTGGAAACACCAATAATTTGTTCCTTATATGTTTCCTTTATGGTCTGCCCCCATGAAACATATGGGCACAATTTATTTACCCAAGCAGCTATTTGTGAATGGATTGTGAACAGATTTTCATATAAAGAACAGGAGTACTTGTGGCATCTTAGAGACGAACAAATTTATTTCAGCATAAGCTTTCGTGAGCTACAGCACACTTCTTCGGATGCATAGAAGGGAACACACAGACAGAAGATATTTATATTTACAGAGAACATGAAAAGGTGGAAGTAGCCATCCCAACTGGAAGAGTCCAATCAGTTGAGATGAGCTATCATCAACAGGAGAAAAAAAACCTTTGAAGTGATAATCGAGATGACCTATAGAAGGTGTGAGGAGAACTTAACATAGGGAAATAGATTCAATTAGTGTAATGATCCAATCATTCCCAGTCTCTGTTTAAACCTAAGTTAATTGTATCAATTTGCATATTAATTCAAGTTCAGCCGTCTCTCTTTGGAGTCTGTTTTTGAAGTTTTTTTGTTGCAAAATTGCCACCTTCAAGTCTGTCACTGAGTGGTTAAAGAGGTTGAAGTGTTCTCCTGCTGGTTTTTGAATGTTATGATTCCTGATGTCAGATTTGTGTCCATTTTTTTTTTGCGTAGAGACTGTCCGGTTTGGCCAATGTACATGGGAGAAGGGCATTGCTGCGACATGGCTATATCACTGGTAGATTTGCTTTCACTAGCACTTTTATCGAATGAGGATCCTGTATTTTCCAAAGCTTTTTCGACTGGACACCTCTTTCCTGAGAAGACTGACGTTCTTGTTGACCTTCAGTACTTGCCATTCAGTTTTTAACACAGGAAACTGGACTTACAATGTAGGCTCTTCTCTAGCCAAGATGAGGAAGCATTCCTGCAGTGGCTAGGGACTCATGGCAAAACAATGGATTAGCAGCAGCCTCTGCAAACAGCAGAAGTTTTGTAGACAGGCTTTATGTTGTTTTGCGCTCTCTCCTGACAGCATGCTCAAGACTACTTCAGTTGTTTAAAGAACTAGAGTTGTGTTAACATTTTGTCAGGTCATTTACTTGGCAATATCCAGACTCTACTGTCTGGAAATGAGCTACATGAACTTCACTTTCGCAACTGCAGTAATCACATCTGGATGCTTCATGAGGAATATAACAATTAACCAGTTCTTCTGGTTTCAGTCATACCCTTTCTAGTCAACTCAGAAGATGTGTTTGTTTTCAGAGAGTTAAAGTCAGCTGAATTCTGCTGCTGTAGACCTGGACGAGCCTCTAGTGGCAGAATGCACAGAAATCACTACTCTGCTTGCAGGAGGAAAAAATGGACCAGCACTGCCCACAACACTGAAATAAGGTTCACCACATTCACCACAGAAATAAGTTTTAAATTGCTATTATATATATCCTCCAGGAATGTATCTTCTGATACTGGTTGTCAGGAGGACCCCCATCACCACTATGCATCATGGATAGATGTCAATATACAGGCAAATCAGTAATTGTGTAGACTAGCTGGTATGAATGAGGTAAGAGAGTGACATTTAGAGAGGTTTAAATGTTCTTTGGAAAGGTAAGCAAGTTAAAACTTTTGTAAACACACCCCCTCAAATTAGGGGACTGAGGGAATAATACTCAATAGCTCAAGCAGCAGCAGGTTTGAAGACAAAGCTTGCTTATCTTATTCATGCAAAACATTCATTAAGACCAGGTGTTAAATCCCCCCTGGAACTTCAAGCCAATGGGGGTCTGTGAATGAATAAAGCAAACAGGATGTAGTCCATTGTGAGGAATCAGGTCTGCAACAGCATTTCCATTACCTACTTGTTATTCCTTTAAGGCCTCAATCGTGCTCCCACTGAAGTCAATGGGCTGGTCTACACTACGGGGAAATCGATCTTGGATATGCAACTTCAGCTACGTGAATAATGTAGCTGAAGTCGAATATCTAAGATCGGATTACTCACTCATCTCACCGCGCGGGATTCGTGTCCACGGCTCCCCCTGTCGATTCTGCAACTCCGTTGGGTTGGTGGAGCTCCGGAATCGATATAAGCGCGCTCGGGGATCGATTATCGCGTCTAGATGAGACGCGATATATCGATCCTGAGCAATCGATGTACCCGCCGATACGGCGGGTAGTGTAGACGTAGCCAATGAGACTTTTGCTATTGACTCCAGTGGAAGAAGCCAGTCAACCTCCCCAGCCTGGGTGGTGTCTATTTGCAGTGACTAAACCTGGGAACTCTCTCTAGATGTAAAACATGAGCCCCTATTACTCACGCTAAAACACCAGGACCATCCACTGAGAGGCAGTAGCAGACTCAAACTTCTCTATGTGGCCTAGCCACTAGAGGAAGGCAAAGTACCATATGGTCAGGGTGGGTTTGATAAATCCGTCCTGAACACCTTGAATACCAAATTCACTTTACTGTTACTCCAATGAAAAGAAGAAACAATTGCATCAGCACTGAATTTGACCCCTCAACTTCAGAACCTTGCACAATCAAACCCAATGTCAGTTCACAGATACAATGATTTTGATCATCTTAATTAACCAAACCTCATCAAATATCTCTCTCACCTACTGATCAATATTCACAAGTATTCCTTACATTAATGGTATAAAGTGAAAATTGCTTTTGTACCATTGAACACACTAACAACAGAGCAATAAACTTATTTAAATGGCCACGTTACCCTTAAAAGAGACATAGGTCTGACTGAAATATCTGTCTCATGAGTCGCGAGTAGGACCCACAAACTGTAAGGTCAATTTTTTTGCTGGTGTAAACAATCAAAACTCTATTGAAGTCAACAGAACCCTTTTACACCAGCAGAAAATGTGGACACTTTCCTTTTTTTCCTGAAAGTTTTATATTCTGATGTTCAAACACTGAAAATGCTTTAAAATGGAGAGTTAAAACAACAAGTGGCAAGTGGAAGGGAAGAAATTGGGGTTCTACTAGGACCCAATCCTACAGATATTTATTCAATAAGCAACCTTACATACACTAGTTGGGGCCTTTGATGTGAACAAAACCTACTAACAAGAACAAAAGTTACTCATGTGTATTAGTGTTTCCAGGAGTAGGCTTTGACTTTAGCTGAAATTATAGTGTGCTTAATTTTAATAACAACAACACATAAAATGTCCCTAAACCTCGAGGAAATAAAAAATGTATTCAAGCCCTATTTTGGATCTGGCTTTGTTAGTTCTGCCAATACAGTTACCTCCAGTAGCTCAGCAAAAGGCTACATAATATTTTAATCAGGAGTGCACTGTACGTTAATCATTTCAAATCTGAGACAGTCTCGCCCGTCTACTGTTCTGGCTCATTTCCTTACAATTAAGACCTACATCTTACTCAAGTGCTACAGTACAGATATATTACTTCAGATGACACAGGGTACAGTGCCCTAAGTACAGATTTAGAGAATGCTTAACCCTTTCAGTACTTGGAATTGTAGACAGAATAATTAAACAGACCAAAATGAAAATGTACAGCAGCAGCTAGTAAATCTAGCTTGCCAGACAGCCAAAAATTATGCTTCTTGGTCTCATTAACGTTAAAAAAAATACAGCAATGTAGCAAACAGTACATCAATCTGAACTCTGTGTGTAAAGCAAACCTGAGAGATCTGTTCACAAAGTATATGCTTAATTGCATTCTATGAAATGAGAGAATAGACTTCACAGCTAAAACTCCATAGCAAAACACACCTCATAAAATACATATAGTCATTCACATGGACAATCCCAGATGACTGATGAGTTGATGCCATACTTGGTATTTTTATGCTGATATTTTTGGTAGTTTAGTTGTTCCATTTGATGCACCGCATTATAGGTAGGGTGACCAGACATCCTGATAAAATCAGGACAGTCCTGATTTTGAGGAGTTTGTCCTGCATCTTGATCAGAGTATGGTTGGGACGCCATTTGTCCCGATATTTTGTTTCCTGGTCTTCGGCGGCAATTCAGTGGAGAGTCCTTAAGTCGCGGACGGTCTTCGGCGATATTTCAGTGATGGGTGCTTCTGTCTTTGGCTGCAAGGTTTATTATTCACCACTGAAATACTGCCAAAGATGGTCCATGACTGAAGGACTCTCTGCTGGATTGCCACCGAACTCCTGGATGGGTGAGTGTAAAAAAAACGTGCCCTTCCCCCACCCAACTGCGGCAATCCCAATATTTTCCCGTTAACATAGGTCACCCTAAGTATAGGTGATATGCATTAATGTTTAAATGAAAAAAGTTATACCTCCTTGTAGGCAAGCTTGCTAAAACTGCTGTTTTGGACAGATTTAAACCTGAGTAATTACTGAGTTGAAGTTGGTCAACTGCATTCTGATTACTTCAATTCCCCCTGCAGGTGCTGTTGGAACAGTTACTTTGTGTCACAATGTATTATATTATATTGTGTTGCTATGCTCGATGAGCCTGCAAGATTCGGGACACCCTCATTGCAATAAACTCCCCCTCTTCACAGGCACACAAGGCACAAAATATCTCCTTTCTGCTACGCACGGAGGCCAAGCCACAGAGACCCATGCAAAGGCACTCTAAGTTGCCAACAAACGTTGCTCTGCAGACAGCATCTACACAAGACTGTGAAGTGAATGGAGAGCAGTAGGTGTATGACTCAGGGCCCAACACACAGTGTGATCCAGAGCCTCAGCTGCTGGGTGAGGGGCAGGGAGGAGCTATGCAAAGGGAAGCAGCCATTAATCCGACCAACAAGTTCTCACAGCTGACATGACCTGTCTGCGTGTTCCTTCTGAGTTACTCGCAAGCCTCTCTAGCCCTGAATAATTGTGTCTCTGGAATTTTTTTCATACTCACTGTTCAGCCCATTTCCTGCTCTCTGGGAAATAGATTAGATACTGGCCCTAGGACAGAACTGTACACCACTTCCCCAATCAGTACAGTACTTTGGGGTACTGCTGAGAACTGACTATTGATCTCCAACTCTTTGTTGTGTCTCTCTTAGCTAGTTTCCAATCCATGACAACACCTTCTCTCTCCCTCCATGACTACAGAGTTTCCTTAATAACCTCTGGTGAAAAGATTTTTAAATGTCCAAATAAATTACATCTACTAAATCTTCTTTTCTACTTGTGACACTTTCTCAGGGCATCCAGAACCACAGGACACCATGTTACCTCCCAGCTCAGCACGAGAGACATGTTGGCGCTAAACTGAGTATCAGTTCATTCCCTGCCCCTGCAACAAACTCCTCAAGATCCTTTATTTTGCCTTGCAAGTTAATACTTTGAGAACCCCAGTCCCCAAACTCCCCGGAAGCATCTCCCTGTAGTGTCCAGCCTGTCACTCAACATTCACACTAATTAGCAGGTAAGCTGTCCCCAAAGAGACAGTGTACACACAGCTGGAAGGTTACTCCACAGACTCAGGTCCTTTATAACATAAGAACATAAGAATGGCCACACTGGGCCAGACCAAAGGTCCATCCAGCCCAGCATCCTGTCCTCCGATAGCGGCCAGAGACAGGTGCCCCAGAGGGAATGAACAGAACAAGTAATCATCACGTGATCCATCCCCTGTCGCACAGCACTGTAATCTATGGTAAAAACAAATATAAGTCCATTAACAAAGAGCAAAGATTCACAGATTCTAGTGAGGGTTGAGTAAGAATAATGGAAACAGAAACAGTTATAAATAAACCAAAAATATATCACGCTTTCCAGAGACTAAAGCTTAACAGGTTACAGCCCTAGTTTCTCACCCTCAATATCTTTCTGCCTGCCAGTGTTTAGTCTATCCAGGACCCATTTCTTCAGAATGAACCCCTTCTGCCAAGGGTGTTCCTCAGCAAAATGGATAACAAAGGGGTTCTTTTTCCTCCCTCTGACAGTGCTGTAAATCTTTGAAATGTAACCTTTCAAAGTGCATCCCCAGATAAGACTTTTCTCCTCTGCTGCTTGTTTTCCAGTGTGTTGGCGCCATGCTGAGTTCTCATCTCCCCCATCAACCTGTTTTTCTTATTGACAATATGCAAACAGGGCTTCCTTTCTGCTGATTCCACAATGCTTAATTTACAGTAGAGACAGGAAGATAACTACCCTTCCTCCTGTCTGGAAGAAACCAGTTTCCCCTTCTGTTTGGTTACAGACTCTAAGGGCGGGTCTACACTGGGGGCGAGGAGTGGGAAATCGATCTAAGATACGCAACTTCAGCTACGTGAATAGCGTAGCTGAAGTCGAAATATCTTAGATTGATTTACCTCTCGTCCTCACAGCGCGGGATCAACGTCCGCAGCTCCCCCTGTCGACTCTGCTACCGCCATTCGCGCTGGTGGAGTTCCGGAGTCGACAGGAGCGCGTTCGGGGATCGATATATCGCATCTAGATGAGACGTGATATATCGATCCCCGAGAAATCGATCACTACACGCCGATATGGCAGGTAGTCTAGACGTACCCTAAAGCATCATACTAGTATCTAAAATGCCTCATATAGTGTTAATACATACATTTCACAATACTAATGCCCATTGTGTCACTAGCTTTCACTGATACCTCACTCAATTCTTTATAGATAAATACTATAACAGCAATGTGTTAGGTGTAGTGAGTTTGTCAGGCCTGACCAGGAGCTGCTGCACAGAGTTGTGAGCCATCAATGGGCCTCTGTGTCACACTAAAGACATGCTCAAAGAATTCTTTCAGATTAGAAAGGCACAGGTTTCCTTTGAAACAGCCAGGCAGGCTTATCCCTAGCATATTTTGTTCATGATGGTATTTTACGACTCTTTATTTACCATTTCAACCAATTTCCCTTTGTACTGACATAGTTGTAATACTTATAACAAATCCATGGCTACATAACCAAACAGAGAAAGGCATAAAAAGATCCAGTGGAGTTGAAATCAGAAAAAAATTCAAACTGGAAATTTTTCACAGTGAGGTTAACTGACCATTGGAACAGATTACCAATGGACATGGTGAGTTCTCCACCACACAGGAGCCTTGAAATGAAGACCAAATGCCTTTCTAAAAGATATGTTCTAGGTCAGCCACAGGCTATTGAGCTAAAGAGAGAAAATCTATGCCTTGTGTTATGAAAGAGGTCAGCCTAGGTGATCATAATGGCCATTTTGGCCTTAAATAGCTATGAACAGCAAATCTACTTGGGAATCATCACTGTTGTTACTGTGCTGAAAAACATGGTCACTAAGAACTTTATGGTAACAGAACTTAGATCCTATTGTTCCAAATTCAGTCCCCTATTTGAGGTAAAGGAGAATATCCATTACCTGTTATAGGACCAATGACATATAGCTGAGCAGTTCTGATTCAATCCAGCAGAGGGCAGTGGTCTATATTAGCTAGTTTATTACATAATTAACGGTATTAAAATGATCTTCCTATATATTTAGAATGGTTATTGAAAAAAATGGCAAAATTAAGATACAGTTCTATTTCAATAACTGCAGCAAATCCTTAGCCTTTTAATTTGACATTATTTATCTTAGAGGAATTATCTAACTTTTTTAAAATGTACATCAAACGAAGTAACTAAGAATTCATTTTTACAGTTCAGTCTTTCATTATGGAACTACTGCCAAGAGTTGTGGTTTCCTTTCCAGGTATTCTTTAATTTGAATGCAAGACTAAATTCATTTAAGGAAGTTTAAGTGACAAAGTGTGTTATTGGGCCAAATCATGTTCCACTTACATGAGCTGGTCCTAGTAAACCCATAAGATTTAGCCCATGGTATCCTTGTTTCCTTTAAAGCAATTGAAAAGGAGATTTACTGGGAGGGGGTACTGATTCCTATTTGTGCAAGGTAATACAGACAGCCTACAGTCTATATCAGCCTTTGTAGATCATCCATTGATTAGATTAAAGAGTTCCCTCTCAATTCAAAACTAAGTTTCAAAACCTTTACCATAATTTTCAGTCAAACCTATTATCAAGACTCAGATTATCACACAGTTCTTGGAACTGGTGTAACTGAGACTAAGATTATGTAACTTTCTTCTTTATCTTGTGATTTGATATTCAAATAAAGGTGTTCAAAAGATATCTAGGAAACCCATTAAGCGCTATCCAGCTTCTAGATCATACCAGAAGCATTTGTTCAATTAGATATTTGCTGGCATAAAGGAAGCGATTAGCCTACTTTATATATTTGCTGTAGGTATAAGGAGTAACTTTATAAGTGAGGAACAATACATGTGACTGGCAATCTCAATTTTAGCTCTACATTCCCGGGTCCAAAGCATACATAGATTTCATTAGTGGCTACAATGTAATATATAGGTCAGCAAGGACATATTTTATGCCCTATATCTCTCTTACTGTTTTCACATTCTTGCAGGAGATGGGCATTGTTTGACAAGTAATGTCTTTTGCAATCCCCTAAAAGTAACTTGTTGCCAGATCACTGCTGTAGGAAACACATGACAACACAGGTAAGTGAGAGCAGTTTTTCAGTAGTCAACAAGTAGTCTTTGGCCATTTTGCTTTATCTGAAGTAGACTTCTGTTTTATAAGGGTGAATTATTTTGTTTTTTTTCAAGAGAAGATTAAGAAAAGAGAAATTTATTATAGTAGTTGTTTTTCACACGTTGCTTTAGTTCACACTTTAAATGTACATGATGCCAGTATCTTCAGCTTCTAGAAATACTGTATATAAATTCCACTGGGGAAATATTACACCATATAATAGTAAAGAGCAACAATATGCTTCCATTCACTCTAATGAGCAGAAAATTGTTCCTATATGACTATTATTCTAATCTAAATGAGAATCACAAAAAATGCTGAGTGAAATACATACAAACATTAAGAACCCCTGTGAAGATTCATTCTGTGTTTAATGCTTTGCCGCTTGCCCACCTCCATCATATCCACCTTCATATTAGCATGTTAGAAAGTGATACGGTTCAGAGGTGTATCCATATCCCTCTGAGGTAAACACATACATTGGTTAGGTTATTTTCCTCTACCCTAGTCCAATGAATTAGCAGGCAGAGGCAATCCTGCCTGAAACTAGCACAGATTATGTTTAGTTTTTTAACTTTATTATAGGAACATAAAAAGGGAATCTGTACAATACAATCTGTTTGGCCCGTTAGTACTTACAGAAAGTGCCGTGATGTAGCGATCATTCTTAGACGCTTTTTAATACTCTTGTGATTCAAAAAACAAGGTATCTACTTGAATGTAAGTACCTCGCATTGCGCAATCTCAAAGATCACTAGGTTTTCTGTGGTATCTACTGTAAGGGGACTAAATTTAACAAAACTGGAGGGAAAATATAAATTACACTCACACACTTTTTAAGCAGTAGCTATTACTACAATTTGGGCAGCAATCCAAGCCCATAGGTAAACAGTTCACATTTTATAGAGAGATATTCTAGTTTCCCAAACAGCATCTAAGTGCATATATAGTTAAACATGATTTTGAGGATGACAAGCCAACCTCAGCTCCAGCGCTATCCCCACTCCCTCTGCTCACCAGCCTGTCCCCTTCCCCCATCACATGATTGTCCTGTTGTAGGTCTAAGCAGTGACTAAAGTAAGGGGGCTCAGAAAGAAACATCTCCCCCTCCTCAGGAAAGATCACAGGGGAGCTGTCCCTCTTTGCCCTGGCAGCATTCCTACAGTTCTCCCCTTCCTTGGTTAGTCAGGGACAGCTCCCCGGCCTTTTTCCAAGCTTCTTTAAAACCACTGGGTGTGAGCACCTTACACCTAAAGCTCCCGAAACAGCATCCTCTCTGCCTCAATTATTTTCTATTTTTAAATTTCTGTAACAGACTCTTCCTCTGGGGATCGGGCACCGAGAAGGACACAGCACACACTGACCAGGAGGTTACACAAACATCTTTCTCTAAACATACACTCTAAATTGGTGTTGCCTTGCTTTCATGGTGGACAGGTTAGAGATTGAGGGTGTGCCACAAGCCCTGAGCAAGACACAGCGCATCGTTCTGCTGCCCTAAGACCACAAAGAAACTGAGCCATCCCTATACTGGTACAGATTACATCCCCTTGCACCAGCTCCGATACGTTGGCTGATGCAGCTGCGGAGAAGGGGTTAGACCTAAGGTTCACCCCTATTGCAAGCACCTCCATTCCCCACACCCACCCATGCAGGAAGGGAAGCAGTCGCGCACCCCATATACACATCACTCTCTTTCACGTTAGTACCCGCAATGCAGGTGACAAGCATAGCACCTCAATCTTCTGTGCTGGCATGCGGAATGCCCCACAGTTTGACTCATTGAGACATCATTTAACTGGTCAAGCATTTTTGCATAGTGTTTCTATAGAGGACACCATATAAAATGAGGGCCTCACTGCTGTGAGATGCTGGGTGCCTTCAAGCCTCACCCACTTCAAATTGGGAACAGAAAGAGTCAGCATCTTTCAGGATCAGGCCCTTAGAACTACACTGCACTGAACTTACCCCTTCAGATTTTGGTGCCCAGCGAGCATGAGTAAATTCCATTATTTCCGCAACAATATAAGCATAACGAATCATGACACAAGAACTAACGTGTTAGCACAGCAGCTGGCAATGTTCCTCTGCCTTGCCAATTTTTTTTAATGGGGGAGAATTCCTGGAGGTTTGTCTCTTGCACACCTATGTGTTTTTCCTGGAAAGCCCACTGTTTTTAATAGAGAGCTCTCTAGGAGGCTAGGGTTAGGGAACACAAGTAAATAATATAGGGCATAATCCTGTCCCCACTGCAGCAATAGCAAAACCCCCATCAACTGCAGCAGGCAAGCAGGATCAGTCCAGCTGTGTCAGCTTCCTTAAAAAACAAAGTTTAAAGAACCTTTGATTTTCCTTTCTTTAGTCATAAAAGGACTGTTTTAAATGGCATCACTGAAGAATGATCTGCAAAATGGGAAATTGACTCTCAAACTGGTTCTCTTGTTTTAAGCTGCCTGTCCTTCATAGATTCCCTGTCAACTGAATAGCAGGATCTGGGAGACACTATGGCAGATTCTGATTTCTCCAGTGGACGTGGCCCAATGTAAATATTTCAGCACCAGTCATCCATTGGGGTGACTATGAAAACACACCATTGAATGATGAGCACTACTACTCTGTTGCAGAAATAAGGCATCAGCATTAATTTCAATGGAGGAAGGAGCCGAAGGCAGCAGCTGCAATAGGGTTTAAAAAGGGGGATGGAGGGGGCAGGAGTAGACTGAATCCGTGGTCAAACTGCCTGGTCTTTGCCAACAACACTGACTCTTTTATAAGTGTCACATAGCTTCTGCATGTCCAGTTTTATATATTATGCATAGAGGAAAAGAGTTAAGAAAATTATACAGTATTTGCTATGTTAATTATTAGACAATACCAAAGGTCAAATTCTGTCCATACATCGGTAACCTTTTACCAAAGATGGAATTTGGCCACAGGAGCCTCTCCCTTTCTGCTCTCTGACCTAGTAGACCTTCCTGAACTATTTCACTGCTGGGTGAAGAAGAGAGGCAATTAGATAAGAAAACCCTGACAAATAACTACCCAATTTCTTCTGGGTGCTGAGGTCCCGTTGTTATAAGATGCAAAGTTGATCAGTTCCTCACTCTCACAGCCACAGAGTCAGCTGAAATGTTCTGCCTTGTCTTTTATCCCACAGACTCTATAAGGTTTTAAACCAAGGATTCTCATCCCCTTTCCATACCATAAACTTATAGTCTGCTATTTACAACTGATCCTCAAATGCACCCCATTCCAAGAGGTATTACAGTTCTTGAGTGACTCAAGAGAGGCACATCAGAAATTGAATTGTTGTTTAGTAGAACCACAGGGAGGACACGTTGCAAATGACTGAGCAAATCCATTTCAAACTAAGATAGGAGGTATGGAATGGCAGCAGGTTCACCACCTCACTCCACAGATGCTAATAACCCTAAGGTCAAGAACCGCTGGTTAAATGAACTTATGTAAAACAAACAAGCACTTTATCAAAACACACACATACACATCAAGGGCATTTTCTTTTTAACATGCACTAGGCGTGTTTCTTTCTGCTGAACCTTTTCTCAGGTCTAGCTTCTAAATTAATCCTCAAGGAAAAGACACTTATAAAAGATTTTTTTAAAAAATAGCTTTCAACTCCCCTCTCACAAGTCTTGAGATCTATGGAACTTTTTATCTGGTCTCTCACTAATCCTCTCTCTTGTTTTTGTCTCTCCTCCCCAAACACTTTGCCTTCTTTCTTTGGTCTTTAATACAGTCTGTGCCAAAACTCACTAACTTAGAGTGAGACTCGCTTCTTTTGCATTCAGTTTTTAAGGTGGCTTCTAAAAGATCATCTCACTGCTGCTTGGGAATCAATGTCTGTTCCCCCCCCCTGCAAATGTTTCAATGAGATATTTGCCAATTTCTATCAGATTTGTTCCCTTTTCCCCCTGCTATGAACTAGGAAGGGGAGGGTAAATTTCACTCATTTCAAGTCACACAGGTTGCCTTAGCCCTGTGATCTGATCTGCTTGTTTCTCCCCCCTTTTGCAGAGCAAATGTAGTAGTCAAACTCTCCTCCTTGTGGATCTCCCCCCCCCCCCCGGGTCATGTGTTATCTCAGCTGTTTAGGAAGGCTTTCCTAACCACTTCTCCTTGCAGAAAGAAGGTCTGCAAAGCTGCAGGCTGGGGATCCTGGAGATAATTTTCACTTAACCCATGTCAATGTGTGTGATCTCTGCAGTTCCTGGAGTTCTGTCACACTTCTTTCCTCCCAGTGACAGAGAGTTTCAAATCCCTCAACTGTGTGGCCAGAGACATGCAGTTGCTTTATATCCTGCTCTGGTTTGCACTGTACCGTAGTTTGTGTTCTGATCTGGCCGGCAAGGCTTTCCTCCTCCTCCTCTTTTTTTTTTTTTAACATACACTCAGAGAAACTTGCAAAGCCGGCAGCTTTGCAGCTGGGGTTCCTGGAGTTTCTTTAGTCAACTTAACTCCTAACGTTCCCTAGCCATAGGCTGGAACCTCTCTGCTGACGTGCGACCCGATCTGCTTTCCTTACAGAGTTGCAAAGTCCTCAGTGAGCTGTGCGCCTGGGGATCTTAGCGCTGCTTTTAAAAAAAAATTAACTCTTTACTTTCCAGTCACACAGACTAGCACAGCCCTGGAGTTTGTGATCTGAGCGCTGCGGTCAGGATATGTCCCTCCGCCGCGCCATAAACACGCCAGAGAACAGGTAGCAAGAGCGGCCAACTCTGCGGTGTCTGTCACCCCTTACATACCGCTGCCCCATAGGCACCAGCAAAGCCCTGATCCGCGAGTCTCTCACGGGAGCAGGGAAAGTGGCTGGGGCATACCTGGAGTCACGGTGTCTTTCCCCTCTGCTGACCCCCCACCTGCCCCGCTGGCTGACCCTGGGCTCCCCGTGCGCGGACGGGGAAGGGGGAGCTGCCGGGCCCATTTTAACCCCTTACCTTCCAGCAGCACCTCCTTGCCCGCCCGCTTGAGCGCCTGCACCGCCTCGTCGTGGGTGGCGTCCCGCAGGTCCGTCCCGTTCACGGCCAGGATGGCATCGCCCACGTAGAGGGCCTGGGTCTGGTCGGCCGCCAGCCCCTTGAAGATCTTGCTGATGAGGATGGGCATCTTGTTCTCCTTGCCGCCCTTGATGCTGATGCCCAGCCCGCCCAGCTCCTGCTTCTGCACCTTCACGCACCGCTTCTTGTTGGAGATGGCGTCGGGCACTTGCTCAGGGAGCTCGGTGAAGGCGGTGCGCACCCCGGGGCCAGCCCCTGCCTTGGGGCTGCTGCCGCCGCCGCCGCCCAGGGGCTCGGCGCCGCTGGGTGCGCGTGCCCGGCTGGCTCCCGCGGCCAGCGGCAGCCCCTCGGTAGGGCGCCCCGTTGCCGCTGGACCCGACGCCGTTGTGGGCTGCGCCGTCGGCGCGCTCCTCGCAGCTCAGCACCAGGGCATCCTCGCCCAAGTTGGCCAGGACTTTGTGCCAGCGGTCCCGCACCAGGACTTCCAGCCAGCCGCTCCGCTGCTGCCCCCGGCCGCCGCCGCCGGCCGCTGCCGCTACCGCCATCTTTGGAGCATTCTTAGCGCACCATGTGATTGCACAGCCCGACCGACAGCCCAGCACAGGACAGGGCTGCGCCCCGGGAGCGCCCCGAGCTCCGCCAGCTGCGCCGGGGGGCGGAGCAAAGCCCGCGCTTAGCCTAGCGCCGCGGCCGGCGGCAGCCTGTCAGCCGCTCACCTGATCCCAGGCGCCACCTCCGTCCGCCGCCGCTCACCTGCTGCGGGCGGCACGTGGAGGGGAGGCAGGGGCAACCCCCATCCCAGCCCGCTGCGCGCCCCGGCAAGCCACTAGCAGCAGCCCTCGTGCTGCAGGCACCCATCAGCTCCTGCGGCTCCCTGGGCACCTCCAGCCCACAGGAGGGTCCATAGCAGGAGGCACCTGGAGGGAAGCTCACCTGCTCCGCGCGCCACTTAATCCCTCTCCACCTCCCAGCAGCAAGCACAGATGCGTCAGTAGACAGGCCCTCCCCAGACCAGCGCTAGCTGAAATCTACCCAAATCCGCTTTCAACCCCTTTCCTCCCAGCTCTTTACCTCCCATTTCTTCCGGGGAGCAGTCTCGTCTCTCCACTCTCCTCCCCTGGTTTTGGAAGACAGCGGGCTAGTTCCCTTCCCCTACCTGATCTCTCCACTTTGCTTATCTTTCTCTTTATAGTCTGGATAAGGAGGAACTCCCACTTCAGCTGAGCCAGTGTCACTAACCACAAAGCCCCTACAATAGTTCCGACTCAGAAGGGTAGTTCTAGTTTTGGGACAGAACATGAACATAAAAACGGCCCAGTTGCCTGTCTGCTGCCAGATGCGTCAGAGGAAATGAGCAGAACAGGGCAATTATTGAGTGATCCATCCCTTGTTATCCAGTCCCAGCTTCTAGCAGTGAAGGTTTAGGGATACCCAGAGCATGGGGTTGTATCCCAGACATGGGTGGTGCGTATCATAGGCTGGGGGAGGCCGTGTCCCCCCCCCCCCCAAACAGCCCAGTGTGGATCTCTCCTAAAGGCCCCCTCCTGCTTTCCTTTCCCTCTTGTCCTCAGCCCAGACAGGCTAGCTGCTCCTCTTCAGGGAATTGGGCTAGGCCTGGAGCTGGGGCTAGGGCTAGGGGGCTGTGGCTGGCCTGTAGCTGGGACTTGGGATGGCTGGGGTCACTGGGGCTGCCCAGTGCCAGAGGGCCCCTGGGAACTGGGGTCACACCACACAGTGCTCGGAAGGTGAGCTGCCAGCGCTGGGGCTGCCTGCCCTGTGCTCGGGGGAGCCTGGGGGCGCTGGGGCTGGAAACCACGTGCCACGGGGCACTTGGGGGCTGGGAGGCTGCCTGCATGCCCAAGGCTCAGGGGTCCATGGCCCACCTTGCACTTGGAGGGTCACCCGCCTGCTCAGTGCTCAGGGGCTGGTGGCTACAGGGGGAGGGGGGCTCTGGGTTCTAGTGAGAGAAGGGGGATGGGAGGAGTGGGCCCATGGGTAGGAGGGAGGAGCGGGGGTAGTCTCCCGGAGCCAGCAGGTCACCTGCTGTCCATGATCCCTGACCATCGATGGACCTATGCTCCATGAACTTCTCTAATTCTTTTTTGAGATGGCCTTTTTGGCAACAAGTCCCCAGGTTGACTGTGCATTGTGTGAAGAAATACTTCCTTTTGTCTTTTTGTCTATTTCTATTTGACTATTATGAGAAGGCATAAATAACACTTCCTTATTCACTTTCTCCACACCATTTATGATTTTATAGTCCTCTGTCATATCTCCCTTTAGTTGTCTCTTTTATAAGCTGAACAGTCCCAGTCTTTTTAATCTCTCGTCATATGGAAGCTGTTGCATCCCCCTAATCATTTTTGTTGCCCTCCTCTGTACTTTTTCCAATTCTAATATATCTTTTTTGAAATGGGGCAACCAGAGCTGCATTCAGTATTCAAGGTGTGGGCATACCCTGGATTTATATAGTGGCAAGTGAACCAAGTGCTGATCAGACCTAGCACTCTGTCACACAAGTGTCTCTGAGTAGCCTGTCGACTGAGACAGAAGCAGGACCAAGGATGCCCTGTTACATAGCATTATGTACTTTCTGTCTTATTACCTATCCCTTTCCTCATGATTCCTAACATTCTGTTTGCTTTTTTAAACTGCTGCTGCACATTGAGCAGATGTTTTCAGAGCACTATCCACAATGACTCCAACATCTCTTTCTTGAATGGTAACAATCAGAGATGACTCGTGCCTCCTGATACTGGAGAACGGGGGTTCACAATGTAAAGAGGGGCACACGTGACCCCCCCACATGTTGCCTCTGAGAGGAACTTCCAGCCACACCTCCCCAGGTCAGGGCAGCCAATCCCACCGGCTCCTGGGGGGCTGGGTCCACAGGAGTGGGGAGCACACCACTTTGGGCCTGGCTGGGGCGAGCCCTGGTTCAGGGAGACTGACCGCACCAGGGTCTCCCCGAAGCTCTTGGACATCTCAGCAGGGGAGGGGGGGCATGGGCAGAGCCCCTACCTCTGGCTGAGTCGAGGCCAGGGAACTTGGTCCCAGTGACGACCCTGCGCCCAGTCCGGGGCTGCCACGCTCTCCTGGCCCCACCAATTACCTGCCAGGGAGCAGGGGGCTCTGTCCTTCTCTTGCTGCACCCCTGTCTCGGTATGTTCGGCCCCTGTCTCTTGCACCGGGCCTGGGCGGGAAGCAGGATGGAGCCACTTCTCATGGCTGCTGAAGATTGCTGCTCCAGGTTGCTGCCTCTGTGCAGCATGGCAGTTGCCTGAGAGAGAGCCCAGCTGGGGAGGGATTCGCAGCTGGCCACCTCCATTCCCCAACCTGTCCTGACTGCCGGGGACAGGGACTGAGCAAGCCGGAAACATGCTCCATGGGAGGCACTAGGGCTCAGGACTTCAGCTCCATGGGACACGCTAGGGCTTGGGGCTTCATCCCTTCAGGAAGTGCTGGCCCTCAGGGCTTCTTCCCTGCAGGGCATGCCAGGGATCAGGGCTTCAGCCCCACAGGGTGCGCCAGGGTTTGGGGCTTCATCCCTGTGGGGTGCACCGGGATTCAAGGCTTCAGACCTGCAAGAGGTGCCAGGGCTAAGGGCTTCAGCCCTGCGGCTTTGTCCACTCTGGACAGCTCCAGCTGAATTTAAGTCCAGGCTTTAGGACCCTTTGGAGTGGGAGCTCCAGCCTGAGCCCAGAAGTCTACACAGCAGTGAAACAGCCCCACAGCCCAAGCCCCACAAGTTCAAGTTGGCTGGTCCAGGACAGCTGCAGGTTTTCCTTTGCTGTGTGTACATACTTGTAAGCAGGGTCTGAATGAATGCTTCCCTGACAGCTAGCTGGGAGGGGAGAGACTTTGGGTCTGTTTATGTGAATACAATTTGCTCCTGCTGTTTACATATTCAACAGACTTGGCTGGTGGTGGGTTACAAATCACCTTAGTGCTGTATGCAGGGGTAGTGAAATACAGTTACCAATGTTGTAATTATTGTAGGAAAACAGGAAAGCAGGACTGTACGTAACCTAGCCCAAATGGGGGAGGGGTGGGGACACCCTCGGTTGAAAGAACCTTGTTAAGCCAGGGGCTTGAATGCCAGCTCCCTATAAGAGTAAAAGTGGGAGATATTCTAGTCAGGAGGTAGCATAGCCTCACTAAGGGTTTTTTGCTACTGTTCAAAGAATAGCACTAAATAGGATTTATTAGGAGTTTTATTAAAATGTTTCTTTTCTACACTCAGACTCTGTGCTTGCGAGTGGGTGAGTATTGCCTCTACAGGTGTAAAGAGTGGTGTGTAATTTTCCCAGGTTCTCGGGTGGGGGCTCGAGCTGGTTCTGTGGCGTATCAATGGAAAGGAAGCCCTAGAGACAGAACCCAGCCCTGGTTCCTGCGGGCTCTACCTGGCAGAAGAGTTACATACTCACAGTGAGACACAGCTCCTGCCCCAAAGAGCTTTCAGTCTAGTTTTACAAGGTGTAATAAGGTACTGAAACAAATAACTGGTAGGGAAGTAAGTTGGGCAATGTTGGTGATAGCTGAAATACAAGCTTATTTTTTCATAGACTAAGCCGTGTAGACACAATTAAACAACACAATGGAAATGATTCTTTTTAAGGGATGAGTGGATTTAAATAAATACAGTAGCACTAATGTATAGTGAATACAGTGAAACTTCACTTATCACAAAGTAGAAGGAATGTTCCAGGTTGTTTCCATTCAGTCCAAGGTGCACATGGAAAGTGGTTCCTGTTAGGGAATCTTTGCTCTAAGCCCCGTACCTGGGAAAGAAGCACAGTTGTGTCCTAGGCCAGTGGCTTTTAACTGGGCTTGGCCTAGAGTGCACAGCACCTTGTGGGACAGAACCAGTTATGCCTCTCTGCCTCTTACTACATGAGCCTATTACCCTGGAATCCAATAGGTACATGAGCCTATTACTTCATGTTTGTCTTCCAGTTCAAATACTGCTAGATCAATGGCTCTCAGCCTCTCTAGACTACTGTATCCTTCTTAGGAGTCTGATTTGTCTTGCCTACTCCAAGTTTCACCTCACTTAAAAACTACCTGCTTATTAAATCAGACATAAAAATACAAAAGTGTCACAACACACTATTACTGGAAAATTGCTTACTTTCTCATTTTTACCTTATAATTATAAAATAAATCAATTGGAATATAAATATTGTACTTGCATTTCAGTCTATAGAATATAGAGCAGTACAAACAAGTCATTGACTGTATGAAATTTTAGTTTGTAATGACTTCGCTAATGCTTTTTATGTAGCCTGTTGTAAAACTAGGCAAATATCTAGATGAGTTGATGTACCCCCTGGAAGATGTCTGCATACCCCTTGGGGCACGAGTACCCTGGGTTGAGAACCACTGTCCTAGGCTGTGCAAGCTTCTTCTCTGGGCCCTGCCAGTATGCCCCAGTGCTGTGTTAACAGGGACACTTCCACGTGAAAGTAGTCTCTGTGCTTATTCTGTTTTTGAAATATCTGCTGAGATTGCCAGCTGATAGCAGTTATGCCATGTGGCTAAACAACAGGCAGTCTTGCCATACCCAGTGCTCAAAAGTCATGAGGCTGTCTTAAAAATCTTGAGATGCAAAAATAATACATTTTCATGTTCGTTTATTTGCCCTGTGGCTTTTGAGCCTTTAGGGAGCACTCATGTGACATTTACAAGCTTTCTTTGCAGCTATGAGAGCTAGAAACTTACCTTGTTAGTGAAAGCTGAAATTCTCCAGCAATGACCTAAATGTGGAAGCTGAGGCTTTAAGAAAAATATCAAAAAATTGTAAAAGTTGGCAACACTGACAATGGACTGAGGCTGTTTGGGCATTTCACAGAGGCCTCTGCACAGCCATTACCCAATCTATATTCAAGAGGTAGAAAGGACCATTGTCTTAGTAACAAGCCCACAAACCGTCACTCCTTTCTACTATTTGTCTTCCAAGTTATGTGGTGATTCAGGATCTTTCACTTACGACTGAGCAAGCATTGTATGGAAGGGACTGTAACATTAACAAGGAGTTTGAAAACTTTAAATTTCTATGATTAGGAAAGATGAATAATACTTTTCTCTTTTCTAGCTTCCTCTTCCCAAGGATCTCAAAGTGCTGTACAAACATTAATTAATTAAGCCTCACAAGGAGGCAAGTATTGTTATAGCCATTTTATAGATGGGGAAGAAGAAGCATGGAATGATAAAGGCCTGGATCCACAGAAAGAACTCAGGTATTGTGATGCTGAGTGTCACAACACCTAACTTTTAGGTGCCTATAAAATTATAGGTGAACAACAGTGCAATGTACAAAGTCTGAGTTAGGTGCCTAGGCTCCTATACAATGAATGGGGAGAGATACCTGCCTCAGAATGCAATCCACAAAACAAGCATGTCAGGCAGCCACCCAGGGTAGCCAATGGGAGATGCTGAGGAGAGGGGTGTATGCTAAGTCCCTCCCCTCTTTTATAATTCAATATCAAAATCTGGGTTCAGGAAGGCACCTACTTCTGCTTGTGATTCACAGATGGGGGGAAGACGGTCATTTAGCTGCCCAAGTTGTGTGTGGGGCTTGATCAGAAGCCACCTAATTCCACAAGAAGCAGCCAGATGAGGGGCAGCAGATAGGGGTGCTGGCCTAGAACCTAATGGCTGGACAAGGGTACCAGTCCAGGTGGGGAGCGAGGAGCCCTAGTTCAAGTTCCCCTTCTGCCTCTGAGGGGGTCTTTGAACAGGGATCTACCACCTCTCAGGTGAATGACCCAGCCATTAGGCTACAGAATAGTCTGATGTGGGGCTTCTTCAATCCCTCCTATGGAAATTGTTCCATTTTTAGTAGTAATTAAACATTATTTGGGACAGAGAAAGCATTATAGACTAGTTGTTAGGACACTCATCTGAGAGATGGTAGATTCCTATCCAAAACTCTTCTGTTCAGACAGCAGGGGGACTTGACCCAGAAGTCTTTCACATCCCAGTAGAGTACCCTAACCATTGGGCTAAACATTATAAGGGTGGTGGTTGTTCTCCAGCTTCTGCTCCTCCTCTCCCTACTGCCCCTCCCCTACTCCCCTCCAGCTCTTTTGCATGGAGTTAGGCAGTCTCTGAGCACACTAATTGGACCAGGCCCTGCATGCGACTTAGATAGCTGAATACCTATCTTTCCCCTGGTTCGTGAATCGCTCAGGGCTTAGGTGGGAGATAGGCACCTAAAGTGATGCAGCAGTACACTTGCCCAGGGGCAGAACTATAGGCACCTGGGGATCTGTTACTGCAAAAACTTAAGCAACAAATGACAGACATTTGATGCTAAGTATTTTTCAAACTTTAGAAACTTTATAAGCAAACAAACAAACAAACAAACCTCCACTACCAATAGCTTAATGATTTTTGCCCTGTTTATAGAAAAGCCAAGGTTTAAATTTTACAAAAAATAAAACGAATGTTATTTAATTAATCCGGGTTACTATATGCATGGCACACGTCTGTGCCATTTCAGAACTCCTGCGTGGTTCCCACTGAAATACCTATAGTATATTGGCAACTGCACTGTATGTAATTGAGACTTGTCCTTGTGCTCAACTTTTTTAAAATCTCCTCCCTTTCCCTTCCCCATTCCAACAGAAGTAAATAATAAGGGTGTTGCAGAGCCAGCATCACAGGTACTGGTGCCCTAAGCAAGAGTCTCATTACAGCCATCACCCCCCTCTTATCCCAGAGTTGGGAGAAACCAGGGATGACATTTTTCTCGTTAAAACTCATAGACTCATAGGTCAGAAGGGACCAATATGATCATCTAGTCTGACCTCCTGCACAAAGCAGGCCACAGAACCCTACCCATCCACTTCTATAACAACCCCTAACCTATGTCCAAGTTATTGAAGTCTTCAAATTGTGGTTTGCTTTTGAAAAGACCTCAAGCTGCAAGAGTCCACCTCACGCTGCAGCGGTAAGGAACAAACCTCAGGGCCTCGTGCCAATCTGCCCTGGAGGAAAATTCTTCTCCGACCCAAAATAATGGCAATCAGCTAACCCTGGAGGCATGTGGCGCTAAGCACCATTAGGCCAAGGCATCCAGGAAAAGAATGTCTCTGGCAGTTAACTTAGATCCTATCCCATCCAACATACCATCACAGACGCATATTGAGCAGATGAATCTGCTATAATCCAAGATCGATTATTGCCAAAATTTAGGTAAATATCCGTATCATACCATCTTCCCTTCCATAAAACTTTATCAAGCTTTAGTCTTTTAAAGCCAGAAGTTTCTGTTTGCCCCACTCCCCTTTGGAAGGCTGTCTCAGAAGTCACTTCTCTGAGTGCATAGTCGGAACAGCCCTCAAGAAGAGTAAGGTCCCAAAGAATACCTGCTAAACCGCCAAGTATAGATGATTACATACGGAGACTATATTGAATGAGCAATATAGCATGAGGATACAAAAGCTTGATTGAAAAAAATTTGACATGAGGGTTTTTTCAACCTTCCCCCTTGGCAGGTGAAGATTAATGTGCGATTACTTAATAAGAAATCCCGGCTGTTAACAATAGATGAAATAAACCTCCAAGCCAATAACCCTAACGCAGATGTGGATAGGCTATCGGCTTCCATGACCTCCCCGTTCCTTATTGCGAAGTCCATATACATCATATAATCATGAAACTTCTCTAATAATCTTGATCATAAGAAAGAATTAGAAAGACGCCCCTGATAAGAGCAGAGAAGTACTTTCCTGCTAGTACACAGAGTATTGGGCCCTTTATATTATTCACTTCCTCTCTTTGTAACTTGTCAAACTTCTTCGCAAATATCCTTACATTGTTGTATATACCATAAGTCGTAATTGGGTTTTTATCTAAGCAGCTCTCAAATAAGGAGTTGAATGGTCGTGCGTAT
>NC_133770.1:278383195-278438838 GCF_003597395.2 Chelonoidis abingdonii
CAGTAATAAAAAGGTTAAATAAAATTGGTCCCAAATCTGATCCTTGAGGAACTCCACTAGTAACCTCCTTCCAGCCTGACAGTTCACCCTTCAGTACGACCCGTTGGAGTCTCCCCTTTAACCAGTTCCTTATCCACCTTACAAGTAAAAGTAAAAAGAAGGAGATTTAAGGGCTAGAGTGGAGCTTTAGGGGCCAATCCAATGGCAATTAGCTGGACATGAAGAGGCACATCACCCCATCAGAAGCACCCCAAGGAATCGTACCTGAAGCAGGCACAGTGCAGTATGCCTTCCATCCTGTGAGGGGCCAGTCCTGGTACCTGCTGTGGAGAGGGGGAGGTGTTCTTGTTCTGCTGTATTTGTACCCTCTCATTCTATTTTAGGAAGCTGAGATCATAGTTGAAGTTAGTTTCTAACTCTCCTCATGTTCTCTGAGAACAAAGGCTGGGATGGTATCTGGCCTCCAAGCCAAGGGGCAGGAACAGACAGTTCCTTGTGTCTTCTCCCCTCCTTGTGTGCTCCACAGAGCCAGACACAGTCTAGTCTTTAAATCAGTAAATCACACTCTTGAGAATGGTCCCTGAAATGCCAGTGAGAGTGTACAGTAGGAACAAGAATAGATTAAAGGGTATTTAAGGCAATATTGTGGGGCTTTTCTGGACATTTTTTTTTTCCATTTGCTTTCTCTCCTTCAGGTTCTCAGTTCCTTTCTTTATAAAAAAAATTGATAAACACCGGTTGCAGTATAGAGGATTCTGTTTCTTGTGCATTAGAATGAAGGCCATCAGTTGTTACCAGAACATTGCAGTGTGCAAATTCTCATCCCAGTGAAGCTGTTCTGTGAAATAATATAATCATCATACTATACTGGTAGGGTTCAATGCTCCCTTGAGGGCTTCAGTGGATGCCCAAGGTACTCAGCGCTTCACTGGAGTGCTCAGCATCATGCAAAGCCAAGTCCATGGTCACTAAAAAGGGATCCATTGTAGACATAGCTCATAGATAGCTGCATCAGATGATTGGCCTGTTTGGATTCAAGCAATAGGGTTCTATTGTAATTTAACATTTCTATTGTAGTAGTGCTGAGGTCCTCAACCTGCTCAGAGCCACGTTGTGCTAGGCACTGTATAAATATATGATTATGCTGGAAAGTGTTAATGACTGCGATCAAGTGGATCTTTGCTCTATAGATCATATAATCATAGATCTATAATCATTAGGCTGGTGAACACTGATGAGTGTGCTAAGCACCCTTCTTTCAGACTCTGTGGAAGGAACAACTAATTCCGTTTACGCAGTGAGATAGCTGGAAACTATAGAAGGCACCGCTCAAAGTAGTGGGCCACATGGCAAACCCTGAGCAGAAGTTGACTGTGCAGCCTGAGGCTAAGGTCTGGTCTACACTATAGAGTGAGGTAGACACAAAGCAGCGTACATCGACCTAACTATGGAAGTGTCTATGCTTAAATTTTGCTCCCACCAATCTAACTGCTATGCTGACCTAATAACTCCACCTCCACGAGCAGTGTAGAATCAAGACTGATGTAATTAGATTGACGTAGAGTCAGTGTAGACTCTGCGTTGCTTATGGCAATTGTTACTGGCTTTCAGGAGCCGTCCCACGGTGCCCTACACTGACAGTACAATCAATATAAGCCTTCCTGGTGAGAACGCTCATCGGTGACACAAGACGCAAAGTGGAGACACTCACAGGTGTTGTAATTACTGTGGCAGCTGTATTCTGACATAAGTAAGATTGACTTAATTTTGTAGTGTAGACATGGCCTAAGGGATCATTTGGCAAAATGTGTGTGTGCAAAAAGGAGAAAGCCAGGAAAAAGCAAGAAGAGAGAGAGAGCAGCTTTCATGAATGTGGCCCTGAGAGGTAGCAGGAGAGTTTGTTGGGTGCAGAACTGACTTGGGGAGCCTACTTGAAATAGTGAATCAGGAAACTTCCAGCTGCTATTTGTTCCTACCATATGCAGGGAACTAGGACCTACTGTACATAATTGTAAATCAACAGGATTGCACCAAGGAATATATCTGAGTCCACCATTAATCTCTCCTTCTAACAGAAACAAGGGGCCGCATATTGTCTAACCATTGGCAATAATATAGTGAATGACACTCCCTATCTCAAAGAGATTTCTATCTAAAATACAAATGACACTAAAAAGCCACAAGAACATAGTGGTGAATGATGTCCTATTTATAGGTTTTGCTTTTCTATTAACTTCTATGGGATATCTCAAAGCTATTAGAATATCCTAATTTCCTATTCAGTGTGGTAGGGGGGGTTTTAATCAGAAACAGGGTTATGATCCTTGAGCATGGTTCAGACAATGGAGATCAGAAAAAATTCAGTGTGCATAATAAAGTTGCCACTTTGTTACCCTGAGCCAGACCAGCTCAACAGGGGAAACCCAGATAGGATGAGAGCGTAGAGATGGAAGCTCGAGAACAGAGAGGAATAGAGTCTGACTCCTGCAGTCTTAGTTAACGCTGCAGGAGCCAAACTTAAATGAATCCTGCTTAGGGGCAGTGTCAGGAACCAGAACTATTTTCCCCTTGCCCCTCCCACTGGCAGGCCATTGTGCTACAGCGTTGAGGGAGACAGTCTGCTTTGAAATCTCCATGCAAGTGCTCCCTTAGCTCTTCTGGTTAGCTGAAGGCTACAGATGCTGCGTGAGGCCTTTGTATACTTGAGGTTGCATTGTGATTTGCCTCCAACACTAGCAGAGCATTCTGATTTTTGTTACTCTCTAGCTTCAAGATGGCCAGAAGTTTCCACATAAAATCATTGTAATTAAAAAATTAATAAAAATGTGCTCATTAGCTAGCACGTTAGGGACTAAACTTTTTAAAGTCAACACCCACTTGCATGTGCAAGAAGTTCCCATACATGCACTCATGTGTGTCACAAATGGGTGTGCAAATTGGGAAAGTGATCCCACCACAGGCAGCTTAGGAGCCAAGAAGCTCTCAACACATTTGAAAGTATTTTTACTTTGCATGCACAATGGTGGGGGCAGGTGGGCATGCACATGACTTATGCACAAAGAGGAGGGGGGCACATCCATTTAAAAACATGAGCTTGATCCTGCTCCCATTGAAGTGAATGACAAAATTTCCATTGCTACCTTGTCAGGATCAGGCCCATAGTTCTGCAGTCTAAGCCTCAGCCTCAGTCAGTTTTATGGTAGAGGTAAAAACAACAAACCCTAAAAATAAAGGCTCATAACTAAAGTGTTGGCACATCCTTAACTACAATAATGAGGTTTTTTTCCCCCTCTCTTGGCATCCTGTACTTTTTCTGCTGGTCTGTTTCAGTGCAGTTAGTTTTCCCAGACACGAAACCTCATAATGTTTTCTTTCCAAATGGCTCTGATTTTGTCATATTATGGTTTCTTGAACCAGTTTTATCTGTTGCATAAAAAAGCAGGTTGTTTCAAATGCCTAGGTCAAAGATTTAAGCTGCAATCAGTTACTGAACAAATACAAATATGAATAAGAAGAAGATCAAAGAGAAACAGGTTAATCTGGTTAGGTGTTAAAGATACCCAACTGCTTTTTATTTCCTGTGTTCCAGCCTCATTCTTTCAATGTTACAGAGGCAGAGCAACAGATACCCACACATTCCAGTCACGGAATTGAAAGGCCTGGTCCTGAAATTCTGATGTAGACAAGGTTCCCGTCGAAGCTAATGGAATAGCCAGGATGCTGAGGAATATGACTTCATTAACCTGACTACAAGTTTTGCCCCCATAAGGACTGAAGGATTTGGGTCCAAGATACAGAAACTGCATCACTGAGGAGTGAGACCCAATCTGATGACTCAATCTGCATGCTTGGAAAGTTCCCCAGGGCTGGGGAAAGGAATTCTCACCAACCAATCCACAGAAATCACTGAGCCTCTCAGCAGCTGCTATTTCCCAGTTCAGGGTTGAAGAAACGTCCCAGTCCCAATTCTCCACTGCACGCTGATGCATGCAGAACCCCACTAGGCTCTTCAGCATACTAGTGTGTGTACTTTCTGAACAAGCAGTTGGAATCCTGTTTCCACTCTCTGCACAGCAGAACCACACTGGTTCCCACTGCAAGGTGGAGGAGAGGGATGGGATTTCCCCCATGTAACACAAACAGATGGTTTTTGTCATATGTATAGTGCATAGACTACACCAGGAAGGCCTGCTTCTCCGAGGGATGGGAGAATATAATGTTAACAATATAGGAACATTAGGCATAATGCTATTTACTCTCAGTGCTCCCATACACATAGCACTGCCAACTTCTTCCCATACTCTGTGAATGTTCACTCCAAGACTCCATTCATCCCCATTGTTACAGTAAATGTAGGACCTGGTTGTCCTCTCACTTACATTGCTGTAAAATCGCGAGTGACTCCATTTAAGTTAATGTAAAACTGCGTAAGAGAAAAGAGAATCAGCCCCTGTGTATTTTTGCTGACTGACTCCTGTCTGTATATTCCAGAAAACAGAAACCAAGCTACAGGATCTATAGTTAATTCACTGGGGAAATTACTCTTTTGTGTCATGTTGGCAGTCATGGGAGTCTCAACCAGCCAGTAGGTCTTACTAGGCCAAAGAGAAAACCACAGAAAATGTATCTGTGTGTGAATGCTATTATTCCAAGAACAGCACTTTCACGTGTCAAGAGTAACTTGAAGGAAAGCCTCAGAGGGGTAGCCATGTTAGTCTGGATCTGTAAAAAGCAATAGAGAGTCCTGTGGCACCTTTAAGACTAACGGATGTATTGGAGCATAAGTTTTCGTGGGTGAATACCCACTTCGTCAGACGCATGTGGGTATTCACCCACGAAAGCTTATGCTCCAATACATCTGTTAGTTTTAAAGGTGCCACAGGACTCTCTGTTGGCTTTTTGAAGGAAAGCGAGAGCCAGCTCCAAGCCAGCCACGGAAGCTGGGAGAGTCAGTGGAAGAACAGACCCCCTACACAAAGCAAACACAGGGATTGCTAATATTTTAAAATAGATCCTATATTTCTTTGCTAAATCAGGGACTTTTATTAGAAATAATAAAGGCACAATCTAGAGAGTGCTGGGAGAGGTATCATGTAGCTCCAACATCTGGGCTACAGCTTCCCTCCCTGCAATTTCCCTGCCCTCAGCCCCTTTTCTCCTGTATATCTTTGGAGAGGCTAACAAAGAATAGCTGACCATGAAGGGCGAAGATGTGTGGGGAGCGACGGAGCAAGATTTCCTTTGCGTTAAACTCTAATATCATTTTCAACACTTTGCAACACCCCCGTTCACACACACATACACATCCTGATGGCCTTTCATGACCCTCCTGGGGATTGCAACCCACTGGTGGACAGACGCTGGCCTACAGGATTCCTACTACAAGGGAATCTCCATCGCTTGCTGCCCTTGGTATCCTTCCTAGATGGTTTCACAGTGCAGAAAGAGACGGGGCACAGTCGGCATTAATGTGCAAATATGCTGTAGCTAGAACTGGTGCTAGGCATAAGCAGACTAAGCAATTGCTTAGGGCTCCGAGCAGCTCAAGGGAGCAATCTGTTCCAGGGGTGGCAGAGCCTTCCCAAAAATGAGGGGGTCAGGTGTTCCCACTGCCCCTAAGGCTCCACCCCTCCTCTCCCCCCCTAAAGCCCTGCCCCTTCCCTACCTCTTCCCCAGAGGCACCTCCTCTTCCCCCAAGGCCCCTCCTCTTCTGCTGAGGCCACGCACCTCCTCCTTCCCCAGAGGCTCCGCCCAGTGTGGGCTGGGGCAGAAGCAACCCCCTGCCCTACCAGTGTCCTCATTTGCTGGGCCCCCTACCCAGGGTAGGTGGAGGGACCCATGCTCCCCCACAGCTGCCTGTGCAGCTCTTACTCCAACTAAGCGCTGGCCGAGGGACAGGGTGGGGCCTTGGAATTACAGCCTGGTCATGGTAAGAGCCATGCAGGCAGCTGTGGGGAGCAAGCATGGACCCTCCACTTGCCCTTGGTTGGGTGGGGAGTGCAGGGGGTGAAGACATAGACTGGAGGCTGTTCTCGAGGCCTCCCGCAGTGAGGGGAGGTGGAGGGTCCATGCGGGAGGCCTCCCATGACTGCCCAGGCTCCCCTGCTGGTCTCCACTGGCTGCTGGCCTGGCCCGGAGGATGGGGCCTCAGGGGGAAGAGGAGGAGAAGGAGGCAGGGTCCACTGTGGTGAAAAGTGGACAGGCCAGGGTGGGTCTAATCCAATTCCCTTGGAAGGGCCTAGTAAGACTTCTGTCCACTTCAATAACAGTTGGATCAGGTCCCATATAAATCAGAAGATTTATAAATGCTGTTTTATTAGACATGGGAATCATGTTAGCATGATAGAGAGAGTAAAAACACCACCACACCCTTTATGATGTTTCCTGGGCAGTGGCATCACCTACAAATTCTGAAGCACTAAAATTAATTAAGAGGAAGAAGCAAGTTTATTCTCAACAAGAGAATGATACCCTGTTCATTATAAATAAAAATGCTTTAAGCCTTTAAAGATGCCCTGGGAAAGCAGAGCAGGTTGTGGGTATAAAAGAAATGAAGTGATCAAAGAATTCTGGTTTCAGCAAATCATGTTCATGCATCATACTTGTATTTCAAGGTGCTGGGTAGCTAGTCAAGTGTAATTAACTTCTTCTGGGATCTGACATCTTATTTCTTTTTTGGTAGCAAGAACTTCAGTACACAATGTTTGTGGTAGAAAGTTGATCAATGGAAACGTGACTTTACCTGGAATACTTTGTTCTTTTGATTCTCTTTCTGGATTCTCTAACAGGGAAAGCTCCTTTTGTTCCCTGAGCAGAACTATAAAAGGACTTGGTGCAGAATAAAGTAGAGAAGAAATGTGCTTGCCATCACATCCACACCAAGAACATTATAATATGAGTATGAGATGTGATTTAACCAGAAAACTTTTAGTACCTTATTGGGGAGGAGTGGGGAGACTGGTCTATAGAAACAATTCTGCATTTGTTAGGTGACCATATTTGGTTTACTTCAGTTCAAACAACCCAGCAAAATAAACAGAGTGTAACAGTGAAAGATCAATGAGAAATTAGTTCCATTAGCATTTAATTTTTTTCAGTGGCAATATTTTCTGAACAATGGCCCGTATTGATGCTGTGAGTGCCTGCATTGTGCCTTCTACTCATAGAACAGACATCACTTTATTCCTAGCAGCTGTGTTCTCTAATTGGGAAAGGGAATGTTCCAAAAATGATAAAAAGGGAATCTCATCACAGTGTTGAAAATCAGTTTGGAGCATAACTGATTCTGTTGCTCTGGTCTTTTCTTTCTTTTTCTTTGTTAGCATCTCTGTGAAGAATTTGTTCTCAGAAGTGGCAAGGTAACTAGAGGCCAAATCTAAATACAGTAGGTTCATTTTTTTAACTTCTGGAGTCATTTGTATTTTATTAGTGCTTATCAGCCTAAAAGGATAAACAGAGGTTTTGTCTACACTAGAAAACATTTATTGCTGTAGCTAGATGGCAAACTTTCCTAATGGAGATGCAGCTTATACCGGCAAAAGAGTGTTTCAAGACCTTTCAAGCCCACCAATTGTTTACAAGTGTTCCCCCAGAGCTCTGCTGAGATTGGGGGTGCTTCTGTTTAACCACTTCAAGGACAATGTGGCAGGAAAGCAAGGAACCAGGGCTTAGCAAAGGAATTTCTTAACCACAGAAACTTCACTCTTGAAAGCATTTGTGAGTTATGGATGTTTGAAAAGAACCAAAGGTCCTGAGATGCACCCACCCCATGTTTGATCTCAATCCTTCTGTGAGTTCAAGGTTTGCCAGCATTTCAGGCTGGGCAGGTTTCCTTCTGCCCTCTTCTCTTCATAAAGTCTTTCTTATGTGTGGTGATGGTTGGACACCTTGCTCAGAGCAGCATCCAGCTCTTAAATAGGGTCTGCCTCTTTCCTTGCTATCAGGGCTGGATTTGGGGGCAGGTGACCCAGATGACTGCCTGGGATGCTGGGCTTGGGGGGCGTGCTGGAATCAAGATGCTGTTTTTGTTCTTATCAACAGAAGGGAAATAGAATGTGTGAAGTAAAATGTTTCAGGTATTCCATATATGGATTCATTTTTCACTAACCTCCTACAATGTTACAGTGCTGACCTTTGTAGAATCTCATGGAACCTTCTAGACTTTCTGAGAACTACATTTTCCTTGAGCCTGCTAGAATGTTGCCACCCATGCCCTTGCGGGTATATGAGTGGCATAGCATTACCAGTCAGTCAGTGAGATATAAGAATGAAGTGAAGTGAGGGCCCAGTTGCAATATTGTGAACCTTGTTTTATTGTGTAATTGTGAAAGTGTCCTTGTGTTTTAAGACTTGAAGAGTGTAAATAGCACTAATAAAGGACTTACTTAAATGAAATGCCAGAGATATCTATCAAACCCCTGTCTACGCAACAATCTAAAAGGAATACTGTTACTTCTTTTGCCATGCTTAACATGCAACATGTGATGACTTTCTAAGACTGCACAACATAGACTTTTGTTCTCCCTAATACTGTCTGTTTTCCCTGTAGAAAATAAAAGATGCCCCCAAAGAAGCCTTCGTGAGCTCAGTATACGAAGCAAAAAGCTCAGTTGCAATCTAGTTTGCAGAAAAGGCAAATTTGATGGGAAAATATCTGAAACAGAACAACATAGACCAGGCTTTAGGCAGTAGTGATTGTCTCAGTGAAGAAGAAATTGAGGCACGAAGCATAAATGATGGAAGTCCTATTACTAAGGAATTAGCAGATTTACCTGAAGATAAGGAATGGAGATGTGAGGAAAGTGGTGGAGAATCATCCAGTTTTCCTGGAAGTGTAAAGGGGAGTGATGATAAAGAAGAATGTGGCTCAGATGAAAAGAAGAATAATGACAAAGAAAAATCTGATTTACATGAAAAAGAGAGAAATGATAAAGAAGAATCAGCCTCTCATGATGACAAAAACAGCAGTGAGAAAAATTGTACACCACAAATGGATACACCAGATCCTGCTTTATGGCTGGTGATCCTAAACTCTGCTGATATTAATTATACAATTTTGAACAGGCTGGGCAAAATCAAGGACATGATGTTTTCAGTAAATGATCAGAAGCGACACTTTTCAAAGTCACACTGCGAATGAGTGCTCAAGACTGGTGAGAAACTGAATTGGCATTGGTTAATTTACTCAAAATCAACTGATGAAGTTTCTGTTTTTGTTGCAGAATATTTGACAAGAATACCAGATCATTGCTTGCGCTTTCTGGGTACAATTACTGGCATAACTTAGCTGATGCTCTGAAGCAACATGAAAAGTCACCGGACCATTTTATGGCCGACTCCAAATGGATGGCGTTCAAGTCCAGGCTCAAGCTGAATAACTGCACAGATGCAGAAAACCAGCACATTATTATTGTAGAAACCCAGCACTGGAGGACCCTGCTCAAGCATCCTCCTTGAGTCAGATGCACTGTCATCTTCTTTAGATTCAGTATCTCTCTTTGGGGTACTATAAAGTATCTATGTCCTGTTTAAAGCATCAAATATCAGGTGGAAGATCCTCACAGACAATGTTACAAATATGACCATGAAGCTGCTAAGTAACACTTACTGTGAGAGGTGCTTTGACAGTGAGGTACCAATGAGGTAACAAGTGACTGAGATTTATGATGCCCTGATGGAACTGGTGAAGTCAAGTAAAACCAAGGCTGGAACCCAATATGAGGCACAAAGCCTGGCAAACTAGATCACTGACTTTAAATTTCTGGTCTCAGTTGTGGTTTGGCACCATATCCTGTTCCAAGTAAATGTTGTAAGCAAGGCATTACAAACCCAGTCAGTGGACATTGCGACTGCTACTACTTTGATGAAAAGCTGCTTTGATTTAATTGTGGCCTACGGAGACAACAGATTTGAAAAATACCACCAGTGCTGTCAAAGAAATGGTGGAAAACTTAGGCATTGAACTTGTTTTCAAGGAAACTTGTATTCATCAGAAGAAGAGATAGTTTGATTACGATGGCAGAGATGAGGTGCTGGGAAGCTCGAAAGAAAAATTCAAGAGGAAGTTTTTTTGCTCGCTCATTGACACTGCTTCAGTGTCCATTGAAGAAAGGTTTGGACAAATAAAGCACCATGAAAAGACCTGGGTGTTTTGGTATGATCTTAGTAAGCTGTAGGTAGATAGGAAAACACTCTTGAACAATTGTGCGGACCTTCATCAGATGCTGACACATGGGGAATGTTTGGATGTCAATGATAAAGACTTCTAAGTCAAATTGGATAACATCTGTCACCTTTTGCAGAGCTGAAGAACACTTTTGCTAATATGTGGATAGTGTTGAGGATTCTGCTCAAGTTGGCGGTCAGAGTTGCAAGTGGTGAGTGCAGTTTTTTGAAGCTCAGGCTCATTAAAACATATATTCAATTGATGATGGCCAACAAGAAACTGACATTGCATGCTATTTTATCACTTGAAAATGCCATTGGCTACACTTTGGATCTCTCTTATGCTGTTAGGTTTCAGAGTGGTAGCCATGTTAGTCTGTATCAGCAAAAAGAACGAGGAGTACTTTTGGCACCTTAGAGACTAACAAATTTATTTGGGCATAAGGTTTGTTAGTCTCTAACGCGCCACAAGTACTCCTCGTTTTTTTTCTTGTGCTGTGCTTCAGTCTGAGAGGGCAAAAGTGTGAAAAGTGACATTTTGAACTAAAGGAGGAGGGTTAACATTCCAAGGCTGTCTCTACTGGAACACTATTTAATGCTGATCCACCCAGTCTTGGCTCACAGTTCCATTTCTTGATGTTAGGACATTTCAGTTATTCTTAAAATTAAGAAGTTTCTATCAGCTTAGAGGAAACAAATTAATTTTTATTTGCTTATCTATGGCATGAAACTGTACAGATTTACAGGTCCTAGTGTGCAAATTTATCTTCTTATATGACAGGGAGAAATCATGCATGCGAATCATGCATCAAAGTCATGAAATGGTCTACAAACGCAATAAAAATAAAGCATTCAAAAGTTTAACAAAAGGGGTGGCACTGAAGACACTTCTTACCTGGGGCACCGTTTGGTCTAGGGCCGGTCCTACTTGCCATGTCTCCACTGAAAAATGCCAGTTCCCTTCCCTAGTCATGTTTGCCTCCCACCTACCCTCCCTCATGGCCCCGTTTGTAGGAAAAAATCATTGTCTCTCAACTGTTGGCCAAACCCCAATCAAACCCAGTGACTCCAGATTTCTGTCTGGATGACTTCTTAGTGACAGTCCTTCAGTGAGGTGTCAAGTAACTTTTCTGGCCTGGGCCACTTCTGGACTGCAACCTATAGGCTTGCCTGGGGCAAATGTAAACATATGTTCAACACAGAATACAAAATAGAGTTAATAATTTGATACAAACATAGCCCATTCTGTCACATATCTATATATACTAGCCTATGTGTGCATTCTAATAGATTGTGATGGGGTATGTACCCCACAGGTAATGAAAAAATTAACTGGAGACAGAGACCCATTAGTGCACTTGGTCGCAGCTGGAAGGTGGGCCAGGCCCAACTGAAGATGAAGCCCAGCTTGGCAGGTAGTGGGGTGGTTAGCATAAAGCCCACATAAAAAAGGGGCTGCAGGGAGAGAGGGGAAGAACTCTGCAGTCCCTCTCTGGTTGCTAGAGAGTGGCGGAAAGGCTTGGAGATGTACAGTAAGTCCAAGCAAAGGGTATGGGAAAGGGCCTGAAGAAAGGCCAAGGTAGGAAGAAGTCCAGGAAGGCAGTGAGGAGTCTGAGGGAGCAGCCACAGGGTCTGTGTAGTGAAGCCCAACAGAGAGGGAGGATCTGGATTCCTCTACCTACCACCAGGAAAGATAGTATAGAAACACCCTGATCCCTGACCCAACAGGGAGAAGGACTATTGAGTCTGGAGCCAGGCCTTGAGGGAGTAAGCCCTGGGAGTGTTGCTCTGCACAAGAGTGGGAGGATGACCCTGCAGAGCCTGGGAAGAGGTAAAGAGTCTGTAGAGGAGTGAGCCTGGGTAGGGTGAAGAGTTATGTTTATTTGAGTTTAGTATTGGACTCTTTATTTATCCCAAATGGGATGAGCCTAAATGTGACCTGGCTGGCTAACTGACTCATGAGAAGAGGCACCCCCTTGCAAGGCTGGAGTGACTGCAAGCAAGGGTCCCTAGGGGAGGACAGTCTGCTACACCAAACTAGCCATGAGGGCATACATGCTGGAACTAGGGGTTCTGGGGGTGCTGCCGCATGCCCTGGCTTGAAGTGGATTCCAATATAAAGAGGGTTTACAGTTTGGTTCAATGGCTCTCAGCACCTCCACCATACAAATTGTTCCAGCACCCCTGCATGAGGGGGAATGCGAGCAGTGTGTCCTTTCCTCTACAACAGGTTTTCAACCTTTTTTCATTTGCGAACCCCTAAAAAAATTTGAATGATGGTGCTTGGAAATCTTAGACATAGTTTGCAGACGCCCTGGGTCTGGAAACCACAGACTGAAAACCACTGCTCTACTACAATATTTATAATAGCACCCAACACATGCTCAGCACTGGACCAACATATGGCAGACACAGTCCCTGCTCTGAATGGGTTTACAATCAAAAGAGATCCTCCTTCCCCACCCAAAAAGAGACACACAAGAGTCCTGCTCCTGCAAACACTAATGTCCGTGTTTAACTTTATGCACCTGAATAATCCCGTTGAAGTTAATGAGATTATTCATATGAGAAATTGTCAAAAGTCATTTTTCAGAGTAGCAGCTGTGTTAGTCTGTATCTGCAAAAAGAACAGGAGTACTTGTGGCACCTTAGAGACTAACAAATTTATTTCAGCATAAGCTTTCGTGGGCTACAGCTCACTTCTTCGGATGCATAGAATGAAACACACAGACAGAAGATATTTATACATACAGAGAACATGAAAAGGTAGAAGTACGCATACCAGCTGGAACAGGCCAATTAAGGTTTTTTTTCTCCTGCTCAATTGATTGGCCTCTTCCAGTTGGTATGCGTACTTCCACCTTTTCATGTTCTCTGTATGTATAAATATCTTCTGTCTGTGTATTCCATTCTATGCATCCGAAGAAGTGAGCTGTAGCCTACGAAAGCTTATGCTGAAATAAATTTGTTAGTCTCTAAGGTGCCACAAGTACTCCTGTTCTTTTTTCAAATGTCATTGTGGCTCTTGGGGGTAGTTGTGGGATGGGACCAGAAAGGGTCTGGGGATGGGGCTCATGGCAAGAAGCCATAGAAATGATGTCCAGGGTGAAAACCTTAAGGACTAATAATTCTCTTCTTTGACTTGCCCTGGAGATTGTTAATTATTGTTAATAATGAGAAAACATATTTTATAATAATTAATGAAATTTATGTGTATATCACTTTAGACTTTCAAAACAATGAACACGCCCATATTAAAAAATTTATTCTCACAACAGCCCTCATAGTTAGGTAAGAAAAAACTGTTTTCCCTGGGCTGCCTAGAGGGAAATGATCTTGTGCTGAAAGCACTGGTTTAGAAGCCAAAGGATATTACTTGTATTCCCAGCTTTGCCACAAACTTCCTTTGTGACCTTGGGCAAGTAATTTAACTGCTCTGCGCCTCAGTTTCCTCATCTTTTTAAAACAGGGATGATAATACTTAGCTTTCTTGCAGGGGCATTGTGAGGAGGGTGAGTAAGGGAATGGTTGTGAAGTATTTTGAGACTGTAAGACTGGAAGTGTTACAAAACTGCACAGTAAAATAAAAAGATGAAGACACATACCCGAGACATAGAGGTTAAGTAACTTGCCAAAGGCTGGGCACTCAGTCAAGACAAGATCAGAACTCAAGAGCTTCTAGCTCTCAACCTCATAAACAGACAATCAACAATCTCTGGCTGAAGCTGTTGGGTCCAAATAGCCAATTTATGTACAAACAGGATGTAAGATAATATATTTGCCACAGTTCCCCATCTCCACTGCATAGTTACTAATACAGATTCCATGCTACCCAGCAGTCCAACATATCCAGCCAGATGTACTGTGGCATTCAGCAGCAATGAATGCCACGGTTTGTGAAATGCCTGTCAGTGAAATTAAAAGCATATCACGTAGGCTGACCTTTTGAGTGTTGCTTGGCACCTAGACCGAAAGTGACTGTCTCGACCGAGACATGCAGCCTTTCCCTTCTCCGAGGGTCTATATGTCAAAAAATGCTACAGCCTCCTTTTTCATTTTCCAGCAGTTTCCATCCTGCTGTTTCTCTGGCATTCATGGGGTTCTCAAAGAGTTAATTCAAATGAAGACTTGTGTTCCATGTACTTGCCTTTTGCTGTTTATTCATCCAGTGATTTGTGATTACCCAGAGGTCTCTGGGGAGACTTAACTGGAAGTCTGGTTGAGAGGGGAGCTATTTCTGTGCCTTGAAGTTGCATTCAACAAGGCCCCAATTCAGCGAAGCACTTAAGTACGTGATTGAATTTAAACCTGCTGAATGCCCATACAGTGGGATTTAAACACAAGCTGAAGTCCTCTGGTGAACAGGAACAGATTTAAGCACTTAAATTTAATGATGGACTGAAATACCAAAGCCTGGTCCCAGTGAAGGCAGTGGGAAAGCTCCTTTAGACTTCAATGCACTCACAATTAGATTAATAAATGTATAGAGTTTAAGGCCAGAAGGGGCTATTAGATCTAGTCTGACCTCCTACATATCATTACATTTCATCCACATACTTCTACACTGTGCCCAATGACTTCAGTTAAACTACAGCATTTTAGTCCTCGAGAGACAAAACTGTTGTGTGCCACAGGAGAAAGCAAGGTGATACCAATGCCTGAAGCCCCTGTGATGGCAGGGAATTGAGTAGGGGAAACATGATGGGATGATCATAGCAGCTAATTCATGCCCCGTGTTGTAGAGAATGGTGAGAAACTCCTAAGGTGCCTCTGATATTCCAGGACTCAAACCCAGGCCTGTGAGTTCTCAGATAGCCATTGCATCCTGGTCCCCATCCAGTGTCTACTGAAACCTAGTGGTAGGAGGAGCTAACAAAACTATAGCCCCATCCAAGGCACCACCCATGGGAGCCCTGATCAGAGATTACCCAGCTCTACCAGTTGGTCCAGCCATGCTATTTAAGCCAGACGGAGGCATAGGCAGTTGTCTGAACGTAGGTGGTGCATAACTCTTTCATTTGGGGAGGCTTATGCAAGTACCAGAAGCTCTCTAGAAATGGGGCGGCCACCATCATCTAGACTGTGACCCCACCCCCTGTTCTGCTCTGAGGCCCCACCCCTGCTTGGCCTCTTCCCTGCTCCCACACCACCTCTTCCCCCCAAGGCTCTGTCCTACCCACCATTTGCTCCTCTCTGCCCCCTTCCCCGAAGACCCCTTCCTCCTCATTGTTCATCATTAAGGCAGGAAAAAAGTGATGGGTCCATGAATGCATCACTTTGAAAAGCGGGGGCTGTGCCCCCCCACTCTTTTCCTGCCTTAAGGGTGAGTGATGGCAGAGTGGAGCGAGTGGTGGGAAGAGGCAGAGTGGGGATGGGGCCTTGGGAAAAGAGGCTGAGTGGGGCAGAGCATGGGTGAGGCCCCGGTCCAGGGCCACTTCTAGGCAGCTTCCAGTGACAGCGCTCGAAAGGCAGCAGGCCACTGTGCCTCCAAACGGTAGAGACCTGCTCTGCATCCAGCATTTCTTGTCCCCTGCATGGTCAGCCTTTTCTGGGGAGGACGTCCCCAGGCCTTTTATATGTGCCGCCCATGTGTCTGAGGAACTAGGTGTTTCTCTGTTGCATTGGACACTGCTTGTGACTGCTTTCTGCATTCCGCATGCAACTCTGCTCTTGATTCCTGCTCCACTCCTGCCTCGCCCCTGCCTTCAGTCCTAGTTCCCACTGTGCTCCTGCTCCATGCCTGATCCTTGCTTCTCTTCAGGTTCCCACCTTTATGCCTTACTTCTGACTATCTGTTACCAGTCCTGGCTCTGACCTCCAGCTCTGGCTTCTGACTCTAACTTGACCCTTGGCTCTGGCATTTTGTATTTGATGCTGGCTCTAACCCCCATCTTCGATTCCTGGCTCTGATGGTGGCTTGACCCTTAGCTCTGATAATCAGCAGTTGACTCTGGTTCTGACCCTGAACTCTGTTCCCTGACCTGGATGCTTGCTCTGTCCACTAGACCTGACTCTTGCTCCGGCCACTAGACAAGACTGCCCACATCCTTGTCCCTAACATCCCCAGCCAGTCTGAACTGGTGGAAAATTCTTTCCTGGTCCCCAATATGGGGATCAGGTAGGCCCTGAGCAAGCCCTGCCATCCAGACATCTAAGACAGAGGATTTTTATGTAGCACTTAAGAGCACCTGTCCACCCCAAATTGTATCCTGTCTCTAGCTGAGGCTATTTTCTGGTAATTAGGAGGAAGGTGAAAAAACAGAACAAAATCTAGATTACAAATAAGCATTGGGAGAAAAAATTCCTTCCTGACCACTGCAGTGATTGACTGAAGCCCTGAAGCATCGGATTAGACTATAGTCATCATAATACAGAACTACAAGTAAGGGCATGTAGGCAATCCCATGTTCCCTGTTGAGGCCAATGGCAGGGGATCTCACTATTCCCAAGGCCCAGGAAGGAAGGTGACTCACAGGCTCCAAGACCAAATGGGACCATCACAACCATCCAGCCCAATTCTCTGCACAGGCAGACCACAAAACTTCTCCTAGAAACAGTATTAAAGCCTTGCAGAAATCTATCTACTTTTGTGAAAGACTTCAAGTGATGGAAAGTCCACCCTCTCCTCAGGGAAACTGTTCCCCCAATATTTAATTTGGCCCATAAAGACTTCAGTTCATCTGGGGCACAATTCTTATATAGGCACTGAAGTCAATGGAAGCAGAGGATACCCAGCACCTTGTAGGATCAAGTTCCCAGCCGTTATACACTGAAGTCAGAGCTTGGTGAGAAGGGATATACTCAACCTCTGAATAGTCAAAAGCTTTGGGTGAACTGAGGGTTGAGTCTATGTGTGCGTTGTTTTTTTATGTGAAAAAACAGGGAAACAATTTGTAGGTCACTGTATCTAAAGTGATGTGAATGCAATTGTACCTGAGTTATTCATTAAATGGCAACAGTAACTGAGTTACTTATGAGAAAATACTAACTGAATCCTACTTCACTATAGACCAGGAGTTGGCAACCTTTCAGAAGCGGTGTGCCGACTCTTCATTTATTCACTCTAATTTAAGGTTTCACGTGCCAGTCATACATTTTAACGTTTTTAGAAGGTCTCTTTTTATCCGTCTATAATATATAACTAAACTATTGTTGTATGTAAAGTAAATAAGTTTTTTTTTAATGTTTAAGAAACTTCATTTAAAATTAAATTAAAATGCAGAGCCCCCTGGACCGGTGGCCAGGGCCCAGACAGTGTGAGTGCCACTGAAAATCAGCTTGTGTGCTGCCTTCGGCACGAATGCCATAGGTTGCCTACCCCTGCTGTAGACAATAGGATCTTTGCTGCAAAGAAATCAGGAACAGGACTAGGTGGTCAGGGTGCTGTGAAGATTAGGGGCTGATGCTGCAGTTCTTACACTTTGTCTTCCTCACGAGTTTTTTTCCTCAAGGCTGGGCCCTTAATAGATTAATGCTTGTAAAACATTCTGAGAATGAAAGGTTAAATTCTGCCTTTGTTTACACAACTCTCTCCATTGAAATCAATGGGGTTGCACAATGCAAATAAGGGCAGAAAGACCAGTGTATGCTAAGGGACATATTTACAAAAGTGTCTAAGCACCATTAAAATCAATGGGAGTTCGGCACCTAACCTGCTTAGGTGCATTTGAAAATCCCATTGAACACCCATCTGCATCTTTAGGCACTTAAATACCTTTGAAAGTCTGTTCTGATGAACCAGAAGGGACCCAGCCACAACCACTATGTGGAGCAAAAGGACTGAGTGAGCCCAGCAATGGTACTAAATTCCCTGAAGGAGGCAGAATGGAGCTGAACGGATGTGAGGGGATTTGTATTCAAGCACTTACTAAATCTGTTAATTTTTAGTTTTCTGCCTTCATGCGGTGTAACTGAATGAGACTCTTTTTCATGTGCCTGTTTCCCTTCAGTTCCCGCCTGTACTTTTGTGGACAGGGAACACGACTAAATTCACCTGTTAAACTGTTCACAGCAAATTGTTCACTCAAAGATAAGGAATGTACTCCTCGCTCCACTCTGTGTATATCCTTTGGCCAAAGTTACTTTCTAGGTGGACACTACAAGGGTAACCAGCTATCAGCATTTTAAAATCACATTCATTATAAAGATACAATAATGCCGTTAAGAAAGATCAGATTATTGTGAAGCCTGGACAAAAAAATCGAATGATTTTTTAAAGAGGCCTATAGCCAGGTGACACAGACTTTTCCAAGCTTTGCTTTGGACTTGTCTAAACACTTTTCTGCGATTGATAGGAAGAGATTGAATCTCTTCCTATAAATCTCAGAAAAGTGCCTTCGGCATTGGCATAGGTGCTGGAACTAGGGGATTTGCGGGTGCTGCCCTGGCTTGAAGTGGTTACCATTATATACAGGATTTACAATTTGGTTCAGTTTGGTTTCTCAGCACCCCCACTATACAAGTTGTTTCAGCAGCGCCTCTGGGAATTGATGGCTCCTTGGTTGCTCCTGTTTTCTGCCTGTGGTATACAATGGTCTGGCTTCCTGAGGACTCAAATGCTTTAGTGTAATACAAGTTACTGGGCTTAACACAGGGGTAATCTGGGTGGAATTTAATGGCCTGTGTTCTACAGGAGATCAGACTAGATGACCTCATGATCCCTTCTGGCCTTAAATGCTATGAAACTGTGAAAAATAGATTAGTAGAAATGGAGCAACTTAAAAATAATAATAATGGCCATACTTTGCCTGGAACATTGTCTCACCCAAATCAAGTATTCTAACTGATAGAGTATGTTCCACCTTGGAGGAAGAATGTGGCACTGGGGGATGGAAAGTGGTGATGGCCAGGGGACATGCTGGAATATTGAGAATGGACATGCACTTGCTGAATTGTTTCATGCTTCACAGTTTTCATTTTCAAAGCGCAGAAAAATGGATTCACTGCAACTCTTTGGGGTGGCCTGTAGAGTACATATACTAAATGCTCCTAGCACAGGGGTAAATAGCAGTGAAGATTGTGAGGCACTGCTTTGGCAAGTAGAGTAAAAACACACCTGAACCCTGTATGTACCCATTCACCCAATCAGTGCTTCTCCTGTCTACACTGTAATTTTTAGCTGTGCAGTGTCCTGCTGCTGGAGCCTTTCCCTGCTGCAGAGAAAGACTCTGACAGCAGGGAAAGGCTTTGGCAGGGGAGGCAGGACAGAAAGGCCCCAGCAGCTGTCCACTGCTGAGCCTATTCCCACTGCTGTCCCCCTGCAAGAGCCTTTCTGTGACACGCGCAGCTACGCCCTGATGTTTGGACACAGCCTGCTTTTCACTGTGGCTTTTGGCTACACATATCGCACATGCCACTGCAAGTTTGAGATAGTTCAACTAATCCTATTGATGAAAGGCTCTGCAAATTAAACTCACAGTAAAGCAGTGATTAGCCATACCACGTAGAACTCCTTAATTATGGGGATTCAGCACAGCAATCAACAATAGAGTTTAATCATTTAAAATGGCTTGTAATTCATTTTTCAGTGTTTGGGAACTAAAATTCATCGTGTGAAAACCTGCCTTCTTTATTCGGGCAAAATTCTGACTGATAACAATGGGGTTTTTGCCTCAGTAAGGAATAAAGGCAGTTTGATTTGGCTCAAATCCTCTACCCCTTGTAACCACTGCACAACATCCAAATAGTCAGGCTTGGTGCAAAGAGTTTGCTGTGGGGCAAGGAGATGCCTACCCCTTTAGGCTGCAGAGTGGCAGTGAGCCTAGCTTGTGGTCACTACTAAAGCCTGGGGCTACAGCAAACTTCATCATTCCATGATGGGGGATATGCTGAGGGACAGATCGACCAGTTCTGCCATCACTGGTCTGCCTCTATTCATGGCCCATAGTGTGGGAACCTCTATGGGTCCCCCATAGGGCTCAGCTCCTGTAGATGCTCCATAAACCTTGCCCCCTTTGCAAAGTGGAACCTTTAGCATCCACTGTGCCTGAAGCCACCACAGCTATGGAGGAGAATTGGACCTTCACAGAATAAAATCCACTGCACAAACTATAGAAGTCATCTACCATACCTAAAAAAGATGTTCATAATATTTGACTGCACCTAGTTCTTTTGAATGAAATCAACATTTGCTGCATCACTGCTTTGTTATTAAATGTATGATAATCTAGTATAAATGAACGTTAAGAACTAGTTATTTGCTTATGATACAATTAGCCAGGGTTCAAGCCAGTGCCATGCAAGCTTCCCCACACAGTCCTGTCTGTACATCTAATTCCTGACCCGTGACACCTCTATTATTGCAGACCTGCTAACCTTGTCAGATTGCGTGAGATCTTTGTGTATGGCCAAAGAATGACTAAAAACAGGATTGACACAACTGAAAACATTGGTACCTACCTAAACTCATATTTGAATCCACATTTACAGGGAGTAAATAGGGTAATGCAATGAAAGGAAAAACAAATATATAATCTGAAAGCGGGATGAAACTAGAGGATTAAAAAAATTATTTATAAACCTACAAAAATCCCTTTATGCTTGGAGAGCTTCATTAACTTGATGCATTGGTGCTTTATTCATTGCTGGCATTGTTTTTGTTTTTATTCTTTACTGAGAGCAGAGTAAACTTCTTTTGCAAGAAACAGTTTGCTGCCTTTCTTTTCATCTCTCATATCGTGAAATGAAGGAAACTCTAAAAGAGGTAAGTAGGGAGCTGAAATTAAAAACAAAATGGTGCATTTAGAATCAGTTAATTTTAAAGCTCCTGCAAGGTGCTGAGAGCTCTGGCCCTGAGCCAGGAAAACAATTAAGCGTGTGCTTATGTATAAGCACCCGAGTAATCCCACTGAAATCAATAGGACTACTCCTGTCCTTAAGGTTACGCATACGTTTAAGTGCTTTGCTGGGCTGGGCCAAGAGTGGACAGCACCTTGTGGGACAGAACAAGTTATGCCTCTCTGCACCTTACTACATGGGCTTGTTACTTCATGTTCAGGGCCAGCTCCAGGCACCAGCCCAGCAAGCAGCTGCTTGGGCGGCCAACAGTAAGGGGCTGCTCATCTGGGTCTTCGGCGGCAATTCGGTGGCGGGTCCCTCATTTCCTCTTGGAGCGAAGGACCAGCAGCCAAATTGCTGCTGAAGACTGAAATGGCGGTGGTAGAGCTGCAGATCACAATCACAGTTTGTTTGGGTTTTTTTGCTGCAAAAACCCTGGAGCCGGCCCTGTTCACGTTAGACTTCCAGTTCAAATACTGCTAGGTGATACAGGATATTGAAACTAATAGAAGTGTTTCCATTGACTCAAAGGCCTTGGCTACACTTGCAAGTTACAGTGCATTAAAGGAGCCCCGGGTGCCCTAGCTCAGTACCGTCCATACTGGCAAGACACGTAGAGTTCTCTGACTCCGTGGCTAGAGCACTCCTGGTACTCCGCCTCAGCAAGTAGAATCACATTTGAGGTGTTGCATTACTGCACTCTGATTAGCCTCTGGAAATGTCCCTTAATCCCCTTAAGTCAAGTGATCACTCTTGTCATTGTTTTGGATAGGCCCTCTGAAAGCTCCGTTTGACAGCCGGCATGCTTATCTGCTCCGAGACATAGCAACCATTACTGTGGAATGCTGTGTGTGTGTGTGTGAGAGAGAGGCGGGGGGAGGGGGAGGTCTGCTGCTGTCTGAACTTACAAGACAACATGCTGACATGCTCTCAGCCCCCCAAAACCCATTCTATCTCCCCTCACATACACACAACACACTCCCTGTCACACTCCACGCCCTCTATTTGAAAAGCACATTGCAGCCACTTGCATGCTGAGATAGCTACCCCAATGCTCTGCTCTCTGTGGCTGTTGCAAGAGCTGCTAATGTGGCCACACCAGTGCGCTGGCAACTGTCAATGTGGACAGACTACAGCACTTTCCCGACTGAGCTCTACGAAGGCTGGTTTAACTCAAAGCGCTCTACATCTGCAAGTGTAGCCATGCCCTAATAGAGCTTGGCTCAGGCTCATAATTTTCATTTGCTGAGACCCTTAGAATATGAGAATGCTGCTGAAAATTAAGATCCTATGTAAAGACATTCAATAGCATCACTAATAGATAAGCATTGTGGGGTTACTTGTTCCAGCAGTCAGGATTTTGACATAACTCTCTAGTTTAACACAAACACAGTAGCTACCAAGCTTATCACTGCAATAGCTTGTTTGGTTGTTTAGTGCAGTAGTGCCTGTAAGCAGGGCCAGCGCTTCCTTTGAGGCGAACTAGGCAATCGCCTAGGGCACCAGGATTTTTGGGGGTGCAGAAGTTTGCCGAGGGGGGCGGCAGGCGGCTCCGGTGGACCTGCTGCAGTTGTGCCTGTGGAGGGTCTGTTGGTCCGCGGCTCCGGTGGAGCTGCCTCAGGCATGCCTGCGGATGGTTCACTGGTCCTGTGCGGCTCCGGTGGACCTCCTGCAGGCACGACTGTGGCAGCTCCACCGGAGCCGCGGACCAACGGACCCTCTCCAGAAATGGCTGCGGCAGCTTCACCGGAGCCGCGGGAGCTATGTGTGGGGCACTGAAATGGCCGTGTGCCTAGGGCATGAAAAACTCTAGCGCCGGTTCTGTCTGTAAGATCAGACAACCAATTGCTAGATGCAATACTCACACATAGTGAGAGACAGTCTCTGCACTGAGGAGCAGGGACTCCTAACTCTAATAAGTTTCAATGGGAGTTAGGTGCTGAAATACCTTTGAGGATCTGTACTTTACAATCTGCCTAGCCAAAACAGACAAAGGAAGTATTGTTTTACCATATCAAGGCACAGAGAGATTCAGTGATGTGCCCAAGGTCACATAGGAAGTCTGTGGCACAACTAGGAATTAAACCCACATTTCCTGAGTCCCAGTCCAGTGCTTTAATCACAAGACCATCCCTCCTCTCTGGTTAGAGGGAGTATTGGAGAAAATGCAACTCTTCAGATTCCAAAGGAGATACACCAGGGATGAATTTACCCCAGTAGCTTTTGAGTTTAAAAACAGGGTTTTAAAGGAGGCTAATCAATGGGACAGTCAAGGCAGCATCGCTAGCAGTTTAGCAAACAAAATTGGCAGGTTGCTTTCCTGTGTATGAGTCTTCATACATAAATAGACTTTAAAGGCCATTGTACCACATGAATACAGCAGGAACAGTGTATAGTATATTTGGTGATGAAAAAGTTAAGAAACCATTTTGATCAGGAAGCCATAGGCATTTCTGTACATTTCTCTCATAATGATCCCTTTAATTATTTACTGTAAATCCTCTGGAATGAAAACATCACCTGATTCATCTGAGGAAGGAAAAGGTTTGTCATTTTTTTCTGTATGTAATATATATACATGTTTAGGGCTATACGGATTAAAATCCACAATTTCAGGCTTGCAACTTTAGTAATGCTCACTTGCCTTCAAGAAAAAAGAAATCTCAAAGAGTCAAGGAAACTAAAGTCCTGGGGACTGCAGGGGAATTCCACACATACCTGTCTTTTGCAACTCCCGTGTTATGAAAAAAAAGTTATCATAGGTTTTGCAATAGTTACAATCAGGCCAAAGGAACTCTGAGACAGGAAAACCAAGGTTATTTTTTTTGTAGTTTTTACACATAACTTTTCTTTCTGAGATTATTTTGTTTACATTTCTTTTCTTCAAGTTTCCTGTCCGATTTAAAGTGTATATTCTTTACACTAAATCTCATTCTCCTGTTATACCTTAATTCAGCCTGTTTTGTACTGTTTCATGGCATACACACAGAGAAGTTAGATAAAAACATAAATTACTCTAGCTGTAAGGTTGCAACATAATACTACTTTAATTCTTAGAATTCAGAACAATAACACACATGAATTCAAAACCAGAGAGAGATGAAGCAGGCTGCTCCCTAAAACAGAGATGCTCAGCACACCTCGTCTTTCTTTAGGCTGTGAGACTCAGATCCTATGCTTCTCTACACAGCCCCCAAGCCTGAAAGCAAGATTAGGAAAACATCCTGAAATTTAAAGTGACAGTCTACAATTTTAACAGAGTTTTAAATATACCACATTTTGAAGAACAATCCAGAAAATATTCTTCTATGCCCTTTTAATTTTCCTTCCCCTGATATTACCTGTAGGCTTTTTCAGACTTTATATCAGTATTATTATGCAGTGCCCGTGCAGCCAAACACCTAATAAAAATCTATGGGCTAAATCAGGGGTCGGCAGTCTTTCAGAAGTGGTGTGCCGAGTCTTCATTTATTTACTCTAATTTAAGTTTTTGCATGTCAGTGATACATTTTAATGTTTTTAGATGGTCCCTTTCTATAAGTCTACAATATATAACTAAACTATTGTTGTACGTAAAGTAAATAAGGTTTTAAAAATGATTAAGAAGCTTCATTTAAAATTAAATTAAAATGCAGAGCCCCTGGACCGGTGGCAAGACCCAGGCAGGGTGAGTGCCACTGAAAATCAGCTCGTGTGCTGCCTTTGGGATACATGCCATAGATTGACTACTCCTGGGCTAAATCCTGAAGACCGGATTCAGGCAAAACTCCTGTTGAAGCTTATTATTTTTGTTGTGATGGCAGTCTTTTTAATTGGAGTGAATAGGTTATGATAAGTATGATAAGTAAACATTATTATAATCTGAGAGTAGGTAAGTAAGTACCCATTTTACTGGTTAGGAAATGAGCCACATTTTGTGACTTTCACAAGGTCAGTGCAGAGCCAGAAAGAGAAGAACCCCAGGTGTCCTGACTGCCAGTCTCCTACTCCAAACCTTAGACCACACTCTTAGTTTTGTAACTACTGTACATAATTTGTTATTAGATATTATTTAATATTTCCTTATGTAGTTCTAATATCAAATCTCTCTGATATTTTGTGAGTCAGTTGTATCGAAACGGCTCTGTTAAATGATGTTTGGTTTGTTAGGTTTTGTGTTCCCCAGTTCTCAGACAGGGACACCAAAATCAGAGCTGTATTAGTCTTCCATTTTTTTCACCCCTTTCCCATTTCCTTCTCCCACATTCTTGGGAGATTGGGATTCCACAGTAGGGGATTTGGTGTTGCCGTGTGGCAAAACACTGACAAGTGAGACCAAGAAGATTATTCTAGATTTATGGAATACAGTAACTGTAACTGATGTTCCACATAGGCGCCAACTTTCCCCAGCACTGGGTGCTCATGCCGCCCTGCCCCTGGCCCAGCCCTGACTCCACCCTTTCCCTATCCCCATTCCAACTCCTTCCTCAAAGTCCCTGCCCCAACCCCGCCACCTCCCTGTCCCTATTGGACCCTTTCCCTAAATCCTCGCCCTGGCCCTGCCTCTTCCCCAAGTGTGCTGCACTCCCCCCCACAGCACTTGCCGTGTGAAACAGCTGTTTTGTGGTGCAAGTGCTGGGAGATAGGGGGAAAAAGCGGGCATGCGGCATGCTCAGGGGAGGAGATGGAGGCGAGCTGGGGTAAAGAGCTGTCAGTGGGTGCAGAGCACCTACTAATTTTTCCCCGTCAGCGCCTATGATGTTCCATATTTGCAGCCAAGATCCAGCTACTTAGCAAATGTTGTTTAGGGGAGCTAGATATGGAATGTGCAAAAGTAACAACTCACTAACTGGTCGTGTGACGTCTTTGCTTTAATTGAGGATTATTTAAAAAAAAATCTCCCAGTGAGAGCTATTTGCAAAACATTTTTCAGCAAGTTGAGACCTTGTTATTCTACTCATGCTTCCAGAAAAACAGCAGGCAGGATATGCAACGCAAGAACAGCAAACAGGATTTTAATCTTGCTGAGCCTGTGCCTCTCCCCCTGTTCCGTCTCGTGGAACTTTTACATGAAACATTTCAACTTCCTTTGAAAACAAACCACCTTTAGTTGGGCTCATTAGGCACAAGGAGTCACATTTCATAGAATCATAGAATCAAAAGGTTGGAAGGGACCTCATGAGGTCATCTAGTCCAACCCCCTGCTAAAGGCAGGACCACTTTCCCTAAATAATCCCAGCCAGGGTGCGGTCTAGCCGGACCTTAAATGCTCTAAGATGTAATTCTACCATCTCTAGGTAACCCATTCCATGACGTCAACCCTCTCCTAGTCAGAAGTTTTTCTAATATCCAGCCTCGACTTCCGCCAACTGCAACTTCAACCATTGCTCCTTGTTTCTGTCCTCCGTCACCACTGAGAACGCCTAGCTCCCTCCTCCTTGGAGCACCCTTCAAGTGTTGAAGGTTGTATCAAATCCCCCTAGTCTTCTCTTTCTGCAGGCTAAATAAGCCTAGTTCCTTCAGTCTCTCTTCATAAGTCATGTGCTCTAGTCCTCTAATCATTTTTGTGCCTCCGCTGGACTCTCTCCAATTGTTCCACTCCTTTTTTGTAGTGTGGCCAAACTGGACACATATTCCAGATGCGCCTCACCAGGCCGAATAGAGGGATAATCATCCTCGATCAGCTGGCAACACTCTACTAAATACAGCCCATATGCTATTAGCCTTTTTGGCTACAAAGCACACTGTAGGCTCATGTTCAACTTTCATCTACTGTAACCCAAGATCCTTTTCTTCAGCAATGCTACTTAGCCAAACATCCCCAGCCTGTAGCAGTGCATGGGGTTTTTCTGTCCTAAGTGCAGACTTTGCACTTGCTTGTTGAACTTCATGAGGTTTTTGTGCCCATTCTTCAATTTGTCTAAGTCTCCCTGAATCCTATCCTGCCTCCAGCGTGTCCACCACTCCCCCCAACTTGTGTCAATCTGCAAATTTACCTAATGTGCAATCTATCCATCATCCAAGATCATTAATGAGACATTAATAGGACGGGCCCAAAACAGGACCCTGGGTACACACTTGTTACTGGTTGCCAACTAGAGAGTGTGCCATTGATACTTACCGCTGAGCCGTTGATTAACCAGTTTTCTATCCACTTCACAGTCCATCTCCAATCCATACTTCCTTAGTTTGCTGATGAGAATGCTGTGGAACCGTGTCAAAAGCCTTACTAAAGTCAAGGTATACAACTCAACAGCTTTGCCCCATCCACAAGTCCAGTCATCTCATCATAGAAAAGCAATCAGTTGGTCAGGCATGATTACCTTGGTGAATCCATGCTGATGCTTCTGTCACCTTTTTTCCTTAAGTGTTCAGGATGGATTCCTTCAGCACCTGCTCCATGATTTTTCCAGGGATTGAGGTGAGACTGATTGGTCTGTAGTTCCCTGGATCCTCCTTTTTCCTTTCTTAAGATAGGTACTATATTTGCTTTTTCCAGTCCTCTGGGACCTCTCCTGTTCGCCATGAATTTTCAAAGATAATGGTCAACGGCTCTGCAATCACATCAGCTAACTCCCTCAGCACCCTCGGATGCCGTTCGTCCGGTCCCATAGACTTCCCATCTATTGCAGAATAAAGTATCCACCTTGGGGAATTATTCCTGCTAAACTATAGCAGAGTACTTATAATAGAATAGCTATGCTGGTCAATTTCCCCATGTAGATAATCCCTAAGGTACTATTCAACTTGAGTAAGGGTTTCAGAATTTGGTCCTAAATGATCTATTGAGTATTGTTAATTATTTTTGCCATAAACTAATTATGCATATGTGTGTTAAAATTGCTTTACATTTATGATGAAAAAAATCAAGCTTTTCATATGTAACAATGTTTTGAAAAGAAATGTCACGATCATGGTATGTGATAATCATCACTCAGACCACATCATTGTACATCATACCCGCTTCTTCTGCTTTTCATCTGTCTGATTCTAGTTATAGACTAATCTCTTCAGCACAAGGACTATGCCTTCTAATGGACTTGTACCTTATCACTTAGCACATTTTGCGTGCTGCTGTGCTATAAATAAACATATCATAGCATAAGAGTCCAGCATTGTATACAAAGTCAGATTGGAACTTGTACCAAAATTCTTCTATTTACGACTTCATGGAGTATATTTGTATTCACAGATATGTAGGGCCCAGTCCTGCTAGGTGATGAACTCCTCCTGCATTGTTTTAAGTGCTCTCAACTTCTTTTAAAGTAAGTTAAATTGAGGGGGGTGATATTTGTGGGATTGGGACCTTACAACCTGATCCAATGCCCATGGACCTCAGCAAGAATTTTTCCATTGAGTCAAATGGTCATTGGATAACACTACAGGGGAAGAGGGAAACCACTTGGTACAGTAAAGTGCCATTTGCAGAAAAGTGGTTCTGCAAAAATGACATTGTGGGGTCCCATATTTAGGCTCCCTCTACGACTCCACAGCCTCTGTTTACAAGTCAAAAGATAATTTTGTAATTGAATACTACATCTGGGATATGAAAGTCAAGCTGAGTGCACTCTCTTAGATTACTACAGTTAGAAAGATTCTGAAATTGGAATTTTAAGATGATACAAGGAAATGAATCTTCGCACTAACATAATTAAGCTGTGGCGCTCTCTGCCACAAGGTATCATTGAGTCCAAGAGCGTGGCAGGATTCACTAGAAGATTGGATGCTGGTGTGGGCAGTGAGAATGGTCACCATAGGAGGATTCAAAAATGTTTAAAAGAGAGAAGCTATCATGCATAAGGACATAAGCCAAACCCTAATTGCCTGGGTTTAAGAAGAAACTTTACATTATCAGATTTTTGGTGTATTTTTTATAATCTCCTTCTGAAGCAGCTAGTACTAGCCACAGTTGGAGACAGGATACTAGACTAGATGGGGACTGGTCTGATCTGTTAGAGCTCTTCCTATATTCCCGTAACTCCTGAGTTCAAATCCTGCCTTGATTTACAGCCTGGACAATCCCACTGAAACCAGTGAAAGGCCAGGGGAAAATCAGTGCAGAATTTGACCCCTAGTGTGCAATGGTGTTGTATGTACCACAAGGCTAACTGATCCTCTGAGATTGTCTGGGAAGGACTCACCACCTCACAGGATTAAACTGAGGACAGCCCCAGATTATGAGTCCCCAGTTGCTTCTTAAATCCATGTTCCAGTGTGCCCAAATCTCTCAAATGTGCTGTGACACAGCTATAATAACCCCCTGACTTGGGGCAAAAATGTCCGTTTCCCAGGCAAAACCCTTGGAAGGGGAAAAGAGAAATAACAAATTCACAGGGATGGCAGTGTAGAAAGTGCACTGCAGTTTGTTCTCGGATAGAGTACGGAGTGAAGGGGCAGAACCATGGATATTCTTGGCTCCAGCCTTGCAGAACTTTTGGGTATTTTCAGGGGATTTCTTGCATTCCCCTCTAGCAGTTATATGCTACTTTTCCCTCCAGAGCTGGAGGTGAGAGAGAGCAGAAGTTGCAGAACGGAATTAATGCTGCATTAAGTAACATATGGTAATTTGTTGTGTAATCAGCAGCTGCTTGCTGAGAGACCTGGCCATGCACTGGCCCACCCTCTCCATGCCCATTCTTTAATGGTGATCACCATATATGGAAACCTCCCAGTAAATGTCATTGGCAGCTCTTCCTTGGCCTTTTCTTTCCCCTCCAAACACATAAACAACATACACTGTACCACAACCTAGCGGTGACTACAGTTTCCCTTTTTTATGAGCAACAGGAACCAGCTGACAGGCTGAAATTTCACTCCACAGAGCTGAAAGGCTAAGCAGAGGTCGCTGTTTAAAAACGGAATCAATCAACTTCAAAATCCAAGTGCCTGATTGTCCTCTCGCTGTGTTTCTTCTACATGGGTGTCATTCCAGTGACATCAGGGAAGTTACTCCCACTTTACCTCAGGCATAAAAGCCTGAGTCGGCAAAGCACTTATACAGTTGTTTAAGCATGCGGTTAAGTCCATCCTTATTCAGCATGTGAATCAATGATGCTTAAGAAGGTGCTTAAAGATAAGCTTTGCTGAATCGGGGCCCAAGTGAGTTCAGAATCAGGACTTGACAGAAATAAGGGGTCAGATAGATCTCTCAGGTTCATATTAGCACATGTGAGGTTTGCAGACAAAAGTCCCAGAGGTGCAGCCCAGGGAAATGGCTTTAAGGCACATTTGTCCCCTCCTGATTGTGGAGTGCCACCTGGCCATAATTTAGACAACTGGAGGTCTGTCTAAGTGACCAGAACAGCCTGTCCTTGGCTGCCTAAGGGCAGTTGGACTGCCTGGAATCTCCACAACACTAGGTGATTTGGTCCCACCGTCAACAAAGCCTGCCATGCCCTTACACTAGGGCTTGCAAGAAGGTATTTGGAGGACATCTTGTGGAGGTCTTCCTTGGCGCCTGTGGCAGGGAAATTCTCCTTTGGCCAGAACCAGGACTTTTAGGGCCCTGTTACTTAACATAAAGAGGTTGGAGGGGGTGAAAATCTCATTCAAAGGGTCACCTTCAGCTTTCTAGTTGCAAGCATAGTCAACCCCACTGAATTTCCTGGAGCTGCAGCTTATTTCAGAACTAAATATCTGAATTTGTCCTGATGTCAAGAACTCTTTTGAAGGGCTTTTATTTCAGTCAAAATTCACATGAAAGAAAAGCATCTGAAAGATATTCTGATTGCATGATTTTGATTCAAAGCAGCCAAGTTATCACAGGGACCAAATGTGGCAATAAATAAATTACATGGGAGACCATAACCACAGGCTTAACCCAGACCCGCCTATGAAAAGAACTTCCTAACAATAAAACCTGGAACCCTGTTGATTCTTGAACACCTACGGCTTTAAAACATAGGCCAGTTGTGAGTTCTTATTTGGATTGTAAACTGTTTGGGGCAGGGACCATCTTTTTGTTCTAGCACCTAGCACAATTGGGATCCTGGTCCATGACCACTGCAAATTATTAATAATAATTATAGGCCAAAACTTTGAAACTTCTGTGTCTAAAATTAGGCTTCTACATCCATATTTAGACACCTAAAGAAAAGTTTATATTTTGGTGCCTAATTATGGATTTAGTAGGTTAATGTTTGGCTCCAAGGTTTAGAAATTTACATAGATTAGATTTAGACAAGGGATGCATATTAAAGAGGTATGCATCATTCTATCTCATCAGATGGAATCAGGAAGCTGAGCCAATGTTAAATGCCTTTGCTGCAAATTAATCTGTTTAGCAATAGCAGCACATAAGACACATTTCACTCATATTTCTCAGGCAGTTTTTTATTCCAGTTTCTTACGGGAAAGGAAACAGTTAATATCTTTTTTGCATAAAGCATAAAACATAAGGAGAAATCATTGTGAAATGTATTTGCAATGTCAGTTTTCCTAGATGATTACAGGAAATGGTAATATTCGTTGTTAAACTCTAAATAATACTTTGCCCTTTCTAATACCTTTCCTCTGGGATTCTCAAAGCACTTTATAACCATGAATTAATCAACATATCACTGGTGTCTGGACTAGAATTGTTATACCCAATTTACAGACAGGTAAACTGAGTTGGAAAACATTTAATTGACTTACCAGAGGTCACAAATCAAATTGGTGGCAAAAATGGGACTAGAACCCAGGTGTCCTGACAGCCAGCCTTGTGAGCTAACCATTAGATCAGACAGCTTATATCTAAAAATGAAATTTTTGATACTGAAGTGTGAATGTGGTTTCTATTTATGACAATGCATGAAATACAATATAAATGGCCATTAAAAACATTTGGTGAAAGAACCAGATTATAGTATTTGAAACTACATGACAAATATTCAGATTTATGTTAAGTGAGATTTTAAAAAAATGCTAATGCTAATTCTTTCTCAATTTAGTTGGCAAATCCTTCCTTTTCATATCTTCAACTTTTCAAAGACAGATAGAGTTGATGAGAATGTGTCTCATCAACACATCAGATTCATTAATCAGCGTGCACGAACGCATAGGCTTTAGGGAAAAGTCTTCAACTCCTCCAGCTTAGAGGGAAACATTGCTCGCAAATATCACTGCTGGGAGTAATTGACGCCAGCTACAGAGTTGCTGAGAGATCCACGCTCACAGCATGTAAGGACTAGTGCATGTGTAGTTTATCTGTCTCCTGTTCTCTAGTCATTTAAACTGTGAAAGTTGCATATATGATGTCATTTTGGATGGGCCTGAAGCACATAGAGAACAAATGGCATTGCTGGCTGTGCCAGATCAGTGATGAGGCCAGAAGTTGACTAATACAGACATTCTGAGTTAGGCTTTTTATGGCCAAAGTGAACCATAGGAATCTCTTACCTCAATATTTATTAAACTGGTTGAGTCAATGGGAACAGTCAAAGGGTCAGGCATGTTGAATTTACAGTTAAGATCCTCATCAATGCAGCATAGGAAGGCCAACATTATGAGGTTTTGATTATGTTGGAAAGTGTCTGCTCATGATCACACTGTGCAACTCAGGAGTAAATCCACTGGCTGGAGTTACTGTGGATTTACACCAATGTTAATGAAAGCAAAATTTGGACACTGTTGCCTTTCCTTTGGTCTGATGTATAATACCATCCACACCCTTACCCCTTACTGGTTGCATCAACAAATCTCTGTGATCTAATTTAATTTGTTGAACCTTCTGTGGAACAGCTCTGCCTTTTTGTGTTTGAGATCACTGACTGAGTGCTTCTAGCACTATAGTTTTCATCCAGATCATCTGTCCTTGCAAGAGATTTCATTTACCAGACTTAATATCATACAGCTGCTAAAATATATCAAAGTGCTCAGCAAACTCAGCCCTCACACAGTCTCTCAGTAGTGGAAGCTGCCATCTGTCTTTGGCAATCTTTATTAGGTCCCTTCTTCCAAGAATCCTGAGTATTTTGTTTTAGTCTCACACGCTGCTCTTTAAAGGTAGGCTCTTACATCAGCTGATGTCCAAGTGACAATGGCCCTGGTTTAATCAACACTGGTAAAGACAGAGCGAAGGCAGGAATGATTTAAAGCATACATCTACTGTAATGCATACAGAAACCTTCCATCTGATAGTGGCTGACAGGTGTCTAAGGCCTGCACACAAAACTAGTCTGGGTTAATGGATCCTAGGCTCAGTTTTCCACTGCACCTTGTGTAGCCATTTACCCCTGTGCAAACTGGATGTAAAACACTACCAGAATGGAGTGATGCAATTTCCTCCCCACTTTGCATCAGTGACAACAGCTACTGAGGGTGCAAGGCAGTGGATAATTACATGCCTTGTTCTTTTGGTTACCCCTTTCCTATTTGTGCCAACATGCTTGTTGATTGCTGGTTTGTCTACACACAGACATTGCACTGGTTTAGCTTAAATCAGTTTTCAAACCAAATTAAATTGGTGAACAACCCTAAGTAGATACTCTTAGGGTATGTCTACACTACCCGCCAAATCAGTGGGCTGTGATCGATCCAGCTGGGGTCTATTTATTGCATGTAGTCTAGATGTTATAAATCAACCCCCAACCACTCTCCCAACAACTCCTGTACTCCACTGCTGTGAAAAGTGCAGACAGAGTGAATGGGGGAGGGCAGCAGTCGACTCACACAGTGAAGACACCATGGTGAGTAGATCTAAGTACATCGACTTCAGCTAGGTTATTCATGTAGCTGAAGTTGCGTAACTTAGATTGATCCCCTCCCCCGGTGTAGACTAAGCCTTAGTTGAGTTAAAGACTGGCTTCATTCAGTTTCACTGAAACCTGTTACGAATTGACTCAAACTTCATTGACCACTACCAGGCACTGGCACCAGAACCAGGGAGGCCAGGGGGGGTCATAACCCTCCCACTTTTTGAAAGTGAACCCTGCCCCCTTCCCCTCCTCTTCCCACCTAACCTCTTCGAGGCTCCACCCCTTGGCCAGGCCAGTGTGGAGCCCAGCCAGGAAGTTGTGGGAGCCACGTGGACCCTCTAGCTGCCTGTGAAGCGGAGGGGCTGAGAACAGCCCCTGGCCCATGTTCCTGCCCCTTGGGCGCTCTACATGGTCCAGGGCCAGGGCAGGTGGAGGTGAAGAGTCTGTGACTCTGTGCTGGCTCACCACAGCTGCCCGTGCGGCTCTCCCTGGCCTGGGGAGAGTTGCTCCATCTAGGGAGGGTTGGGAGTAGCCCGCTAAGGCCGGAAAGGTCCTGAGACACCAGGGGAGTTTGGGGCTGGGCCCAGCTTAAGGGCAAAGGATTTTGTGTTTAGTTTTTGAGCTTTAAGTTACTAAACCAGTCCCTAAGGAGGGCTGTTGTCATTGGACTCATGAAAACCTTTGTAGAGTCTATTTAAGAAGCCCCTTGAAGGTGGGAGGGGATCTGAGGCAAGCAACCTGCAGAATAACCTTTGGCCACAAAGGGGCACTTAGGAGGCAGTTGGTCAGGTGACAGCCTTTAGCACTGGCTTCCCTAAACCAATTCCAAATCACTCCTTTAGTGCAACGGTGCAGGTAGACAAGAATCTTAGAATATATACGTCTTGGGGCAGGAACTGTCTTTTACTATACATTTGCACAGCACATAGCATAGTAGGGCCCTGATCTGGTGGAGCCTTTAGGAACTACCACGATATAAATGTTTCGTTATAATAACAAAATGTCCCACTGAGATTAATACTAACGGGGCAGAAAGAAAACCCTTTGAATATAATAATATGATAATAACACTTAAGACCCTTAGAGCTTTTATTCTTCACAGTAGCTAATTAACAAATATGCAGCCAGTCACACCACAGAAGCAACAGGGAGCAAAAATGCAATCCTGCTAAGGTCGGGTTTTCAGTCTGAGCTTCAAAGCTATTGATTCTGGCATATATCTGTCTGTGTATCTCGCATCATGGCACAGTCCAAATGCCAGACTGGACCCTATGCTTCAGCCAGCAGAGGGTAGAGTCTAGTACTTCCTAGCTTAGGGGTTGCACTGGTCTGTGGCAGCATTCCTCTGCTTTCCTCTCCATGGTGGAGGCCCATCTGTGGGTGCTTTCTGAGGTATGGACCAGCACATGAGGAGGGATCAGGAATGAGGAAGTGGGCACATACCAACATCACTTCCTCACCAACCCAATATCGAATGTGTCAGTAAAAATGTACCCACCTTTACCTCTCATTGAACTGCAATTTCCCTTTAGGGTTTTTTTAGGTTCAGTGGGAGAGCACCTTCCAGCACAATTCCTTTGGCAGCCATTTTGATAGGGAGCTAGAGTAGCTGGGAGCTAATGGGGTTCAGAGCACAAGGCTTGCATGCATATGGACTGTTGCTGGATACCCTAAAATGTGTATAGATCTCATGGACTTACTAGTTTCCGGGGGCTGAATCCCTTGCTGCTTGTGTGGTGGTGGTTGTGGGGAAAAATCTCCCCCTCATGGGAAAAACCTTGTGGAGGTCCCCCCATTGGGAGCACCCTAGATAGCATACGAAGCCATCTTTCTCTCATATACAATACTTTCTAACTGAAGTTTGGGAGCTGTCTGAAGGAAGCCATTCTTTTGAAGTGTTCTACCTGCCTGCCTGAGTCTGCATTCAATACGCAGACTTACTAAATGGTTATTTTTTGGGTGATGGGTTATTCCGGGATTCTGTGGTTTTCTGGTGTGCATGGATAAGGTAACCACCAATGCCCTTGCAAAAGGAAAAAAAACCTGCTGTAAACCAAGGAGACTGGAACTCTACTGTCTATTCTTGGTCAGTTTTATTAGCACAGCTGAGCCACTTTCTCCAGGCTTCCTTACAGAGATGGCTCAAAACTGAAACTATTTTCCTAAATCTGGGAGAGTTCTGGTAGAATTGGACCAAGTTTGGAGCAAGACTTGATTTCGGGCTTTACGAAAACCAAAGCTCAGCTGAGCAGGTTTTGGGTAAGTTAAGCTATCCTTCTTTATGACCTTTTGGGTTCTGTAGCCTTATTATTCCTCAGCAAGAAAATGGGTGGGGAACCACTTATTTGGCTTGCTGAAGACAGTGTTTCTTTGTAGAACATAAGTAAATTGAATCAGAACAGAGAGGGTGCTCACTGGATTCTGCATTACAAAATGTAGTCACTGTTTTCCCATCACCACCGCTGGAATTTAGGCAACCGCATTTTCTAACGTAGAAGTGTCCCTGAGTGCTCGACTGCAAATGCTGAAAATGCAGCTGGCATTCCACAACACTGAAGACAGCAGATTGGTCCCTCTGTTCTTGAGACTCCTCTGTCTTGAACGAGTCAGCTTCAAAAAATCTCATATTTTGCTCTTGTCTTTTGTTGCTGTGATTGTGTTCATGTCTGCAATGAGTCAGGCTGACAGGTCAGTTGCCATACTGCACGACTCCCATGTACAAAGTCCTTTTGTTCTTCATGCAGAGGAAAACTGATTTGCTCAGTCTAGGATTAGTGACTGCCCTCCTACATCATATGCTTTACACAGAGAGACAACTGCAGAAAGAAAGTAATGAAGACTCTGTGTGATCCTCAAGAGTTTCTCTCTGTAGCTGACTCCATCTGTACATAGCTTCTGTGCTACTCATCCACTGCACAAGAAGCATCTGGGCAAATTGCAGAAAATTGATCGGGGGTAAAAAGGCAGAAGCACCTGCCACTTATGCCTTAAGTGATGCACAGGACACCTGGTGCACACAAGCTTTGTAGGCAAAATACAGGTCAAGTATCTTTGTACAAATCAGAAGACTCAACATCAAGCCAAATTTTGCTTTCAATTCCTCTCATATAACCTCATTGACATCAATGGGATTGCATCAGTGAAACTGTGAGCAAGATCACCCCAGAGGAGAAGGAAATGGGGTTAATGAGAAGGAGAGATTAAGGACCACATTTAAAAGAATCCTTTAACTAGTCTCCTTTGCTCCCACTCCTTTTGTTGTCTGAATTCCTGGTGGGTTCAAATGCCACCACTTACGCAAATAAGCCCCCAATGCAGCTAAGTAGAATACATGGATGCAATCAGTAATTTAGCCATTGGAGTAGTATGATTTGTGGCCACAATTAATTTCACGTGCAAAATATATGGCTGCACCTTTGGCAGGTGTGCACAACCCTCACAATAAGGGAGAGGGCCCTTTGGAAATCTGGGCCTAACGGTGAATCAAAATGCTAGTTTAAATAAAATTGAATATCCCAAGTCGCTCACTAGTTTGGGACTCAGGGACTAGGGTTCTATTCCAGGCTTTGCCACTGACTTTGGGCAAATTATCTCTGTTCTCTCTGCCCCGCTTTCCTCTCTGTTTTGTCTCTTTAGCTTGTAAGCTCCTCAAAGTAAGAACTGTTTATCATGATGTGTTTGCATAGTACCTAGCACAATGGGAACTCAGTCTCAGCTGAAGACACTGTGCTCTACTGTAATGTAAATAAGACACAATAAATCAGACTCAGAAGTTTACAAACTATCACAAGAGCTGACTTTCAGGCCTTCCTCTTATCTGGATAAATGGGCTTGGATTGTATTTCTGAACACTTTTTCAAGGTGAACCAAAATACACATTACCTGCCAAGACCTAAGTCAGGCCCATCACTAATACTTAGGCAGTGTAGGAGCAGAGCTGTGTTTCTAAGGCTACGTCTTCACTACCCGCCGTATCGGCGGGTAGCAATCGATTGCTAGGGGATCAATATATTGCGTCTCATCTGGACGCGATATATCGATCCCCGAACTCGCTTATATCGATTCTGGAACTCCACCAACCTGAACGGAGTTGCGGAATTGACAGGGGGAGCCGCGGACATCGATCCCGCGCCGTGAGGATGGTGAGTAATTCGATCTTAGATACTTCGACTTCAGCTATGTTATTCACATAGCTGAAGTTGCGTATCTGAGATCGATTTTCCCCCATAGTATAGACCACCCCTAAGCCTGCTTCAGGTGTTAGTTACATCAGCCATTGAAACCAGGCCTGAGCCTGGGTCCTGCCAGGTAATGGAAGGAAGAACTGATCTGAAACAAGTTTCTTTGCTCCATGCTGGTGATTGCTAGAGGTGACACTTTCCTGGGGAGCCCAGGATTGAGAGTCACCTTGTTACCCAGCTGTCTCCAGGAAGAGGGAAACTTGCTTGTGCTTACCTGGATGTGTCATAGCTTTCCCACTCAGATTTGAACCTTAGCGTTCATAAACTGAGAAGCTAGCATGAACCCTCTAAGCTTAATTACCAGCTTAGATCTGATATCGCTGCCACCAGCCAAAAATTTCCAGTGTCTTGGCTCACTCTGGTCTCCCCAAAACCTTCCCTGGGGGACCCCAAGACTCAGAGGCTCTGAGTCTTACAACAAAGGGAAATAAACCATTCCCCCCACCTCTCTCCCACCCAGAATTTCCTCTCTGGGCTAACCTGAGAGTTACTGATGCAACCTCTTTACATCACAATACCAAGAAGCATGTCTCCTCTCTTCCACAAAGAGACAAACCCAAAGACAAGGAAACAGAAAAGATTCTCTCTCTCTTCCCCCTTAGCTTCTTCCCGCCCTGGGACACTAGGAGAGTTAAACACAGAGAGCAGTTTTTCCCCTCCCCCCTGTCTTTCCTTTCTCCCACCAATTTCCTGGTGGGTCAACTAGAAAAAAAAAATCAACAGGTCTTAAAAAGCAAAACTTTAAATAAAAAAAGAAAGAAAGAATAGAATAACAGTTCTCTGTAATCTAGATGGTAAGATATAGGGTTTTCAACTTATAGAAAATGAATAAACAATAGAAAAGGGATAAACAGCCTTATCCAAAAACAATACAATTTAAAGTACTTATAGCCAAATACACATAAAGACTCCACCAGCCAGATACACAGATGCAAATACAGCAAAACAATTTAAAAGACTATACTTTTGCTAACTTTGTACTTACAACTGGGAAACAGAAGATTAGAAGGACTGGAAATAGATCCTCTCATAGCTGAGAGAGCACAGAACAGACAAAGACCCAAGACCAAGAAACACCCACAAATTCCCTCCTTTAAGCTTTGAAAAATCCGGTTTCCTGATTGGTCCTCTTGTCAGGTGTTTGGTTCCCTTTGTTAACCCTTTACAGGTAAAAGAAACATTAACCCTTAGCTATCTGTTTATGACAGGGTGTCAGCTGTCTGATACCACCAGTCTGTGAGCCACCTAAACAACATCCTCAGGGCTCTGCCAGCCCTTCCTTTGCCTTGCAGGTTAACAATAGGTGCATCCCACTCCCTGAGCCCCCTCAAAGTGTTCCCCTGTGATATCCAGCCCTTAACCACTGAATGCTCACAGAAACTATCGGAAACAGGGCATGAACCAGCTTGTTGGAGTCAGCTGAGGATCAACTCTTATATAACATCATAGCACTGAGCTACATTATAGTGAAAACAATCACACATTAATAAAAAAGAGGAAGGAGTCAGAGACAGTGAGTAAGGATAATGGAAACAGAAATGATGACATGTAAAATGAAAAGTGGGAACTGGAGAATTGGAGTGGCTAACAGGGGAGTTTTGAGAGGGAGTTGTCCAGGTGAAGGAGGAGTGATTACATGACTCTTGGGGTAAGTTTATTGTCTGTACTGTGTGTGTTTGTGTTTGCAGTGTGCTTGCTGCTTGACTGAAATATGCTGTGTAGTCTGTTTGTTTGGGGGACCGTTTGCTAAGCCTAGCGGCTTGCTAGGCAAGGCTGAGAGCGTCTCAGTGAGGCTTTGATCCCTAAGCCCATCAACCCTTAACCAGGGAGCGGGGCTACTCAGAAAGACCGGGGCTTTAAAGCGACCTAAGCGACAGGAGCAGCTAACAGCGGAGTTTTGAGAGGGAGTGTGAGGGGGGCTAGATATATTTAACATTCTTTAAACTTAAAGCCCCAAACACCCCCTGATAAAAACAAAAAACAGAGGAACAAGTTTCAAGAGTAAAAAGATAATGCAGGCAGAAGTCCAACGACAGAGTGGGGGCTATGCAGTTTATTGCCCCCAATGCAGCATGTATTATTACCTGCCATATGAGTAGGTGGTGTATGTGTGCATTCAGTGCAAGGAACTCCTGGACCTCAGAGGTCGTGTATGGGCTTTGCAGGCCAGAGTGGCTGAACTATAGGAGCTAAGGGAGACAGAGAGGTACAGATGAGACTTTCCGAGACACAGTAGAATGATCCCACCCACGGTCTGATAGCCTCTGTGCTATTGAGGAGGATAAAAGTCTCAGTGATGGAAAGCATCTAACTGGAGCAGAGGGAAACAATCCCATAGTTGGGACCCTCTAGATGATGTGGTATCCTCTCGCACAGAGGATACCTCTCCGGCAGAGGGAACTTCAGTTATTAGGAAGAGACACGTATTAGTTACGTGGGATTTGATCATTAGAAACATAGATAGCTGGGTTTGCGGTGACCAGGAAAACCGCATGGTGACTTGCCTGCCTGGTGCAAAGGTTGCGGATCTCTCGAGACATCTAGATAGACTTATGTGTAGTTGTCATAAACAGATAGCTAAGGGTTAATGTTTCTTTTACCTGTAAAGGGTTAACAAAGGGAACCAAACACCTGACCAGAGGACCAATCAGGAAACCGGATTTTTCAAAGTGAGGGAGGGAACTTCTGGGTGTGTTTGTCTTTGTTCGTTCTGTTGTTTTTCTCTCGCTATGAGGGAAGAGCTTATTTTTTTTTCTATCTCCAAGCTTCTTTCTACCCCTTCTGTTCCCAGTTGTGAGTACAAAAGGAAAGAGCAATAGGTTTATATTGTATTTTGGTATTTACATGTGTGGAGTTGCTGGAATGTTTAAATTGAAATATCTGTTTGAATAAGACTGATTATTCCATATTTTTCTTAAGCAATAGCCCTGTGTTATTCATCTTGATGCAGTGATCATGTCATGTGGTTTTTTCTTCTTTTTATATAAAGCTTTCTTTTTAAAACTTATTGCGATTTCTTTTCCTAGTTAAGGCCAGGGGGATAGGAAGTCTCGTGCAGGAGTACTGTCTCTCTCAGGGAAAGACTGGAGGGGGAGAAGAAAGGAGGGAGAAAGAAGATCAAAATCATCTCTGTTTCCTTGTGCTGAGTTTGTCTCTTTTTGGAAAGAGAGGGGACAGGCTTCTTGTATTGTGATGTAAGAGAGATACATCAATACTCCCAAGTTAGCCCAAAGAGAGAGATCTGGGTGGGAGAGGGGAGGGAGAAGGGAAGTGCAGATGAGTATTTCCTTGCCGCGGTAAAGACTCCAGGCTTCTGCTCACGGTCTTGCGAGGTCTCTCCATGGAAGGTTGGGGAGGATTCACCGAAGAGCGGGGCCAAAACCCTGGAAATTTTGGATGGTGGCAGCAAGATAAGATCCAAGCTGGTAATTAAGCTTGGAGGTTCATGCTAAGCACCCAGATTTTGGACGCTAAGGTCCAGATTTGGGACACAGGCTTATTACAGTAGTGCTGGGGAGGAGCTGGTGGTTGTGGTACATGTTGGTACCAATGACATAGGGAAGAATAGGAGAGAGGTTCTGAAGGGCAAATTTAGGCTGCTAGGTGAGAGACTGAAATCTGGGACCTGCATGGTAGCATTTTCTGAAATGCTTACAGTTCCACCTGCAGGGCCAGTTAAACATGCAGAATTGCAGGGTCTCAATGCGTGGATGAGACAATGGTGTAGGGAGGAGGGGGTTAGATTTATTAGGAACTGAGGAAACTTTTGGCAAAGGGGGACCCTATACAGGAAGGATGGGCTCCACCTAAACCAAAATGGAACCAGATTGCTGGCACTTCAAATTAAAAAGACAGTAGAACAGTTTTTAAACTAAGGGCTGGGGGAAAGCCAACAGGTGCGTAGGAGCACGTGGTTCAGACAGAGACATCCCTTAGGGGAGGATCTATGAATGGAGATTATCTATATCCTAGTAAGGAGGAGAGGATGGAAGATAATAAAATACAGGTAGGATCTGATGAGAAACTGTCAAATGAAAAAAAGTCTCATTCAATTACATCACGTAATGGGAGACAGCTCAAAAGTTTTTTCAAGTGCTTATAAACCAATGCTAGAAGTCTAAATAATAAGACGGACGAACTACAGTGCCTTGTATTAAATGAGGATATTGATATAATAGGCATTAGAGAAACTTGGTGGAATAAGGATAATCAGTGGGACACAGTAATATCAGGGTACAAAATGTATCAGAGGAACAGAACAGGTTGTGTTGGTGGGGAAGTGACACTATATGTGAAAGAAAGCATGGAATCAAATGATCTAAAAATCTTACATGAACCAAACTATGCCATAGAATCTCTATGGATAGTAATTCCAATAATTGTAATAATAAGAAGAATATAGCAGTAGGGAGATATTACCGACCACCTTACCAGAATGGTGATAGTGACTCTGAAATGCTCAGGGAGATTAGAGAGGATATTAAAATAAAAAACTCAGTAATAATGGGAGATTTCAACTATCCCCATATTGACTAGGTACATATCACCTCAGGATGGGATGCAGAGATAAACTTTCTTGACATCTTAAATGACTGCTTCTTGGAGCAGCTAGTCCTGGAACCCATAAGAGGAGAGGCAATTCTTGGTTTAGTCCTAAGTGGAGCACAGGATCAGGTACAAGAGGTGACTATAGCTGGCTTGCTTGGTAATAATGACCATAATATAATTAAATTTAACATCCCTGTGGCGGGGAAGACACCACAATGGCCCAGCACTATAGTATTTAATTTCAGAAAGGGGGACTACACAAAAATGAGGAAGTTAGTTAAACAGAAATGAAAAGGTACAGCACCAAAAGTAAAATCGCTGCAAGCTGCATGGAAGCTTTTTAAAGACACCACAATAGAGGCTCAACTTAAATATATACTCCACATTAAAAAAACATAGTAAGAGAACCAAAAAAGTGTCACTGTCGCTAAACAACAAAGTAAAAGAAGCAATGAGAGGCAAAAAAGCATCCTTTAAAGATTGGAAGTTAAATCCTAGTGAGGAAAATAGAAAGAAGCATAAATTCTGGCAAATGAAGTGTACAAATATAATTAGGAAGGCCAAAAAAGAATTTGAAGAACAGCTAATCAAAGACTCAAACAGTAATAGCAATTTTTTTTAAATACATCTGAAGCAGGAAGCCTGCTAAACAACCAGTGGGACCACTGAGATGCTAAAGGAGCACTCAAGGACGATAAGGTCATTGTGGAGAAACTAAATGAATTCTTTGTATTGGTCTTCATGGCTGATGATGTGAGGGAGATTCCCAAACATGAGCCATTCTTTTTAGGTGACAAATCTGAGGAATTGTCCCAGATTGAGGTGTCAGTACAGGAGGTTTTAGAAAACATAATCCCAACTATACATATAAAATGATGAGGTCTAAATGTTAAAGTTAAGTTTAGACTCTAGGAAGTGTGTTACATAAGGACATAAGAAAGGCCATATTGGGTCAGATCAAAAGTCCATCTAGACCAGTATCCAGTCTTCCAACAGTTGCCAATGCCAGGTGCACAGAGAGAATGAACAGAACACGTAATCATCATGTGATCCATCTCCTGTCGTTCATTCCCAGCTTCTGGCAAACAGAAGTTTGGGACATCATCCCTGCCCATCCTGGCTAATAGTCATTGATGGACCTATTCTCCATGAACTTATCTAGTTCTTTTTTTGAACCCAGTTATAGTCTTAGTCTTCACAACATCCTCTGGCCAGGAATTCCACAGGTTGAATGTATGTTGTGTGAAAAAATACTTCCTTTTGTTTGTTTTAAACCTGCTGCCTATTAATTCATTTGGTGACCCCTAGTTCTTGTATTATGAGAAGGAGTAAATAACACTTCCTTATTTACTTTCTCCACATCAGTCATGATTTTATAGACCTCAATCACATCCCCCCTTTGTCATCTCTTTTCCAAGCTGAAAAGTCCCAGTCTTATTAATTGCTCCTCATAGGGAAGCCGTTCCATGCCCCTAATAATTTTTGTTGCCCTTTTCTGAACCTTTTCCAAATCCAATATATCTTTTTTTGAGGTGGGGTGACCACATCTGCATGCAGTATTCAAGATGTGGGCGTACCATGGATTTATATAGAGGCAATATGATATTTTCTGTCTTATTACCTATCCCTTTCTTAATGATTCCCAACATTCTGTTCGCATTTTTGACTCCTGCTGCATATTGAGTGGATATTTTCAGAGAACTATCCACAATGACTCCAAGGTCTCTTTCTCGAGTGGTAAAAGGTAATTTACACCCCATCATTTTATATGTATAGTTGGGATTATGTTTTCCAATGTGCATTATTTTGCATTTATCAACATCGAATTTCATCTGCCATTTTGTTGCCCAGTCAACCAGTTTTGAGAGATCCTTTCGTAGCTCTTCGCAGTCTGCTTGGGACTTAACTATCTTGAATAGTTTTGTATCATCTGCAATTTTTGCCGCCTCACTGTTTACTCCTTTTTCCAGATTGTTTATGAATATGTGGAATAGCACTGGTCCCAGTACAGACCTCTGAGCGACACCATTATTTACCTCTCTCCATTCTGAAAACTAACCATTTATTCCTACCCTTTATTTCCTATCTTTTAACCAGTTACCGATCCATGAGAGGACCTTCCCTCTAACCCCCCAAAAATAACAGTTAAGATTAAAATATTGGGAAATCAAAAGTAAATGAATATTCATTTTGGAGAAAATCATGTGCTGTTGTGTTTGTTTACTCATGGTTACTCAACGTGAGTCCATATGAACCTCACCAGGAATGAATTATCTTAATGTAGCTAATAACCCTGTGTAGAAATAAAATTACTTTATTGATATTTTTCACCACTCTCACTCACTTTAAATATTGTCAAGGCAGTTATAGGAAAAAAAAACTTTATCTTAACACAGAGACCTGGCTTCCAGAAATGCTGTTCAAATATACATGCCTAATTTTATCTCTTACATGTTCTTGTTTTTTCCTTTCACTTAATATCATTCAGGGATTTTAAAAAAAACATTTGCTAATGTCAAACAAGAATGACAGTGCTTTAATATGAACATATGGACAGTACTGCATATATGCAACTGACCCTCTCTGTAGTTTATTTTATCGGTACAATCATCATATCTAATATTTAGTAAACTCTTTATATTTGTCAGTTAGACAACAGAACTCCCTCAGTCAGCACCCAGACAATAGTATGATTGCTTATTCAGGACAATGTGCTAGGAACAAATTGAGTGTAATGCATAGATCAGTGACACTAAACAATGGACACATCTAGTCCATTTAAATGGCACACCTGCTGTCTGCAAAATTATACATGGTAATTTCAGACCTGAGTCTGAGATTTGGTAGCATAAACTCTCCACTCACTGCTGTAGCCTTTTTAATCCTGTCTTTGCCACTGATTTGTTGTGTGACTTTGTGCAAGTCACTTACCTTCCCAGGACCTCAACTTGCCCATCTTTAAAATGGGTCACACAGTACTCACTTATAGTTCACAGTGGTGTAGAAGCCTGAATAAATGTTTTCAAAATACTTTTGAGATCTGTGGTTTAAGGATACTCCCTAGGGTCTTGATCCTGCAATGAAATCCATGTGGCAGACCCCTATGCAGGCATGAAGGGCTGTTTTGGGGCATGGAGGAACGTCTGCCTCTGCAGAGCTTATTGCAGAATTGGGGCCCATTTAAGAGCAAAATTCATCACCTGCTTCTCTTCTGTTATTGTCGCTGCTGAATACATTGATTTCACCTTTGCACGTAGCTTTAAAATGATCTCCACAAAGGCTTGTTTTCAAAAGGGAATTTCTTTCAGCATAATGTATTCCAGTGAGGCTTCTGATAATCAGAACAAGAACTTAATAGGCACATTTCTGCTTCTAGCCTGGTGTTCCAATTAAGAGGATTCTGCACTCAGAGCAGACACTGTTTTAATAGAAAAGAGTGACTACAGCTAACTCTACAATTTGAAGAAGAATTATCGTATTGCAAAGTTACATAACGTTTGGGGGGTGAAGGCGATGTTCCCCGTGTAGTAGTTTGCCCAGTTAGTAGAACTAGCCTTAAAGTCAATAGAGCTGCTGCGCAGTAGGATTCATTTTATGAACATTCATCTGACAAATGACAGTTATATAAACCACTTTTCCTGTGGAGGGTGGGGAGAGGGAAACACATAACAAAAGTGATGTTGGTCCCTTCACATGCCGATGCCTTCAGTGCACTGGAAATCACTTTGCAGTGGTTTGAAGGACAAAGAGAGAGCCATGCAGTGCCTGGTAGTATAGATTATGCACCAGATGTACTGTCATTTTGAGATGTTCCAGTTAATGAAAATTTCCATTTTATGAATTCTTTAATCCCCGGTGAGTTCATAAAATAGGGGTTCTGCTGGCTAGTAATGAAGAAAGATCATGTCACAAATATCCGGTCTTGTCTTTCCAATTAACACTGACTAGAAATGTTCTGCACTTTGAGATGGATTATCACATTTAAAGTGTATTAGTGGATACCAACTGCGTGCTGTAATTATTTGGCTAAATATTCCTACATTAGAGGAACAAATCTGGGCTGCCGGTAGAGATAATGGGCCTGGTCTCCCACAATTTATGCCTGTGCAAAGTGGGGGGTAAGATGCTGGTAGACCAAATGGTAGCATTTGGCACTCATTGTGCCGGGGGAGATGACTAACTGTGCTGCAAGGCAGCAGATAAAGCGAGGGCCATACTGTGATCAGAATACTAAATAATCCATAATAATAGCCCTGGATATGGAGGAGAGAGGATTTTAAGTTGCACAATTTTCTTTCTAGATAATTGTAACTCCTGGCTGCAATAGTTGAGCACTGTAATTGCTTTGGATCCTCTAGAACCCTGAAGTATGTGGTTGGTGTGTGTGTGTGTGGGTATTTGTATTCATAGCTTCCCTTCCAGGTGCCTGATCTGTCACCTCTGATGTGTATGTGTGTGTATGTGTATGTGCACAACTCTCCACTGACTCCACTGGGGAGGAAGGCACTCAGCACCTCCCAGGTTCATAGCCAAAATCCTCTGAGGAGTTGCTGCTTGTGAAGTGCCAGTGTAACTGCAAAGTCATCAGGTGACTGACTATGTCAAGGGGTGAAGGGAGAGAAATATTGCTGATTTCAGTACAGCTTTGTAGAGTTGTTAGCTAACTTTTGCAGCCTCTACTGGTCAAATGTTGAATGACAAAATATTGAGGCTTTTATAATAATTTCTCAGTGACAGGGTGGTAGATCAGTGCGGAGTGAAAGAGATATTTGGAATCTGGAGGATATTCCTGTGACACTCTGTACCTCAGGGGAACACACTGTACCCCCATGTTCATCTTTATAATATGATTATGTGCTATCCAATGCAAAGTTTGTTATGTCAGGTGTCTTCAGAAAGCTCATGATGCACTGAGCATTGTTGTTATAGTAATGTTATACGTTGTAATTTCATGTATATAGTTATGAGGCTGAAAATGTGTCCTTATGGCTTAAAACAAGCCCAGGCAAAAGCTTTCTAGGAGCAGAGGCCAGGCAAAACTCTCCAAGAGCAGAGGGGCAGTTCACACCTCATCAGGGCTTGTATGGGACAAACCCAGCCCAGACTTACAGGAACAAAGGACACTGGCCTAGGCAGCAACAAAGGATCTGTTGGACTTTCGAGTGAGTCACCCCCTTCCCTAGGTCAGTTTGGGACTATGATGAGGTAATGCTCACCCGACCCTGAAGGGGAGAGGGGCAAAGCCAAGAGGGAAGAAAGGACATGACAAAAGGGAGAGATGTTTGCCATGCTCTTCCTCTCTCTTCCGCCTACACCTACAGACAGGGCTGGCTTTAGGAAGTGCGGGGCCCAATCTGAACATTTTCAGCGGGGCCCCGGGAGGGATGACTAAAAAAAAAATAAAAATGTAAAAAAAAGCCTTTCATTTCTTAGCAACTAGTTCCCTATAAAAAGTTCTGATTTAAGGGATGTGCCACAGTATGTATTTTTTGTACCAGTAAGGTTACCATACGTCCGTATTTTCCCAGGAGGAATTTTTTAATTTTAAAAATTCCTCCCGGACGCCGATTTAAGAACCAGAAAGCCTGATATGTCCGGGAAAATACAGATAGGTGTTAACCCCACCTAAATTTCTTTTTAAAAAAGATGAGCCTGAACTAGAAATGAGCTCTGGTTCACATGTGTGGGTCCTCACCACTCCTTGGGGGTGTGCTAGGGTGACCAAATGTCCTGATTTTATAGGGACAGTCCCGATTTTTGGGTCTTTTTCTTGTATAGGATCCTATTACCCCCATCCCCTGTCCCGATTTTTCACAGTTGCTGTCAGGTCACCCTAGGGTGTGCACATGTGTGGGTCCCAGCTGCTGCCTGCCCATCTCATTGAAGCAGATGTGCAGGGTTACTGCCCTGGGAACTGCAGGGCACCAGTGGACATGGAGCTAGCTGGAGGCAGGGCAGGGGCTGACTGGAGGTAGTGTCTGGCTGTAGGCAGGGAAAGGGGTGCGAGGCTGGTGGGAGACAGGGAGGTGTGGGGTGGGCTAGCTGGCTTCAGGCAGGGGGGTCTGGTAGGGGTTGGCTGGAGACAGGGCAGAGGATGCGGCAGGTTCTGGCTGCAGGCAGGGGGTGCAGCAGGGGCGGGCTACGGGCAGGGCAGGGGGTGTGGGGCTGGCTGGAGATGGGCTGACTGCAGGCAGAGGGTGCAGGGCTGGCTGCAGACAGGGGCTGGCTTTAGGCAGGGCAGGGGGTGTGGGGCTGGCTGCAGGCAGGGGCAGGTGCGGGCAGGGCAGGGGGTGCAGCAGGGGCTGTGGGTACAGAGGGTACAGCCCACCGTGTACGGTGAGTGCCCCCCTCCATCCTCCCCCACCAGGGGCTATTTAAAGGGCTCGGGGCTCTCTTGCTTCCACCGCCCCAGCCCTGTAAATAGCTGGAGCCCTGGGGAAGCAGTGGGGCTCTGGCAGCTATTTAAAGGACTGGGGCGGTAAAAGCAAGGGGAGCCCTGGACTTTTTAAATAGCCTCCATAGCCCCACAGCCCTACCCCAGGGCTCCAGCAGTGGGGCTCTGGTGGCAATTTAAAGGACCTGGTGCTCCAGCCCCTGCTGGGAGCCCCAGACCCTTTAAATTGCCCCCTGGGAAAGCTGGGCCACCCCGGCACGGCGCACCAGCTCTTGCTGGTACGCCATACCAGGGCTTGGGCGCGGGGCCCTTTTAGGGGTGGGGCCCAATTCAAGGGAATCAGTTGAATTGGCCTAAAGCCGACCCTGCCTACAGACACCACCACCAAGCGACTGAAGTGCTGATCAAAGGGGAAAGCCTGGCTGAAGTGCAACCAGCCAGCCTGTGGTGAGAAACATTAAAGTTTGCAAGGCCATTGAAAGTGTTAACATCAGCTTAACATTTGTTTTGCTTTTATTTCATTTGACCAAATCTGACTTGTTGTGGTGACTTATAATCACTTAAAATCTATCTTTGTAGTTAATAAATTTGTTTGCTTATTCTACCTGAAGCAATGTGTTTGGTTTGAAGCATGTCAAAGACTCCCCTTGGGATAACAAGCCTGGTACATATAAATTTTTTTGTTAAATTGATGAACTCATATAAGCTTGCAGCTTCCAGTGGACATAACTGGACACTGCGAGATGGAAGTTCCTAGGGTTGTGTCTGGGACCAGAGATATTGGCTAGTGTCATTCGGTTGCACAATCCAAGCAGCGGTTGGCCAAAAGTGCTCACTCACATGCTGAAAGCAGCTTACATGCAAGGCCGGTGCAACCATTTAGGTGACCTAGGAGGTCGCCTAGGGCTTTGGGATTTGAGGGTGCACTATTTTCTTCAGCAGCGACCAGATTTTTGGCTGCACCAGTCGCCGCCGGCATTTAGGCGGAAGTAGCTGGGGCAGGAGAGCGCGGGGAGGGCCGCCTGCAGCAAGTAAGGGGGGGAGGCATGCAGAGGAACTCCCTGCCCCAGTTCACCCCTGCCCCGTCTCCTCCCTGAGCACATCATGGCTGCTTCACTTCTCCTGCCTCCCAGGCTTGTGGCGCCTAAGCTGATTGGCGCCACAAGCCTGGGAGGCAGTAGAAGTGAAACAGCCATGGCGTGCTCAGAGAGGAGGCAGGGCAGGGGTGAGCTGCTTCACTTCTCCCACTCCCAAGGCTTGCGGTGCCGATCACCTTAGGCGCTGCAAGCCTGGGAGAAGTGAAGCAGCGACGGCGTGCTCAGGATGCTCGTGCTCAGAGCAGGGGTGAGCTGGGGCGGGGGGAGTGCATCAGGGCTGAGGGTGGGGAATGGGGAGCTGCCACAAGGGGAGTGCCTCAGGATGGAGGGGGAAGCTGCCGCGGGGGGAGGAGGGCCGCCTCAGGGCGGGTGCATGGAGGGGGGTGCAAGGTGGAAGTTTTGCCTAGGGGGCGAAACATCCTTGCACCAGCCCTGCTTACATGCTAGAGGCTGTGCGTGAATAGCCTGGGAGTGAGGGTTCTCACAGCAGAGCAGGGTAAGGCTGGCTCCCAGAGTCAAGGATTGGAGTGACCTAGCAGATCACCTGTCCAGATAACAGCAGGGGAATGTCACATTCCCCACCAGTTTAAAGGAAATTAATGCTGTTCAAACCTGAGCATAAGTTGTGATATACTTTCCCTGTAAAATATAAAAAATAAATGTGAAGATTTTTCAGGCTTCTCATTGTTTGAAGAGTGTTGGAAGGAGACCACAGAAATGCACATTTGAGGCACACTTTCCCATTTGACTGCACAGTGCTGAGCCTTGCTCAGATCAAATTTGGTCCCAATAGTGGTATGAAATTCTGGGCACCTTGTGTTGCAATACGTATTGCCAATCTCAAGGATCTAAAAGTAATGAGATTGAACCCCTTGCCCCCTTTTTTTTAAAATTTACTTTCTGGTTTCTGAGTATCTATGGTTTACCCATTTCATGTTTTCAAACTTTTCTCCACAACCCTCAGGGCTAGAAACTTGCTTTTTTAAAAAATGAAAGCTAAGATTCTCATACAATCTCTTGGTTTTAGAAGCTGGGGCTTTAATGAAAACACAGAATATCGTGAGACTTGTGATAACATCACAAAAGTTGATAACCCATCAACCATGTGTGGGTGTGTGAAGGAACTGCAGGGCACCAGTGGACATGGGGCTGGCTGTTGATTAAGATACAACATCACATATACATGCAGTGCCATGTAAAACAGAATTCCCTTTTGGGGCTGGTCTGTCTGCCCCTCCGTTATATTGGTGAATGAGATTTTCAGTTGTAAAGATCAGATTAGCAATGGTTTCTCTGATGTTCTCAAAAGTAAGGAAATATTTAGGAGTAACACTCAAGTCATGGATGGCATGTGAAAGCTTGTGGGGGTGTTAATTGGAGCCAGTTATACCCAGGCAAAAATATTTCTATGCTTAATGTTGTAAATATCCACTGATTATATTAGGAGGGGAAAAATCCTTAGCAGATTGCTGTAGCTTTCTAGCACAAATCATGAGAGAGCCTGGAAATTCCATGTTAAGGTTACATATTAAGAAAACAAAACGAGACTGCATAAGTGTCCCATAGACTTTAACATGAGTGGGATCAGATTGACAGTGCACATCTAGGTTATTCAGAACCCAACTCTCCATTTCATTGTGGCCCTTGTAGACATTGATGCTTGTGCAAAGTGAGTATAAACTGCTACCATCATTGTTAGCAAAAGGAGAATTCTTGTTAGTAGCACTTTACACCCACGTTGTGCAGGTGTAAATGACTAGGACAGGCTACAAGACAGTAGTGAGTTAGTCCTTCCAAGTTACAAGACCAAATTATGGTTTCATTTATACCAGTATAAATTTAGAGTAATACCACTTAAGTCAGTAAAATTAGTCTGGGTTTACACTACTTTAAATACAATCAGAAGCTGACCCTTTGATCCATATTCATACACGTTAACTCATGGATGAGTTGGACCTTTGTGTCTAAAACCTTCCTTAGTTATGTATATCTACACTCTCATTTAGACTGTAAGTACCTTAGCTGGCAACGTTAACTGTATTCGAAATAATACGATACATCTGCAAGTGAATACTGCCAACTTAATTTTAAAATGCCCATTAGTTATTAAAAAAGAAAGTGATGTCAAGATGGAGGGCTTCTTGTTCCATTAAGACTATCTCACGCCCATGGAATTAAAAAACATTTTTTTTACCCAGTCGTGGCCTATCATAGTTATCATGAAAAAGTCTGGAAAAGTTCATGACAAAATATCCTGCAAACCAGAGTCACAAAATTAAAGACTTTCCAATATTCTTCAGTCTAACTAGCTTATGAATTGGGAGAGAGATTGTTGTTTAATGTTTGGCAATAGCACTGAATGTTCAGACTCTTGAGTTCTATTCCAGACTCTTTCACTGATTTGTCATGTTACCCTGGAGACATCAGTGCTTCAGGTTAGCTGTATGTAAAATTATGATGATAAAATGCTTTTTATGATGTTTTTTATAATGATAAAAAAAACTTTTGATACGGTCTCCCACAGTATTCTTGCCAGCAAGTTAAAGAAGTATGGGCTGTATGAATGGACTATAAGGTGGATAGAAAGCTGGCTAGATTGTTGGGCTAAACAGGTAGTGATCAACGGCTCCATGTCTAGCTGGCAGCCGGTATCAAGAAGAGTGCCCCAAGGGTAGGTCCTGGGCCAGTTTTGTTCAATATCGTCAGTAATGATCGGATTGCACCCTCAGCAAGTTTTGAGATGACACTGAACTGGGAGGAGTGATAGATATGCTGGAGGGTAGGGATAGGATAGAGAGGGACCTAGACAAATTAGAGGATTGGGCCAAAAGAATCTGATGAGGTTCGACAAGTACAAGTGCAGAGTCCTGCACTTAGGATGGAAGAATCTCATTCACTGCTACAGACTAGAGGCCAAGTGGCTAGGCAGCAGTTCTGCAGAAAAGGACCTAGAGGTTACAGTGGATGAGAAGCTGGATATGAGTCAACAGTGTGCCCTTGTTGCCAAGAAGGCTAACAGCATTTTGGGCTGTATAAGTAGGAACATTGCCAGCAGATTGAGGGACATGATCTTTCCCCTCTAGTCAGCATTGGTGAGGTCTCATCTGGAGTACAGTTTTGGGTCCCACACTGCAAGAAGGACATGGAAAAATTGGAAAGAGTCCAGTGGAGGGCAACAAAAATGATGAGGGGGCTGGAGCATATATTTATGAAGAGACGCTGAGGGAACTGGGCTTATTTAGTCTGCAGAAGAGAAGAATGAGGGGGGATTGATAGCTGCTATCAACTACCTGAAAGGGGGTTCCAAGAGGATGGATATAGACTGTTCTCAGTGGTACCAGATGACAGAGCAAGGAGTAATGGTCTCAAGTTGCAGTGGGGGAGGTTAAGGTTGGATATTAGGAAAATCTTTTTCACTAGGAGGATAGTGATGCACTGGAATCGGTTACCTAGGGAGGTGGTGGAATCTCCTTCCTTAGAGGTGTAAGGTCAGGCTTGACAAAGCCCTGGCTGGGATGATTTAGTTGGGGACTGGTCCTGCTTTGTGCAGGGGGTTGGACTAGATGACCTGCTGAGGTCCCTTCTAATCCTGATATTCGATGATTATATGATTCTGTGATTAATGCATTACACCTCCCTCAGAGGTATGTAGTGATTTTGCAAGGCTTAATTAATTGTTAATAAAGTGCTTTGATGAAAATCAGTGCAAGGCAGTAGGGCTTCCAGAAAAGAAATACATAATTGTAGTTTAAAAATAAACCCATTTGCATTTCATTCCAGGAGAACAGTCTTAATGAAAGGTCAATATCACAGCCATAAATCATAGATCTTTTTCTATATGATGTTTTTTTACAACTAATTCTGGACTATAACATAAATAATACCATATCCTTGAAGTTGTTTTGGACAATGATTTATTTTTTTAAATGTGGTGTAAAAGTGCTTTCTTTACATCTTCTTTCCAGCACTGATTGGCCAATAATGCCATTACAGTAGATAGGATAATTTATGCAGTATGCAGTAATATTTAGATTCTTACTATTTGGGAAAGGGGGAGTTAACATATTTCTAAAAATGTCTGTAAAATTTCAAATTTTATCCTTTCAAAAAACTACTACTTAAACATAGCAAAATATTTTCAACATCATTAGAATCCAGCCTTGAGACTTTCCATGTGGTGTGGCTTTCCTCATGCCCACAATGACTCTTGCCAGCCCTTTGGTGGCACTGTCTGGAAAGGGAGATTGTAGTCTCCTTAGTGCCTCCTAGAGAATCCATTGTCTGCTTCTGGTGCAGCTTCTCCAAGATCCAAATTTAATTTCTCTCTCTGGCAACAATCAGTAATGGCCACAGCTAACAGTTCAGGCAGGAATTATATTTTTTTTATTAGTGTAACGCTGTAATACATACAGCGTTACACTAATACATAGTGTAATAGACTAATACATAGTCGTCCAAGTTCTTTTTCTTAGCAATCAAGCAAATGTTCGGTCTTTGAAAGACATTATGTATGTGGTTGTTAGTTATGCAAAGTTCTGTGAAATGGCAGCTGTGTGAGCACAAAGATAGTTTACTCTTTGCTTTGGTCTCTGTTTGGAGTCCATTCTGAGACGAAGTTGCTCTCTGGGAGCCAAGCATTAGTGTTCTGCTGAGATTCCTGAAAAAGGGATTGCCTGTGTGGTGTCTGTGACCACCTCTGTTCCAGAACTGTAACTAAAAAGAAGTTATACTTGGGCCTGGTCTATACTACGACTTTAGGTCAAATTTAGCAGCGTTACCTTGATTTAAGCCTCGACCTGTCTACATGATGAAGCCCTTCTTTTTCAACTTAAAGGGCTCTTTAAATCAATTTCTTTACTCCACCTCCTACAAGGGGAATAGCACTGAAATCGGCTTTGCCGGGTCAAATTTGGGATAGTGTGGACGCAATTTGACGGTATTGGCCTCTGGGAGCTATCCTAGAGCATTCCATTCTGACTGCTCTGGACAGCGCTCCCAACTCAGATGCACTGGCCAAGTAGACAGGAAAAGGCTTGCAAACTTTTGAATTTCATTTCCTGTTTGGCCAGCATGTTTGCAGAGCTCATGCAGAGCTCATCAGCATGATGTGCACATTGCCAGGGCATATTGCCCTGCCCATACTTTGTGAGAAGTCTATGACCATGTCCCTCTCGTCACCGCGCTGCCGTCGCCTCCTCGCCTGGTTTTGTGTGAAACAATTGTCTGCCGTTGCTCTGAAGGAGGGAGGGGCGGCTGATGGCATAGCTTATAGGGAATTAAAATCAACAAAAGGGGTGGCTTTGCATCAAGGAGAAACACAAACAACTATCACACAGAATGGCCTCCTCAAGGATTGAACTCAAAACCCTGGGTTTAGCAGGCTGCTAATTTCACAAAACAAATCGGGTCAATTTCTTGTTTTGATCCATCGATCTTTTACATCTTAGGCTTGTAGCAGAGTGCAGTATGACTGCAAGCCATTGTCATCTGCTGGGTGCTCGGAAGAAGATGCTGCATTACGATTGCTAGCCATCATCATCTCCTGGCTGCTCGCTAGAAGACGGTGCAGTATGACTGCTAGCCATCGTCATCTCCTGGGTGCTCGGCAGAAGATGGGAATTACCTGGCTGAGTCACTCCCATGTCTACTCAGGCACCCCTGATGGACCTCACAGAGGTCAGCTAAAAGAGCACCCAGGAATATGATGACAATGACTACCAATTGTAATGCACCATCTGCTGCCAAAAGGCAATGAGCTGCTGCTGTG
>NC_133770.1:278439790-278442931 GCF_003597395.2 Chelonoidis abingdonii
GAGCTTTGAAAAATCCGGTTTCCTGATTGGTCCTCTGGTCAGGTGTTTGGTTCCCTTTGTTAACCCTTTACAGGTAAAAGAAACATTAACCCTTAGCTATCTATTTATGACAGCTCTATGCTTGCCATGGTATGGCGTCTGCTCAGATAACCCAGGAAAAAAGGCGCAAAATGATTGTCTGCCATTGCTTTCGTGGAGGCATGGAGGGAGAGGAGGGCCTCACGACATGTACCCAGAACCACCCGTGACACTGTTTTTGCCCCATCAGGCACTGGGATCTCAACCCAGAATCCCAATGGGTGGTGGAGACTGCGGGAACTGTGGGATAGCTATCCACATCTACCCATAGTGCAATGCTCCGAAAGTCAACGCTAGCCTTGTTACTGTGGACGCTTTTTAAATTTCCTTCTTCTGTTGCCTTTTATAAAGCATTTATGAAGAAGCTATGCAGAAATAAGAGTCTGACTCTGAGCAGTATGGAGAGTTAAAATTCCTATTCAAGTCAACCAGAGCTGTAGGTTACCTACTTTTCTCAGGATTGGGCTCAAAAGCCATTCTGTAATTATGTATCTAAAGCAAAAATCCATATTCTAGAATTAAAATGAATACTGGACACACATTTGAAGTGTTTTCATGACTGCAGAAAAGGCTCGACAATGGAACTGCATAGTGTTGTTAGTTTGGGCGCAGCACCACTTCTACATGATGGGGACAACATGCTAATTGGAAGCCATTTTCAATCAGGCCTAAATGAACCCCCTGTTGTTTTGAGCAAACTTGAGGTTTGTTATCAGCAACTACAAGAAAACCCAAGTTTAAAATCTGTGGTATTAATTGGTAAATGAAACAAGTGAGAATGACATTTTTCTATAAACATTTATTTTCCCCAGAATTATACAGTGTATCTGTTTTGTCTGGTTGATTGTTTTTCTTAAATACTCCCCTGTTCCTCTGGTCTCTATATGCTATAGGAATCTGTTCTGATTGGCAGGTTTGAAGTTGTACTAGTCACACCCTGATTTTGAGGATGTCAACAATCAAAGTTTGCACTAATGGGTCTTCCTGTGGCTCCATAGATCAGTTTGGGAAGAACAACATTTACTGCACTGACTACAGAGGCATTTGCCTGATTGTGTTGATTGAGCTGCCCATAGTTTCTGTACCTGGCACTGTGCTTTCAAGTGAGCAATGTGGTTCTTCTCACAGGATGGACACCTACCTTATGGCATGGTGACATGTGATGTGATCAGTCACCGGTTGCTTTAAGATCAAGTAAGAAATATTCATCTTGTGCAGATTTTGTTTCAGAGAATTTTGGAAGTGTTCTATCTGCCCATCACACATACAGTTGCCGGAGCTTAATTTGGAATATAGAATTTGTTTTGATAGACAAGTCTCCGGCTATGAATTATATGACTAGTCCACCTCAGTTGGGTGCAAATCAAATGAGCCTCGATACCAACCAAACCACCTTTTGCCAAGACTTCTGTGCTGGACACCTGTTCCTGCCATTTGATGTCTAGCAGTCATTATAGGAGTCACAAACAGAAACATCAAGTTTTGAATGTACTGTTGACAACAGGTCCATGTTTCACACTGGCAGTGCAATGTCGTGAAGAAAACAGCATTATACACTTTGATTTTTTTTCTGTAGACAGATTCCATGTTGCTTCCAGATTCCATGTTGCTTCCAGATTCCATGATAAAGGCAACTATATGTGCTGCTGTCTTTCTGTCAGGAGGTGAGTGTGATGGATGACACTCACCTCTCATGAGTGCTTTCTGTTGGCTAGGTGTGCTACTGCAATCTGTCCTAGTCCTAGCACCCCTTATAGGTTGTTGACCTTGCTTGGTAGGTCTTCAGTGGCTAAGCCCTATGGCTAAGTCACACAGTGAAAGAGTGAATGAGGTAGCAAAAGTCCAACAAACTATCTGTCTTCATCAGTGTTTTAAGCCCTGTCTAGGGCTCTTTAAATCTAGCCCCTTTTCTTGGGCTTTCTAAACTAGCTGTGCCTCCTTTTCGCAGCTTAGGCCACACCCAGGACTGACTTGTGGGGAAACCCAAGCCATGTCTCAGCCCAGGGAACCTATACACAACAGCCATGTATCATTGCATCCCGTTTGCTTCTGCTATTTCCTGGGCCTTTTCCCAAATAGCCCCTTTATTTTCACCCTTACCTCAGGTCTGTTCTTTGATCTTCTTCCTCCTTCTCACTGAATGCCAGTGCCACCAGAATCCTTTTACTGTTTCTCCCTCTAGCTACCAAAACCAGCAAGGAACACCCTTCCTTTATTCTTGCGGATTCAGCCAGGAACTGACCTGCTCAGGCCCTGCAGCTCCTTTTATCTGAGCCTGCTGGGCTCTGATTGGCTATTCTGCACAGCCTTTCAATGCAGGACCCACCTTCACTGCTCCTTTCCTAGGGCAGGATGTGGTAGGACTCCAGGACCTCTAGCAGGGGGTCTCAACGATTCAGATCTGACACTAGCTCACAGGCAGTCAGGCCTAGTTCTTGGAGTACAAATGCCAGAGCTCATGGTCAAAGCAGAGCCAGGTATCAAAATTGAAGGTCAGAATGGAAGTCAATGTCTGAATGCCAGAGCCAAGGGTTGAGACTGAGTCAGAGCGAGGAATCGGAGCTGAGGTTCAGAACCGGATTACCTGGAGCCAGGGAATGCAGGAACAGGAATGGTTCTAAAGCAGGAGCAGGGCTGGGACAGGACTGGAACAAGGCTGGGTGCAGGGCAGGGTCTAGGCTGGAGCAGTGCAGGAACAAGAAGGAGCAGAACATGGAGTGAGGCAAGCACAAGGAGGTAGGGAGTCTGTTGGCACGTGTGTTGAGCAGTCACTGATCCTCTGCAGCTGCTGTGCTTAAGAGCAAGGCATTTGATTGCCTTCATCAATCAAGTAGTTCTATTGTCAGAGGGGTAGCCAAGTTAGTCTGTATCAACTAAAGCAATGAGGAGACTGGTGGCACCGTAAAGACTAACAGATTTATTTGGGCATAAGGTTTTGTGGGTGTCATAAGGTATAATTCCCAAATCTGAACCTTAGCGTCCAAAATTTGGGTACCTGCATGAATTCCTCTAAGCTTAATTACCAGCTTAGATCTGATAGCCTGCCACCACCCAAAAATATAG
>NC_133770.1:278443491-278450260 GCF_003597395.2 Chelonoidis abingdonii
CAGGGTTGAAAGTATCTTGTCTCCTGATTGGTCCTCTGGTCAGGTGTTTAGTTCCCTGTTTGTTAACCCTTTCCAGGTGAAAGAGACATTAACCCTTAACAATCTGTTTATGACAGTGGGTAAAAAACCCACTCTTCAGATGCATGGAGTGAAAATTACAGATACAAGCATAAATATACTGGCACATGAAGAGAAGGGAATTATACTACAAGTGGAGAACCAGTGATGACAAGGCCAATTCAATCAGGGTGGGTGTGGTCAATCCCAACAATTGATGAGAAGGTGTCAACACCAAGGGAGGGAAAATTGCTTTTGTAGTGAGCCAGCCACTCCCAGTCCCTATTCAAGCCCTTGCAAACTTAACACCATTAATTTGGGCTTGAATAGAGACTAGGAGTGGCTGGCTCACTACAAAATGATGATGAAAATCATGTTAATTATGTTTTGCTGAGCACAAAAACCACACTGTGACTCAGATAGAACTTTGTTGATCATTTGGGCCAGGTGCCAGTTCAAGAGAATCCGTGCAAGAATCTTACAAGTCATAGAGAGACAGGAGATGCTGCAGTAGTTACCACAGTCGCTTTTTGAGCTTTTGCACTTGTAGATAGTGATGATGTTGGCATCTTTCAATTGTTGAGTTCTTGAAGCCAGATGTGAGAAGAATTAAAAAAGCTTGTCAATGAGAAGATTTTCTCCATGTTTGAAAAGTTCAGCTGGAATGCATTAGGACCAGGAGATTTGTTATTTTTCATTGCTTGGACAGACTTCAACATTTCAGCTTGTGTGGGTTGATAGGCAAGTGCATTAGATGCAGGCACTTTGTGGACATTATCCAGTGATTCATCAGACACTAGATAAAAGATTAAGTAATTCACTAAAGTGTTCATGCCGCTATTGGTGGATGGCAGCGCGATCCGTGATGAAAAATTCCCTATCAGCACTTGTTATTAGTTTCAAGGCAGACCGGATATGGTCATACACAGCTTTAACCATATCACAGAAGCCTTTGGAGTCATATTTTTCAGCAATGAGCTCAAATTCATCTACTCTGTGGTCAAAGCACATATGTTGCATTTGGTGGAGTTTGTGCTGGAGCATGCTGCAAGCTACTCTGTGTCTGACCTTCAACTGAGAGACTGGTCACCTAAGAGCACTTCATGTGCTTGACATCAAGAAGATTCAATATTTCAGGATCATTATCATTGAACCAGTCTGCATGACAGTGTTCCATATATCCAATGAAGTCCACAACAGTATTCATGAAGGAATACCCATTCAGCAAATACATTGTCATTGATTGTTGGAAGAGTTTCCAAAATGGTAGTTAGCTGTCGTGGCAAGGCACCTTCTCGGTCTCACCAGCCTCCGCTGCTTTTAGCCTTGGTGAGATAGGCTTGGGTAAAACAGTCCCTCTTGGTTGCACAGGGAAAGTCTGTTCCTTCTCTCCACCAGTCTTTTGGGCTTGTTTTTCTCCCTTATGGGAGGGAATGCAACCTACCCTCCTGGTGAGGCTCACCAGGGCCGGCTTTAGGTCCATTCAGCCGATTCCCAGGAATCGGGCCCTGCGCCTTAGGCACCTTTTTAATTTTTTTTACTTACCCCAGCTGAGGTCTGCTCCGGGGTCTTCCATGGCCCCGCTCCCCTGACCAAAGCACCGGCGGGAGCACGGCTGCCCCACAGCCCCGCTTTTCCAGCTGGAGCTCCGGCCGGAGCGCGGCAAGCCCTACCCTGCAGCCCCGCTCTCCTGGCTGGAGCTCCGGGGCCTTTAAATAGCCCCCAGAGCCCTGGGATAGCAGGGGGCTCTGGGGGCTATTTAAAGGGTCGGGGATCCAGCTGCCTCTGCCATCCCATCCTTTAAATAGCCACCGGAGCCCCACCACCCCCATCCATTCCCCAGGGCTCCCGTGGCTATTTAAATGGTCCAGGACGGGGTAGAAGCAGGGGAGCCCCGGGCCCTTTAAATAGGCCCCAGAGCCCTGGAATAGTGGGAAGCTTGGGGGCTATTTAAAGGGCCAGGTCTCCAGCTGCCTCTGCTGCACCCCCTGCCCTGCCTGCACCAGCCCCGCCCCCCCTGTCTGCAGTCAGCTCTGCACCCCGTGCCAAAGCCAGCCCCTGCCAAACCCTCTGCACTGTCTCCAGCCAACCCCTGCCACACACCCTTGTGGCCCTGCCCAAAACCAGCCAGCCCCACACACACCCTTGCCCGCACCAGCCCTGCACACCCTGCCCCGCCTGCCCTGCCCACACCCAGCCCCGCACCCCCTGCCCTGTCTCCAGCCAACGCCTGCTGCACTCCCCTGCCTGAAGCCAGCTAGTCCCACACTATTCTGTCTCCAGCCCTCCCAATCCCTGCTGCATCCCCCTGAGGCCCTGCCCGAAGCCAACCCGCCCCACACCCCCCTGTCTCCAGCCAGCCCTGCACCCCTTGCCCTGCCTGCAGCCAGACCCTACCTCCAGTCAGCCCCTGCCCTGCCTCCAACCAGCCCCATGTCCACTGCTGCCCTGCAGTTCCCAGGGCAGTAACCCTGCACACCTGAGGGGGGCAGGGAGCAGCTGGGACCCACACATGTGCACACCCGCAGGGAGTGGTGGGGACCTACACATGTGAAATGTCGGTCATTAATAACCAATCAACAGCATATATGATGCAATGTACATAATATATAATTGTATTATTTATATAGTTATAGAAAGTAAATAAAACATGGAAGAAATGAAAGGCTTTTTTTTTATGCTTTTTTTTTTTTAGTCATCCCTGCCAGGGCCCTGCAGAAAATGTTTGAATTGGGCCCCGCACTTCCTAAAGCCGGCCTTGAGGCTCACTGTCTCACTGCTCCTAACCTACTAGCAGCATGACTCCTTCTCTCTCTCTCCCCATCTTTTCCCAATAGGGGAGGTTTAAAAAGGTCTCAGGCAGCCCTTAGTTGGAATCAGCTGATCCTAACTGACCTCAGGTAACTCCCTCTCAGCTGATCTTAATTGAGTCTCTGGTAACCCCTTCTCAGATGAACCTGATTGACCTGTAGTTACCCATCCTCAGTTGATAGGGAGGAGGGCCTTTTAACCTTCTGGGACTGTTTTCTACCCCCCACCCCCCTTCCCCACAGCTATCTGTCCCAAGTTTATCACACTGTATATTGAGAATTGTTTAGTGGTTGACAGATCTTTCAACTGGGCAACATTTAGACACTTAACTAACTGGTTTTTATCCAAATGAAAAAAGAAAGCTTTGATTGAACAAGATGGTGGTCAGTCCAGCAATCAGCTCCATATAATATCTGGATTATACACACATCTCATAAGTCCTGCTGTTGGCCCACCACATTGTCGATCAGATACCAATGACATGAATGAGGGTGCATTCAGCTCATTTGTCAGGGAGCTGGAAGACAATGTTTGTGATAACTAATTGGTGCTCGACACAGGCCTTCAGCAAAAGTAAGCCATTACTATTTACCTTGATGATGCCATGTTTGCCAGGTATGCCACACCATGTAGAATCATCACAGCCAACACGAGCATTAAAGTCACCTAGGCTAATCAACTTGTCTTCATAGGGAGTCAATCATATCATATCATTATTTTGATGTAAAATTGCTCCTTCTCCTCATCTGGACTAATCACTGTCATTATGTAAGTACAGATCAGTGAAGCATAACGTCCACCTGAGGGGCAGTCAGAGCTTCATCAATCGGTCTTCTATACCGGTGAGTAGGCTTTCCAAATGAGAGACAAGATTCTTTCTAATTGCAAAACTGACTCATGTGCTACATGGGCCATTTTACAGGCCTCTAGAAGAAAATGTACCCAGCACTTCCCTCTGTCAGTTGACCCTCTTCAGCAAATCACATCTCGCACAGTGCCTCAATGTCGATGCGGTATCTTTCAAACTCCTGAGCAACCTGAATGGTCTGCCTAGCAGGAATGGTCAGTTTGGTTTGGACAATCTGGGTGCATACAAACATTCCATGTCACAACACAGAGACAAAAGGACAAACAATTGCGCAACAACTTGCACACTCTCTTGACCAACAAGACAATTTCCAGTGGCAGGATAAAGCTGAGACAAATGAAGGACTTGCTGGCTGCAGGTTTGTATTTGGATTGACCAGCTGTTAGATCAGTTGCCCAACTGACAGAATAAGAAGCCTTGTCTGCCCAACCAGAGCCTTGTCAGCCAGGATGTTCCAGAATTGATGCCTATAAGCCTTCACTGCTACCATAGCAGTCTGGAGAGAACAGCTCACCAACCATATTTTGCCCTTGAAAGTAATCTCTTATTCTCCCTGTTTCCACCATCCTACCACACGAAAGAGGGGTTGGACTTGTGAGAAGCAGTTTTAAACGGCATGTTACAATTCTCCCCTCACTTTTCACAGAACTCTTATTAACAACAAGGGCACTTTTATACATGAATTAAGGCTATTGTGTTGATGGGGGGCAGGCGAATATCTCACCCTCTATGAGGAATGTATTGTTAATAAAACACTTATTTGCTGTTATATTAGTTAAGTATGGTTCAGAGGTTTGTGTTATTGCTGGTGACTTCAATTGTAATAGCCACTATTAAAAGTCTTCTAAACTTTTTATTAAAGACACAAAAAAAGAAGATGCAGTGAATACATTTGAAACTTAAAGCAGCAAATAAGGCTTTCATTTTAACAATTTCCTTTTAGTGGTACAGAGTCTTATAGGGGAACTCCCCCTCCCCCCACCAGTTGAAACACTCTTTATGATGGCATTAAAGATAATATTACCAGTCAGTCCTCTTTGGAAAAAGGTTAGTTTAGATGGTCTGGAGCTTTTATTTTTGACGTTCAATCCTCTTCCCTTTAAGATAAAATAAGACAAGCACACACAAGGGGAGAGAAAATAATAACAAGGAGAGAAAATGCAGCTGCTCTCTCTGATGCTGTCTTTCACTTGCAGCCCTGCTGCTGGAGTCACAGAGGACCAGTGCATGGTCTGATATGATGCATCACACTGAGCTGGGAAACTTGTCCCTGCGTCAGGCTGTTTAAGACATTACTTTTAGCTGGCCTTTCTGGGACAGGCTCTGGACAGTGCGGCATTGTATTGGCCAGGTAAGCCAGACTTTAGAAAAGGCAAAAAGAAGAAAATGGGAAAAGGACATATAAGGTGGGGAAGGAAAATGACACATTAGGAAAGTTGGACAGCAGGAATCCAAGGTGTTTCGGGTATTCAGAATTTAGCCAAAGCTGGTGGCAATGGCGATGTCATTTGGTTCCCTATCACTGTCCCAGTCTGATCAGGATGACTTTCAGGATCAGGAAAATGGTGTCCGACTATATCCTGGAGTCCAAGGAGATGGTAAGGGTGGCAGCAGACATCAAGATAAAAGCTTGTTGCTTCCAGTCTCCATGTCTTGCTGCTCCCATTTAGCAACCCCAGATAAACAATGCCACAGCAGGAGTGGCAACCTCCTCCCACTAAAAATCACCCCATCAGAACACATTTCTATGAGTTTAATTATAAACATTTCCTCCCATTCCTAGAATGTTTTCACTTATTGCCACGCCAACCAGTGACTTTACTAGGAGCCTTGAAAACCCTTTATTGCAGTTCTTTTAGCATAAAAAATACAATTTGCACCAGTCTCTTTGTCTCCAAGTTTTGCAAACTTTCATATACAATTTTACATAACAGGCCAAGTTGGACTTTTGTTACCTTTGGTAAATAGAGTACAGCTCTCTGCAAGGCAATACCCATTCATTCTGAAAAGAGTTCCTATTGACTACTATTTTCTCTTTCTCTGAAGTCTATTCTGTTGCTCCGGGTCAGAGCCAAATTCTCTCCTTCCTCAGGAGAATACTCCCATTCAAGTCAATGGAACCACAAACGTATAAGGAAAGCAGGATTTGGTCTGTACTCTATATGTGAAAATACACTTAGTTTGTTACTGGGAAAGTGAAATTACAATTCTTCACAAATGTAACAGAAAATATCAAATAACCTCTGCTCTCAAGAATGAAGTTATAGAGCCCTCTTGTGGGCAGAAAATAGAAGTCCTAATTATTATGAAATAAACACACATTTTGGAATAAATTTACAGTGGGTTGCTAAAAACTTGCTTGCAGTTTGCATCTGCAGTATCTGTAGTGATATCCATTTGTACAGCCAATCAGTGCACAAATCCAACTTGTACATGCAAACGAGAGGTTTTACAATGTAACTTGAAGTGGATACATGTGTGGTGGAAATATCAAACTCAGGGTACGTCTACACTACGGGATTATTCCGATTTTACATAAACCAGTTTTGTAAAACAGATTGTATAAAGTCGAGTGCACTCGGCCACACTAGGCACATTAATTCGACGGTGTGCATCCATGGTCTGAGGCTAGCGTCGATTTCTGGAGCGTTGCACTGTGGGTAACTATCCCGTAGCTATCCTATAGTTCGTGCAGTCTCCCCCGCCCCTTGGAATTCTGGGTTGAGATCCCAGTGCCTAATGGGCAAAAATCATTGTCGCGGGTGGTTCTGGGTAAAGCCTCACCCCTCCCTCCCTGAAAGCAGCAGACAACCGTTTTGTACCTTTTTTCCTGAGTGAACTATGCGGACGCCATACCATGGCAATCATGGACCCTGCTCAGATCAATACTGCAATCGTGGACGTTGTAAACACCTCGCACATTCTTGTGCAGTCTATGCTGAACTGGGACCTGCAAAGCCAGGCGAGGAGGAGGCAGCTACGGCAGCGCGGAGACAAGAGTGATGAGGACGTGAACACAGAATTCTCTCAAAC
>NC_133770.1:278463560-278592304 GCF_003597395.2 Chelonoidis abingdonii
GCACTGTGGGATACCGCCCGGAGGCCAATACCATCGATTTGCAGCCACACTAACCCTAATCCGATATGGTAATACTGATTTTAGCGCTACTCCTCTCGTTGGGGAGGAGTACAGAAACCGATTTAAAGAGCCCTTTATATCGATATAAAGGGCCTCGTTGTGTGGACGGGTACAGCATTAAATCAGTTTAACGCTGCTAAAATTGGTTTAAAAGCGTAGTGTAGACCAGGCCTCAGGCACCTATGTGGTTCAGTTGCTAGGAAATCCCCCACATGCAGAGTCTCTATGGTGCTGTCTATGCTGTATCGTGGGAGTGGAATCCAACCCCCAAAACCTTGTGTATTTCCCCACACAAAGCCCATGACATGGCATGCAAGAAGGGACTTTTCCCTGTTGTGTCCTTAACCATCCCTTATAGACCCAGGATAACTAAAGATATTTCTTATGATTAATGTCCAGTTATGCAACTCTCTCTCATTGGGAGTAGTACTTTTGAATGTGAGTATTGACTGGCATAGGCAATTCACTAATACTATACTTAAGGCCAAATTTTGCAGTCCTTATGCAAATTGAGTAGTTCTTACTCACAGGCGTATATTGCTTGACGTAGGAGTCTCAGAATAAGGCTGGGCCATTCCTTGATGGGGAAAATCCAGATACCGTTCTTGTCTGTTTGCTGTTTAACATCCTTGGTTAATTGTATTTGACATAAAATAAACTCTGAAGTCCAAGTTAGGATAAAGCACCGTCATATTATGATACTGAAGGGTGTTTTCCATCCTTACATCCCGGTACTCTGATTAGCTACCATAAATATCTGTGTTGTGACTTGCTATTTCCCTCATACATTTCCATCCATACACCTGCAGGACGTGGCCACTTGAAATTGTGAACCATTCCCTATCCTGTTACCCACCTTTTATTTTAAAAAAAAACTACAATATTTTATAACAATTGCGGCAAACATTGCTGAGTGTAATAATATAGGATCCAGTCAGAGGGTGATTATAATTATGTTTATCTATAAATCTTTACCCGACTGCAAAGCCCAACAGTTGAGAAATCATAAGTCACATCTCAAAATATCATAGTGGTGGTTTAACAATCATGAGATTTTAACAAACAGTTAATACACTTGGGATTCATTTTATTTGTCTTCTGGTTTCTGAGCCTTTAGATTACACTGGAGTCTTGTTTTTAAACTATTCTCTGCCATCACAAGGGCTAGAAACTAACTTTTCCAAATTTTATTTTAACTATATTTACAATAGCTTTCCATACAAATATTAACAGATCTTATTCATAATCTATGCCTGTTTTCTTTAAAAGATCCAGTTTTGTTTGATCAACCTCTTGCATTATATTATGTGATTATTTTGTTCAAATACTTCAAAATGGCAACCTAATCTACTGAGCCTGTCTGTCATTTTTTCCATTAGAAAGATTTCCCGTATTTTATTTCTCCACCCCACTAACGTTGGGAGATCTGTCCTTTTCCAAAACCAAACTGTGACCATTTAGAATACATCTATATGTCTCTATGTCAAAGTACAAATTCCATTCTGTTTAGTGAGCACCGTTTTGGCTGTGAGACCATACTGTGCCTTTCCTGTTGTCTTTTTGTCTCAGTCTTGGACTGCAATTCCAAGAGGTGTTGGCAGAGGGTGAACAATGCGGCACAATCAATGGTTGTTAACAATGAATGACTTTGGCCAGGCAATACAAGGGGTATGCCAAAGAGAAGACTGTGGCCAAACTGAAATAAACCAGTTTTTTCAAGTATGGACTTCAGATGGGCAGTAACTGATCATCTGACAGGGGCTTTCAGGCGGACCAGGAAGGTCACATGACAGGGAATCAGGAAGCTATACAAGAACAAGGTTTGCTCTTTGTAGCTGTATTTTACCAACCAGAATAAAAAAAAACAAAATTAGGCAGGAGTAGAAGGAAGAAGGAAAGGAGGCTCTTGGGACCCTGAAAGGAGAGAATGTGCAGAATGAAATGTTGCTACTTTAGACATCAAAAGCAAAATGGAGACTATGTGCAGAGTGAAGTGCTGCTATTTTAGACAGCCCTCAAGCAGGGCTTACAAATGTGTGGATGCAACAGTGAAAGCTGTCCATTGTTACAATTTACAGCAGGGATCAGGAGTTCTTAGAAAATTGTGCAAATATATTGACAGCTTTAGATCTCAACCTCTTGTCTAGTTCCTGCAGTGAGCTTTGAAGAGGGATGTAGCTTCAGGTAGAAAAATCTCGATGGGATGATTCTCAAGAAATTTGCCTTTCATTTTGGAAAAGAATACTGCAAAGGGAACATCAGAGGTGTCATGTAGCACAGCCACATAGAGGACAAGGATGAAAGCACCCTGAAAGGCTTCACAGCACAGCCAGACAGCAAATCATGGAGAGGTTTCCAGGCTGCCATCTCTCCTGATTCAGGGGTGGAGTCTGTCAAAACAGCTTTATAGTTCTGTTTTTATTTTTAATGGGATACAATCTAGGACTTTCCCACACTGACCTTTACAAGCAGAAGTATGATTAGCTGTGTTTTCCTGATGGAATGATGAATTGCTGAAAGAGCATCAGAGTCACTTCTCATACACAGCCCTGTCTTCAAATACCGGTTCTGGAAAGAACTATTAACCTGTTCTGTTCTAATTCTGAAGGGCTCTAGAGAGCGCTGATCTTGTTCTTCTAAATATTTCCATCCCCTCTTTCACACGGCTGTCCATAGAGGCAATGTAGAGGCTGACATTAAAAGTATTATCATTTGGATCATGCCTTAATGAAATTGGATCTTGACTTTTCCCACCAAGAACAGAGCATGATTTTAGGAGTCTTAATCCTTCTTTGTTCAGTGATATTCACTGTAAACATTATTTAACCTCGCAGTGGCAGTTAGCCTTAGAAACCAATGCCATGCATGCAGATAATCCTATCTGTTTCTGGGAATCTGCCAAGGCTTTTCTGAGGGGAAGCTCTGCCAAGAAAAATATGTTCAGACAGGATCTATTTGAATAGAAGGAAACAATTAATGTACTAGGAAAAGGAAGAATTTTAAGAGGGGCAATAAAGCTCTGTAGAGGAGTGGACTCACCCCTGCGGTTGCCTCCTGCTGGTAACTTCTGGGAATTAGCTCATTCCAGCTCTGGAGCACCCTCTGCAGGCCGGTGATCCGCTTGTCCTCTGGCCCCGTGTCCCCCCCTGGACCCCAGTGCTCTTTTAACTAGGGTGCTGCCCCCTGGCAGTACCCCACCAATCTGGGTCTCCCCTCCCTGGGGAACCCCCAACCCACTACCCCACTTTGCCTCAGTTTTGGCTACTGCTCAGTCTCCATCTAGTCCCCGTTCACTGGGGCAGACTGCAGTATCAGCCACTCATCATAGGCAAAGGGGTTTGGACCTGCTGCCTTTTGCCTACCCCTGGGCTGCCCTCTGCAACCCCCAGTACCTATTGGCCATATGCTAGGCCACAGCCTGGGGCTTTCCAGGCTGGAGCTCCCCAGCTCCTCTGCCTTTCCCCAGCCCTGCTCCACTCAGGTACCCTGTCTCTAGCTCTCTGCAGCCAGGCCCTTCTCCCTCTACAGGCAGAGGGAGACTCCTGGGCTTCTGGCTCACAGCCTCTTATATGGGCCAGCTGGGCCTGACTGGGGCATGGCCACAGCTGAGCCTACTTTCCCCAATCAGCCCAGGCTTCTTGCCCCAGACACAGTCCTCTCCTGGGCTGTTTTAAGCCCTTCAGGGCAGGAGTGGGTGTCCACCCCGCTACATGCTCTATTTGCTCTGGAGAAATGGATTCAGTTTCTGCTGGGGTCCCAAGTTAAAATGATCCCCCATCTGTGCACAGTGCAAAACCATGACAAACTGTAACATGATTATCAGTCTTTTCTCAAATGAGTATAGCCTGGATGTTGCAGGTCAGGTCTGAGATCAGTGCTGGAAATGTGCCTGGGCTGAACCCTGATAGCAGAAACTCTAGCACTTCTCATGATGGATAGTCAACCAAACTGAATATTCTGGAAGCTGAGTTCCATCTCTGATTTTCCTAGTGGAGCTTGCACTGGATCTTTCTAGCTATTAAGTGTTGGTGATGAGGCAGCAGTTCTAGCTGAGGATGTTTGGGCTGGTTCTTAAGTGACTGTATTCTTTCCAGGTGGAAGGACTCAAATGGCAATGGGCATTGGCTTATTTTTACTACAGGTTTTATTCCTGTCACACTCAATATTCAATGTGTACATGAGGGCACTGTGGGAGAATATATGAAGCTAGGGGTTGTGCTGATAATACCCAACTCTGCACTGCCCTTTCAATCAACCCATTACGGACTGTGTACCTCAGGTAGGTGACAGGTTTGTATGGATGAGAGAAAGGCAGCTGCTGAAAACTCACCTTGAACAGGAGTGAGATGCTGCTCATGTATTTAGGAAAGTATTTTGACAAGCTTGCTGGAGGTTTGCGTAGAACTGTTATAGTGACATTGGTGAGACAGGGGCAGAATCTGGGAGTTATCTGCTGCTGAGTTTGGAACTAAAGAACACACATTTGTTCTCGTTTCAAAATTGGGCTCCTTTTTAGAGTTATCTTACTCACTTCTTGCATGTAGTGGTAGTCATTTGTTTTCTGCTCTGCACTGTTCATAAATAAAAATAATCATAGAAAAGTCTATTAGCCTAATTGGCTGTAGCAGGAAACACTGGTTTGTAAATGAAATCGAATGTGACAGTTACATCACTGCTTGGTAAATTCAAAAGAGCACAAGCTAGAGGCCTGATCTGATACCATTGAATTTAGCAGGGATTTTGCCATTGATTCAATAAGACCAGCCACAAGCTCTAATTCCTCAGATGCACGATATTGACGTAGCTGCTTCTTTCAAACCCTTACATAAGCTAATAGATCAAAGACTGAGGATATAGTGTTAGAAGAAACTTTCTCCCGTCATGATAAGCACACTATGTTCATTCAAGAGATAGTTACATGGCAATAAAAAGCCTCTGTCACAGGGTGATCTGGCTCTTTAAAGAGATTGGGGCTCAGCCACACCCATGCAGGCTCAGCTCACCTCCCTAGACAAAGGGAGCAAGTCCAGGGGTTCCATGATGGGAGCATGTGATTCAGACCCAGGTCTGCTGATATAAAGGGCAGTTTGTGACAGTGAGTCTGTTGAGTGCAGGGAGACACTCTAAAAAACAAGAGGGCTGTGTGAGCTGTTCTACACGGGGAAACTCTCCTCAGCTTGCAGGCAGAGGCCCCGGGGAGTGCAAACATTAGCTATACTTGGCTTCATAGCTTAATTCAAATGATCCTTAACGTTAGACTGTGTTATATACATGCTGTCATTTTACCATGACAACTAAACGTTATCATGATTACTTTGTTCTTTTGGGCATTTTAACCCATGTCTAGTATTTCATGAAGAACTTAACTTTCAGTAAACTAGATACACGTTACTCCATACATGTACCCCTTCTTGTACAAATGAAGGCTCTGATCCTGCAAAGACTTACTCCCAGGTGTGATGTTCTGCACTATGAATAGTTCCGCTGCACTCAGTGAAACTCTTCAAGTGGCACAAAGTTAAGCATAAGATTAGTGCTTGCTGGCTCTGTCCCTATAGAATGAAATTGGATATCTATGCTATTTAGTCATCCTTAAAGTTCAGTTATCAACACAGCAGAACCCACCTGCAAGATATATGTGAGCAATTGAATGAAACAAAGGGGAAGTCTGTGAGAGCGATTTCTACTTAGTCCCCCATCCTCACCATAACTCTTCACTGGTTAGGGGCATGGTTGACTCAAAATATGCTTTGTCCACACTGTTAATACTGTTAATAACAGGTGAATCTTTACTGTCTGCTGCCTCACCTGGATGCCTATTGAGGCATGTATCAGTTCCTGTAACCCCATAGGCACACTTATTTTTTGCCAGCGATCTGACTAGAGTGGCAAAGACTTCGGAAGCAAGTTCCATCACCAGCACAAGTGTGGTCTGGGAAATCCAAACTATATTCAAAGCCCTTTGTTATTTAAAGAATATTGGTAGCCTTAATCACAGAGCTCATTAGGACTTGGACTGTTTAAGTGTTCACCTGCACTTGAGTCCCCCAATGTGGACTTCCCCAGGCCAGACTATTGCCAGGCAGCATCAATCACTAAGTATTTTGTCATTTACACATCCTTAAATCTCAGTTACTTATTCAGATTAAGAGGCAGTTACACCATGTGATGTGGGGCTTGCTCGGATCTCTGAAAGTGCGTTCTTAAAAGTATGAATATGTATTGTTTTAAAATGAAATCTTAATTTATTTCTGTGCAATTTCTAAAAATATAAACTTAACTTGAATTTTTTTTGCATTCAGCCTTTGAATAAGGTACTGAGAATAAGGAAACTACTTCTGTACACTGAAACAGAGTGAATATCTGTAATGAGATACCAAAATATGGCTGTTAAAAACACGTGATTCAAATTGATATTTACAGGAAGTCACACAGCTGTGTAAGTAATTAGGCACATAAAATATACGTACAGTTATACTGGTACTGCAGTTACCTCCTATTTAAAATTATAGAGTCAAAGAAATGTAGGGCTGGAATGGACATTGAGAAGTCATCATGTCCAGGCCCCTGCACTGAGATAGGACCAAGTAAACCTAGAACATCCTTGACAGGTGTTTGTCCAACCTGTTCTTAAAAACCTTCAGTAATGGGGATTCCACAAGCTCCCCTGGAAGCCTATTCCAGAGCTTAACTACCTTTAAAGTTAGAAATATTTTCCTAAAATCTAATCTAAACCTCCCTTGCTGCAGATTAAACCCATTACGTATTGTCCTACCTTCTGTGGACCTGGAGACGAATTGATCACCATCCTATTTATGACATATTTGAAGATTGTTCTGAGGTCCTACGCAGTTTTTGTTTCTCAAGACTACACATGCACATTTTTTTAAAATGTTGCCTCATCCATCAGGATTTCTAATCTTTCTAGCATTTTTGTTGCTCTCTTCTGGACTCTCTTCAATTTATCCACATTTTTCCTAAAGTGTGGTACCCAGAATAGGACACAGTACTCCAGCTGAAGCCTCACCTGGGTGAGTAGTGTGGGACAATTACCTCCCAGGTCTGACATACCACATTTCTGTTTATAACCTCCAGAATGCAATTGCATCACATTGTTGACTCATATTCCATTTGCAATCCAGTATAAGCCTCACATCCTTTTCAGCAGTACTACCACCTAAGCAATTATTCTGCATTTTGTAGCTGTCCATTTAATTTTTCCTTTGTAAGTGAAGTGCTTTTCACTTCCTTTATTAAATTTCATTTTGTTGATTTCAGACCAATTCTCCAATTTTGTCAAGGTCATTTGAATTCTAATCTGGTCCTTCAAAGTGCTTGCAACTCCTCTGAGCTTGGTGTCCCCACAAATTTTATAGGCATACTTTCCAGTCCATTATTCAAATAATTAATGAAAATATTGAATCGTATAGGACCCATGACTGATGCCTGTGAGACCCCGCTAGATACACCCTCTGAGTTTGACAGCAAGCCATTGACAATTACTCTTTGAGAATAGTTTTTCAACCAGATGTGCCACACCTTATAGTCATTTTGTCTAGACCAGTTCCCTAGTTTATGAGAATATCATGTGGGACTGTGTCAGCAGCCTTAAACTAAAATCAAGAGATATCATGTCTACATCTTCCTCCCATCCACTAGGCCAGTAACCCATCAAGGATGGAAATTAGGTTGGTTTGGCATGATTTTTTCTTGACATATCCATGCTGGCTATTCCTTATAACTAGAGCCCTAACAAATTCACAGCCATGAAAAACGTGTCATTGACCATAAAATCTGGTTTCTACTCCATGAAATCTGGTCTTTTGTGTGCCTTTATCCCATACTATACAGAGTTCATGGGGGGAGACCAGTGTTTTTCAAATTGGGGGTCCTGACCCAAAAGGGAGCTGCAGGGGGGTCACAAGGTTATTTTTGGTGGGTCATGGTATTGCCATCCTTACTTCAGTGCTGCCTTCAGAGCTGGATGGCTGGAGAGCAGTGGCTGTTGGCCAGGCACCCAGCTCTGAAGGCAATGCCCCACAAGCAGCAGCGTAGAAGTAAGGGTGGCAATACCATACCAAACCACCCTTACTTCTGCACTGCTGCCTGCAGAGCTGGGCCCTCAATCAGCAGCCGCCACTGTCTAGGTGCCCAGTTCAGAAGGCAACAGTGCACAAGTAAGGATGGTGATACCATATCAGGCCATCCTTACTTCTGGGCTGCTGCTGGCGGTGGCGCTGCCTTCAGAGCTGGGCTCCTGGCCAGCAGCCACTGCTCTCCACCTGGTCAGCTTTGAAGGCAGTGCCACCACCAGCAGCAGTGCTGAAATAAGGGTGGCAGTACCACAACACCTCCTACAATAACCTTGCGACCTCCCCATCCGCAACTCCTTGTTGGGTCTGGGCCCTTACAATTATAACACTGTGAAATTTCAGATTTAAACAGCTGAAATCATTAAATATATGATTTTTAAAATCCTATGACTATGAAATTGACCAAAATGGACCATGAATTTGGTAGGGCCCTACTTATGACCTTATTTTTCTCTAGGTAATTACAAACTGATTGTTTTTATTAATTTGTTCCAGTATCTTTCCAGACATTGAAATTAGACTGGAAAGATAATTCCCTATAATTTCCTGGGTCCTCTTTGTTCCCCTTTTTAAAGATAGGTCCCTTGTTTGCCATTCTTCAGTGTTCTGGGACCTTGCCTGTCCTCCATGAGTCCTTGAAGATAATTGCTAATGGTTCCAATATTGTTCCAGCTAGTTCCTTAAGTACCCCAGGATGAATTTCATCAGGCACTGCTAACTTGGATACATTTAATTTATCTAAATATTCTTTAATCTGTTCTTTCCCTAGTTGGCTTGTGTTCCTTTCCCTTTGGTATTAATATTAATTGTGTTGAATATCTAGTCACTATTCACCTTTTTACTGAAGACTGAAGCAAAATACACCTGAAATGCCTCAGCCTCATTGAGAGTTATTAGCTCCTCTTCCCCATTACACAGAGGACCTACACTTTCCTCATCTTTCTCTTGCTCTTAGTGTATTTAAAGAACTTTTTCTAGTTACTTTTGATGTGCTTTGCTAGGTGTAACTCATTTTGTACGTTAACCTTTCTGATTTTTTCCTACATGCTTGTGTTGTTCTTTTGTACTCCTCCTTAGCTATATGTCCATGTTTTGTAGGATTCCTTTTTGATTTTCAAAATATACTTTCTGGGACAAATCCTAGCTTTTCCAGACATCCTGCTCTTTATAAAACTTCTTTAAATATTTAAAATTTTCACTCTATGATGTGTAATTTGGAGGCAAGACTGAGTTGTGTTTACTAGCAGAATTCTGCAAGAAGTTTCCTTCAGACTGCTTATTACTTAGAGAGTCTGCTCCAAAGCAAACAATAATGGTCAGATGACTCCAACAGTCAGGCACGGATGTGCCACAGCATGCATTTTGAGACATACAGGGTGAGAGTGATGGAGCTGCACTCCAGGTATCTGGGTGGGGAAGGAAGAAAGGTGGCTGTAAACCACTTTTATTACCCTCTCCCACAAATCCTGGACCCTTTGTGCAATGTAGTACGGCTTCTTTAAGGAAAGATCTAAGCTCCTTGTTTACTTGAAGAGAGGGAAGTCTTTGCAACTTACCTTTGAAGTCTGGTAGTGTAAAACAAACAGAACATTGGCAAAGGGATCAAAGTCTAGTGCTGTCTGCTGCAATGCACCTTCCCAGCTGTTCTGTGCTATGATCATGAAAAAGCTAGTGCTTTCCGCCCATGGAAAAGTTTACTTAGATAAAAACTCCATATTTAATTATTAGGGATCATAAAGTATTCCAACCCTGTAAAGTTTATAGTGTAAACGCATACCATGTAGTATGTGGTAGGATGATATAGTAAGATTAAAAGGGAATATCTATAAAATGGTGGTTTATCCAGTTTTAATGTATGGTGCTGAGTGCTGGGTAGCAAAGAAGAAATGTGAGCAAATGAGTATGTTACAGACATGCTCAAAGTAACAACCATAAATTTAAAAAAGGAGTGAGAACAGGCTCAAATGGTTTGTCAAATGCAGCCCTGACAACTATGTCAGTAAGAAAATCCAACAGATTAAAACTGAAGGAAAAAGACAGAGAGACCAACCCAAGAAGTGGTGGGATGTCCTAAAGGAAGGCATGTTAACATGTGGTATGGACAGTAGAGCAGTGGTTCTCAACCAGGGGTACGCGTAAGAACAGCCATATCGGGTCAGACCAAAGGTTCATCTAGCCTAGTATCCTGACCAAGAACTAGCTGCACCAGGCAGTTCAAATCCCCAGGCTGTAGCTTGAAAGGTGGCCATTCAGTGAAGGGATGCTGGCAGTATTTAAGAGCTGGTTTGAAACTTTTCTTCAAATTTTTTTTTCCCCAATAGAAAATATGGTTATTCCTTTCAGACCTGATTGCACGCAGTCTGGAATGCAGATTTATAACATATATTTTTCCATGGTGCCTTAAAAAACCTTGACAATTCTTAGGCAGTTAGTGTGCTGAGATCAATGTCTATCATGCTGATCAATATTCTCTTGTGCTTCCCTGCTGTTTCTTGTCTTATCCTTAGATTGTAACTCTTTGGTGCAGAAACAGTCTTTTTTTTCTATATTTGCGCAATGCTTAGCGCAATGGGTCCCAATGGGGCTCCTAGGTGCTGCCAAAAGACAAATACTAAATAATTATTCTATTTTGCTTTAACATTCTATATTATTTTATATACTTTTGGGGAAAATATGTTAATGGTCATTATTATGATTTTTGCCTTGGGACTTGCTGGGCAAAGAGACTAGGAGGAGAAGACCTGACTTGGGAGACAATAAGGGAAACGTGTGGTTTTTTTTGGGGGGGGGGGATTATATGCTGCTTAGGACCATTTGGGATACTATAAAATGATAATAATCGAATACATATTTAATTTTCCTTGTAGAGGAGGAAGACAGAAAAAATCAGACATTTAGAACTGGCCAATTTCACTAACTGAAAACTGAAGTACTTCAATCTACAACACTAGTTTCACTAATTGATTTTTAAAAATGTGCTTAGCTCAAGTAATAGACAGAAGCAAGAATTTGCTGGGCATTATATACATGGATATGATGTCATTGACAATCAGTCCAAAAGCTCTGTGTCGTTTTATAGCCATTTCCCAAGATATGTTATTGGTTCAAATGGAAAGATGTTAATCTGGTGGCTCTGAATGGAGTTTAGTCCAGATATCCACCAATTTAAGCATAGGATATAGAATCCTCTACAGAATGGGATAAGAAAAGAGATTTACTGAACTACTGCACATAAAACTGCTTATCTGCAGAGCAACAGAAAGCCAAGTATAAACCCTGATTGTGTTTGTTTTATTTCATGGAGACTGGATTATAGATATTGGCTTGCTACTCTACATTCTATCCCAGAGCATGGTTTCTAAACTAATATATACTAAATCAATGAATTCCCATCTCAGGCAGTTTCATGTTCGTTATATTACAGTCCTTTATAACAAACACTTAAAACACCCAAAGCAAACCCAAATATGACAATAGTAGGAGTAGTTTATTCAGAGCAATACTGTAAATACTATTTTAGAAAGGAATCTTATGCATATCAGCATAGTTCCAATGGAGCTACTCCAATTTATGGCAGCCAAGGATCTGGCCCATTGAGTGAGTCTCATGAAAGAATGGTTAACCAAACTACAGGATAGTTTCCCCAAATCAGAACCAAGTACTTTGAAGTGCTTAGCTTCTCCTGGCTTCAACTTCCATTGTAATCTGACCCAACCAGAACTGTGGTTCTCTTGTGGTTCCAAGAGATTGACCCATGCAGCAGCAGGTCTACCACCACAAGGTGATGCAGACAATCCCTTCCATGCCAAGGAAACCATTTTCTATTACATTTCATAGGACTTTTCATAAGAATAATGGTGGGGATCTCCCTTTTAAGGGATCCCAGAGCTAGGTTCAGCCTGGAGAGACCCTGATTACAGTGGAGATGCACTAGGAACTGGAGGAGCTGCTGGCACTACAGATGTGGCACTGACACCTGAGGCCTCAGAGTGGATGGCCTTGGCCCAGAATCTATGTTTTTTGGGGGGCTGACTCAGTGGTCTGCTCCATGATGAGAGAGAAGCCCTGTTTCCCCGGTGTAACAATTTGGGAGGAAAGTATGAGGGGAACCTAGCAGAGGTTCTTCCCTCTTGGGCTCCTCTCATAGAGAAACCCATGTGAGCTGTGAATGTTTCAAACCAAAACATGAGTTTTGAGTTTAGTTTGAAGATTGGACAAATCTAAGGCTATTTGTATGCCTTGTGGCTGACCCAACTCTGCAGAAACATTGTGATTCTGTTATTTATTTTCCTGTTGGTGAGCGTATAATAGTCCAATAGTATTTTTTTACTTATATCTAATTTCCCTTAGTGACTGTTTAGGGCATTGTATTCAACAGGTTCTTAGAGAGAGTTTGGGCCACTCACCAGTATTCCAAGAAAGTGAGCCAAAACCCTGGCAACAATGATTCCAACACCATTGTCAATGCAGGAACATGTCCTCAGTGAATGTAATTTTCCCTTAGCGCAAAAAAAGAATAACATCTTGGGAACACAACAGAATGCTATTGAACTGTAACACAATTGACTTCTGGTTACAACATAATTAAATGCTATTTTAATCTCATAAAAGAAATGAAAAACCTTCCGGTTTAAGACCGTGGGCCTATCTTTCACTGCTTATCTCAAGGGAAAGTAATCCATTAGAAATATGTTTCAAGATGCCAAAAGCAATAAAAAGGCAGAGTCTCAGGGACAGCCAAATTCTGGTTAAAGTGCTTTCTCTGTGGATCACACTCACTCATTAATTCTAGCACTGGACAATTTCCAAGCTGTATGGCTGCTTTTTAACAAGGGGTAAGACCCCAGTGATTAGATACCTTTACTGTCTTACAATTTTACTTTCTTTTAATGTACACTATAAAATGAAAAATTGATTTTCAGTACTTAGCTGTTTTCTGAAGCAAGATCAGTAATTTAAGTCTGTTGAAAATGGACACAAATTCTGAACACATTAAAGCAGCTTAGAACACAAGTAAATATGGGTCGTGGTTTGGCTCATGGATATACAATATTATCCTAGTATATATTTTTTTCAATGGGTAGGAAAGTACCATGGTCAACATGCTTTCAACATAATTAAATCCATTGCATATCATTTTCTTTCAATATGGATTGTTGATAAATGATGGTCCCTTTGGCATATATAGGAAAGGAAACACACAAAAATCTCCTTATTAAATATGCTTATCTTAGACATTGTAACATACACTGTTCTTAAAATGTATTTATATATTTAAAAATCAGTAAATAAACCAGCAAAGGAGTGCACTGCCAAAGCAAAAATCATCTTTTACAAAAAAGCAAGCCATGAAATTATGCTTTTCTATTAAAAGACTCTACTGAGACACATAGGGATCTCAGTGGTTACTTTGAAAATTGATGTGTTTAAAAAAAATTCAGATGCAGAAGAAACAAAACGTATTTTAAACTTCAAAGGAATACGATGAATAGAATTACAGTTCTCTCTGCTGAGAAGCATAACAATTTTATGGTAAACTTCTTTTAGGATATGCCTTGTTAGAAAAACCTAAATTCTGTTTGAAAGCTTAAAATTCATTGTTCAGGATTTTTTCAAGATTAGTCCTCTGATTCTGCTGAGGATCTCTACAGCGTGTGATAGAACGGCCTTTCAGCCACTTAACTAATTTAACAGGGCTCCTATTCACTAGGATATTAGGTCTTGTTAAAATATAGTGGGTGAAATCCTGGCACCATTGAAAGTAATAGCAAAACTCTCATTAACTTCAACAGGGCCAGAGTTTCACCCGAAGATAGATAACCATTCTTCAGTTAACCCAGAATTTCAGTTAACTGAAATTTAGAAGAACCCATGCATGACGGCTTACAGGAACCCCACCCCAAATCCCACACCCTCAGCTGAAGCCCTCATTCCCTCCCTCCTGCACTCTAGTCCCCTGCCCCAGTCTGGAGCCCCCTCCCACAGCCTTAACCCCTTATTTTGGGCTCCACCCCAGAGCCCTTACTCCTGCTGGAGTCCTCACCTCATCCCATGCCCCAATCCCCTATCCCAGCCTACTGAAAGTGAGTGAGGGTGGGGGAGAGCAAGTGACAGAGGGAGGGGGATGGAGTGAGTGGGGGATGGGGTCTCCGAGAAGGGGCAGAGTAGGGGTGCAGCCTCAGGGAAGGGGTGGGGCAAGAGTGTGCGGGTTTGTGCAACCAGAAAGCTGGCAACCCTAGGGAAAGGTCTCTGGCCTTGGCCAGGGTGCTGGGGTGCAGGAGGGGGCAAGGGCTCAGGGGTGGGGCTAGGGAATAGGGGTTTGGGGTTCAGGAGGAGGCTCTAGGCTGGGGTAGGGGGTTGGGATGCAGGCTCTGGCCAGCACTTACCTCAGGTGGCTACCGGAAGTGGCTGGCATGTCCAACTCCTAGGTCCAGGGGTAGCCAGGGGGGCTCTGCATGCTGTCCATGCTCACAGATGCCTCCCCCAGAGCAATCATTGTCCATGGTTCCCAGCCAATGGGAGCTGCGGAGCCGGCGCTCAGAGCAGGGGCAGCATGCAGAGCCCCTGTGGCCACCCCTACCCCTAGGAACTGGACATGCCATCTGCTTCTGGGAGCCGCATGGAGCCAGGGCAGGCAGGGATCCTGCCTTAGCCATGCTGTGCCGCCAGTCGGACCTTTAGTAGCCTGGTCAGCTATGAGGACTGAAGCTGTCAGGGTCTCTTTTTGACTGGGAGCTCAGGTTGAAAACCAGATGCCTGGCAGCCCTACCATGTAGATGAATTGAGAAGGGGGCCTTCTCTTGTAGCGTCTAGCACAATGGTTAGGGTACTCATTTAGAAGGTGGGAGATCCCTGGTTCAAGTCCCTTTCTCCACCTGAGGTAGAGAAGGGATTTGAACAGGACTCCACAACTTTTCAGGTGACTGCCCTGTCTACCGTATAGTCCAAGTCTTCCACTATTTATCCACAGTTCAACAGCTTCAGCATTGGACTAAAGAAAACAAGCAACACCTAAGTTTCTTTGTGACTCTAGCCCTAAGTCTTCATAGTGTACACATGAACTGAATGATTTATGAGCCATGTGTGGGGTGAGAATTTAGAGAAATATAAATTATGCCTGTTCATCAGGTTGATGTATTTTAATATTTCCCACATGTTTCTATGACAATCTTCATGGAGTATATATTTTTAATTTTATTTGCATGGAAGAAGCTTGTCAGGACTGCACATTTCCCTTGATTTTATGGCTGAATGCTGTCTAATACAGGTTGTAAATCTTTTTGGAAAAATATAGACAGGTTTTCATCACAAAATGATGCTCATGGCAATTCTGAAGTTTTTAATAAGCATAATCTAAATGTAAAAGGAACTGTTAAACCCCTCTGCAATGCATAAACTTCAAAAATGGGGTCAGTAAATCTCCTGCAGAACAGCAGAAGCCTTCATGACAACAGTTGCTGAATATGTAGATCAGTTAAACACATTGTTAAAACTCTTAAATCAATAAACCTTGGAAAAATATCTTGTGGTCTAGTATTTAATTTCCTGTTTTCCCTGCAATAGGTGCAGGTACATTGCAAACTCCCAGCTTTGTTTTCCTTTGTGGAGAGTTTTTGATAATCTACTGAAAAGTCTTTCATGGGATAGAAAAGCACATTAATTAGAACAAGACTCAAAAAAAAATCAAAATACAGGAATAAATGGAATGATTTTTACAAAGCATTTTTGAAATCAGTGAGATAATCACAGTTTCCTCCTTTCAAGTTGTTTCTCCACATGCCAATTGGTTTTTGTGTGCATCTGAATCCAATACAGTGAAAAGTGATAGCAAGTCACACTGGCAGGCTATTGAACGTAATTATTGAACTGGCCGGGAACCATTCATCATAGGGAGCATTAATTTCAACTTCAGCACGCAGGAAAGTGAATATTTGCTTATTTTTGTTCATTTTTACTCTTTATCCAGAGAAATGATTAAACAAATAAACAAAATGAAAAGCAAAATCTGCAAAAGTTTAAACTAAAAAAACTTTTGTAGTAGTATCATTACCTATGCAGAATAGTAGATGCATGAGGAGATATTTGGCCCAGTGGAATTTACACCCTGGAAACACTTGACAAACAAGGACTCTGTGCAGGATTCTTGAAACCTAAAAACAATCCTCAACTGGCATCAGCTAGCAGGAAGTAGCACTGCTGGAAGAGTAACAGCGGTTTTATCACTGTGCCAGAAACTGCTCTGAAGGCCACCTGGGAGCATTTTGGTGACCTCCAGGACTCCATCGCCATTTCTTTAAGAACGACTGCTATAGACTGAATAATGAAGTCAGAAGCTAGAGAACTTGCCAATCTTTCTATTAAAGGTTCGAAAAAAAGGCCAGACCCTTACATAATTCTGGATTTTCAAATTCTTTGAAGGCATATCCACATTGTAAAACTATCAAGACCTTTGTGGCTCACCTGGGACCTACAACTTTCAATTTAACATGGATCCTTAGGAGACCCTGTGATGGGTTTGGTCACAGAGACACGCCCCCCCCTTGGGACTGTTACCTGATGTGTTGATGCTACCTCTGAGCCCGTTTTCTTTGCCAGTTTGGGCCTCCAGAATCCTGCCTTGTTGAGCCAGACATGCCAGTCTGTTCCAACACAGACCCAGGGTTTGAACCACGTGCCCCACAGCTGCAGACTTAACTGAAAACAGCTTAAGAAGTTGTCCTGTTTCCAGCACCCAGACACCCAGTTCCCAATGGGATCCAAAGCACAAATAAATCTGTTTTACTCTGTATAAAGCTTATACAGGGTAAACTCATAAATTGTCTGCCCTCTATAACACTGATAGAGAGATATGCACAGCTGTTTGCTCCCCCAGGTTCTAATTGCTTACTCTGGGGCAATTAATAAGTAAAAGTGATTTTACTAAGTGTAAAAAGCAGGATTTAAGTGGTTCCAAGTAATAACAGACAGAACAAAGTAAGTTACCAAGCAAAATAAAACAAAACACGCAAGTCTAAGTCTAATACAGTAGAAAATTGAATATAGGTAAATCTCACCCTCAGCTTCTTTCACAGACTGGACTTCTTCCTAGTCTGAGTCCAGCAATCACTCACACCCCCAGTTTCCAGTTTCTTTCAGGCATATCTTGGGGGTGGAGAGGCCATCTCTTGAGCCAGCTGAAGACTGGAGGGGTTTCCAGGGCCTTTTATATTCTTTCTCTTGTGGGTGGACACCCCTTTGTTCTCCTGTGCAAAATTGCAGCAACAAGATAGAGTTTGTAGCCACTTGGGCAAGTACCTATCCATGAATTATTCAGTTTTTTTCAGGCCGACGCCATTGTTTGCATGTTAGTTTGAATGTTTCCAGGAAAGTTCAGCTGTGGATGAGCATCTCCCAAAGTCCATTGTCTGTTAAGCATTTCTTGATGGGCACTTGCTGAGAATAGTCCTTTCTCAAGAAGCTGACCAAATGCTTCACTGAAGCTACTTAGAATCAAACATATTGAGATACAAGTACATAGCCAATATTCATAACTTCAAATACAAAAATGATACACACATAAGACAGCATAATCATAACCAGCAGACTACAACCTTTCCATAGACACCCCCCTCGACTTTCTCTGTACAAGACCTGGTGCAACAATAGGACCCTGGTTGCAACAGTGATCTATACAGTCACAGTTCTTGTCAATAATGTCACAACCTCCCCTGCCTCTTTTCTGGAGGCCATCCAATCTAGAAATAAGTATAGGGGCAGCAAGCCCAAAACCCAGCAATTTCTTCCCTCATCAGCGGAGCATCCATTTCTTTGTCTCTAGTCGGAGAAACATGGGGGTTACTGCAGTGCTCTGTCCTAATTCTTCTTTATGTTGAATCTTGGATTTATTCAGATTGATATAAATATTTAAAAGAATCTTTTGATCTGGCTTAAACTTTTTCTGATTTGAGAAGTTGATGAGATCTCTCTCTCTCTCTCTTTTTTTTTTTTTTTTTGGAAAGCAAAATTGCTGTCTTCGGCAACCAGACAAAATTGTAGAACTGGGAAAGAAAGTTACTCTCAGAGCTTTTTTTCCAGGATAGAATTTCATCACAATAATATAGTTGCTGAACTCCACAAGACCCCTGTTGATTCTTGTTCTTTAAAAGTAATCTCCTCTTGCCTACCACATCATGTTCACAATTTACAGAGGGCAGGGGTGAGAATTTCCACAACCCTTTCATCTGGCAGAGCCAGTCACACACTCTAAATATAGGTTCAAGCACAAAGGGTAGAGCTACAGGTTGAAACCTGACTCTATCCTGTGCATGGAACTCTTATTGACATCACCTAGAGGGAGAACGGAATTAATAGAGTCAAGCTTCACCATATGTCTAAATAGGCCTGTAGTGGGGTGGTTACCCCGTTCCTGCCCTGAAGGGCTTAAAAACAGCCTTGGGAGAGGGCTGTGGCAGGGAAAGCAGCTACGAGGCTGATTGGAGAAGCAGCCACAGCTGGGCCACGCCTAATCAGGCCTCAGCTGACCCTCTATAAGAGTCTAGGAGCCAAGAGCTCAAGTCTCTCTTTGTGTTCAGAGAGAGAAGGTCCTGGCTGCAGGGAGGTTAACCTACTATATGGAGTGGAGCAGGGCTGAGGAAAGGCCAAGAGAGCCAAGGAGCTCTGGCCTAGGAAAGCCCCAGGCTGCAAGCCTGGTAAGGCCTATTAGGTACTGGGTTGCAGGAGCAGCCCATGGGTAGCCAGACACAGCAGGTCCAAACCCCTTTGCCTATGATGAGTGGCTTACACTGCAGTCTGCCCCAGTGAATGTGGGCTAGATGAGGACTGGTAGTAGCCAAGACTGAGGCAAAGTGGGGATAGTGAATGGGCGTTCCCCTGGGAGGGAGAGACCCAGAACTGTGGGGGTACTGCCAGGGGGCAGCACCCAGTTAAAGGGGCACTGGGGTCCTGGGAGGGACATGGGGGCCAGCAGTGGTAGCAGATCACTGGCTGACAGAGGATGCTCCAGAAGGCTAGTGAGCTAATTCCCACAGACGACCAGCAGGAGGTGCCACTGGGTGAGTCTGTGCCTGCTTACACAGACTATTTAAGAGACAATGCATTTTACCCACTGTCTACTTCTGTCAAAAATTTTAGAACTGGATTTAAGTCAAATGAATTAAAACTTTAAAACTTTCTGTTAACAGTGTGTTGAAAAATTAAAATGTAGGTATTGCAAAGCACGTGCCTGTTTGTTCTAATTCAGCATAGTAGCACGAGTCTACTAATAAGTGTCTTTCATACGAGCTCGATGCAGCTCCCAAACCTTAGTTCTGACTTGGATACATCCTGAGCCCTGCCAGGAGGTCCCTCACTTGCAGGTGCCTGTGCAGCTGCAAGTTCCCATGATGGACCAATGGATTCTAGTCCAATGGGCTTTCAAAGATTTGGAAGCTGCCAACAACATCATAGATTCTGTAACAGCCGGGGGTCTGAAAATCCCTTTGCAATGCAAGGTCACTCCAGACTTCATGGAGATTATTGATGGTTCCCCTCTGTCTTCAGGTGCAGTGATCGAGGAAACAGTATCTCTGGAAACAGTCATTTAAAGGGACTGTAAGACAATACAATTTAGCATAATTTATTCTCTGCACTTTCTCCTGACCCTTGGCATTCCCAGGTTGACCTGTCATCACCCCTTCATCCACTGGTTGAAAATAGTAAATCAGTTTCCCATCTGAATTCTGTTGACAAAACCGTCCGGGGCCCCCAGATGCTGTGCCAGCACTTGGAGGGGTGCAGGCAGGAGTGGTGGCCCAGATAGAGCCACCTGAGGCTTTGTTGGAGCTTCCCCTGAAATATCAGAACTATGCCCATGCTTTTGGAAAAAAGAATGCAGAAAGCCTCCCCCCATGATTGCCCCATAGAATTATAGCTGAGGGCAAAAATGCCATTTGGGCAGATGTACACCATGTCCAAACCTGAACTGGTTCCATTGTGGGAATACCAACAGGAGACTATTGCTCGAGGGTTTATGTGCAAATCAACATCACCAGCTGGTGCCCCAGTTCTCTTTATTAAGAAAAAAGATTGCAGTCTCTGACTCCGTGTCAATTACTATCTCCTGAATCAGGTAATCAGACAGCACTTGTACCTGCTGCTCCTGATTCCCGATTTACTGCATTGCATGGGGATGGTCCTTACTATTACTGTACATGGAGTTTGCATACAATAACTTGGGTCATGCCTGCACAAATAAAAGCCCCTTCTTTGCTAACTTTGAGTATCATCCCCAATTCTACCCCCAGCTTCCTATGATCTCTCCTAACCTAACTGCCTCAGATTTGGTGCAGAGGAATCATCAAATCCAGGAAGAAGTAAGGGGCCACCTGGAAAAAGCAAAAGCCAACTTCAAGTCATGCAAACCGGTGTTGCCAATCAAGCCCCACCTATGCAACGGGACAAAAAGTGTGGATCTCAACAGAGCACCTTCACATGAACAGACCCTCGCATAAGTTAGAATTCCAGTTCCTTGGCTCTTATCAAATCCATTATCAAGTTAGTTACCCCAGTCCCTGTTGAGCTACAGCTACCCTGATCTCTGAAAATCCACTTTGTATTTCACCCGGCATCCCTCCTGCAGCCATATACCAAGAATTTGTTTCCACCCAGGACCCAGTCACATCCCCCCACAAGTATGCTTACAAGGCTGTGACCTTGCACTCCATAATGCTTTATAAAAATGTGTTTATAAGTGTGAATATAATGTAACTGGAATATACTTTATGCTAAAGGTCTCTTGTAAGGTATCATTACAAATCTTATGATCTACTGAATGTGTTCATCCTATTTGTATGAATGTATCATTCTTGTATCTGAAACTAGGAATATGCGGCATAACTCTGAAGTCCCATTGTAATTATGCAAAGTGTGGGCCATTAATGGTGGTTTAGAATCTTGATGGTTCCCATTGTCTAGGACAATTCATAGAATATCAGGGTTGGAAGGGACCTCAGGAGGTCATCTAGTCCAACCGCCTGCTCAAGGCAGCACCAATGCCCAACTAAATCATCCCAGCTTTGTCAAGCCTGACCTCTAAGGAAGGAGATTCCACCACCTCCCTAGGTAACCCATTCCAGTGCTTCACTACCCTCCTAGTGAAAACGTTTTTCCTAATATCCAACCTAAATCTCCCCCACTGCAACTTGAGACCATTATTCCTTATTCTGTCAGCTGGTACCACTGAGAACAGTCTCGATATCCATCCTCTTTAGAACCCCCTTTCAGGTAGTTGAAAGCAGTATCAAATCTTCCTCATTTTTTCTTTCGCACACTAAACAATCCAGTTCCTCAGCCGCTCCTCATAAGTCAGTGCTCCAGCCCCCTAAAATTTTGTTGCCGTCCGCTGGACTCTTCAATTTTTCCACACTTCTTGTAGCGTGGGGCCCAAAACTGGACACAGTACTCCAGATGAGGCCTCACCAATGTCGAATAGAGGGAATGATTACGCCCTCGATCTGTTGGCAATGCCCCTTCTTATACACGCCAAAATATTGTTAGCTTCTTGGAACAAGGGATACTGCTCATATTCAGCTGTAAACTCATTGTAAGTCCTAGGCAGAACTGCTGCCTACTGATTCGGTCCCTAGTCTGTAACAGTGCATGGATTCTTCTGTCCTAAGTGCAGGATCTCAACTTGTTCTGTGAACTCAAATTTCTTTTGTCCAATCCTCTAATTTGTCTAGTCCCTCTGTATCCTATCCCTACCCTCCAGCATATCTACCACTCCTCCAAGTTAGTGTCATCTGCAAACTTGCTGAGAGCGCAGGTCCACGCCATCCTCCAGATCATTAATGGAAGATATTGAACAAAACCAGCCTCAGGATTACCTTTGGGGCACTCCACTGTGAACCAGCTGCCAACTAGACACGGAGCCGTTGATCACTACCCGTTGAGCCTGACGACTAAGCCAGCTTTCTATCCACCTTAAAGCCATTTCATCCAGCCATACTTCTTTAACTTCTGGCAAGAATATTGCGGGACCCCATATTAAAGCTTGCTAAAGTCAAGGAATAACACGTCCACTGCTTTCCCCTTATCACAGAGCCAGTTATCTCCTCATAGAAGGCAGTTAGATTAGTCAGGCATCATTTGCCCTTGATGAATCCATGCTGACATGTTCCTGATACTTTCCTTTCCTCTAAGTTCTTCAGAACTGATTCCTTGAGGACTGCTCCATGATTTTTCAGGGAGCTGACTGGCCTGTAGTTCCCAATCCTCCTCCTCCTTTTTTTAAAGATGGGCGCACTACATTAGCCTTTTACAGTCTTCTAGGACCTCCGCTGATCGCATGAGTTTTTCAAAAATAATGGCCAGTGGCTCTGCAATCACATCCACCAACCCTTTAGCACCCTCGGATTGCCGCGCATCAGTCCCATGGACTTGTGCTCATCCACAATTGATTGTAGATGGCTCTATTTAACCTGCAAGTCTCCACTGCATATGTGCAGGCCAGACCTGGAGGAATGGAGGGGGCTCACAGAACATGTAGTCATGTCACCTGAACTGAATCTGTCTTTAAACCTGGTGCTTTCCATTTTAGAGGTGGAGTGGGAACCTAGAAGGAGACAAAGGATTCCCGCCTGGTGCAAGCTATGAAGGGGGTGGAACAGAACAAAGGGGCCAGTTATGAAGAAATCCCTAGTTACCACCTGAGCTGGAACTAACAAGGAGTTGTACTGGGGAAAAGAAAAAGTAAAGAGAGAGAGAGGAATAAGATTGAGCCCATACTACGAAGGAATCCAGTCTGTGAAAGAAGCTTATTGGAACATCTCTGAGGGTGAGATTTCATCTGTAATCTGTGTCTTAATGTATTAGGCTTAGACTTGCGTGTTTTGTTTTATTTTGCTTGGTAACTTACTATGTTCTGTCTGTTATTACTTGGAACCAATTAAATCCTACTTTTTATGCCTAATAAAATCACTTTTGTTTAATTAACCCAGAGTAAGTGATTAATACCTGGGGGAGCAAACAGCCGTGCATATCTCTCTATCAGTGTTATAGAGGGTGGACAATGTATGAGTTTACCCTGTATAAGCTTTATACAGAGTAAAACAGATTGATTTGGGCTTTGGATCCCATTGGGAACTGGGTGTCTGGGTGCTGGAATATTTGCTAAGCTGTTTTCAGTTAAGTCTGCAGCTTTGAGGACGTAGTTCAGACCCTGGGTCTGTGTTGCAGCAGGCTTGCGTGTTTGGCTCAACAAGTCAGGATTCTGGAGTCCCAGACTGGCAGAGAAAACAGTCTGAGAGGTAGTCTTAGCACATCAGGTGACAGTCCCAAGGGGGTCTCTGTGATCAAACCCATCATCTAGTGACATCCCCCACAAGTGTGCTTACAAGGCCATGAGGAAAATGTTGTGGATGATATCTTGGATTCTAAATGCTGGTGGGGTAAACTTTTGTATCTGATTGAAAGGAAAGGCTATAGCCCCGAGGAACATACATAGGAGCCAGTGGAAAACATTCATGCTCCCACTCTAATATAAGCCTCCTATAAGGAGAAGCCTGGACCTACTGAGATCAGAGGTCATCCCTTTGGGAGAGGATGATGTCAGGCACTGTTGGCCTTGAACCTGAGTCCATGGGCATTTGGGGTGGGGGGGGTGTCATCACACTCCAATCCTCTAGTTGGCAGCTTGGAGGCAGCAACTGGGACCAGGCCTCTAGAAGCCCAAGTGGAGCACAAGCCCTGCCACTATGCCCTGTCTAGGAGAGCTCCATGGCTCCTGATTAGGCCTCAGCCTCTGTGTAAGCCAAAGATGAGTCTAAGAAGGAAATTGTCTGAACAATTGGGTTAGACCCTGCTCCAGACTGCTTCCCTGCTATTTACTTGTTTCTGGCATCCTGACTCTTGTTGACTGCCTCCTGGTTTATGCACTCAGATACTGTCACCTGATCCTGGCATCCTGACTCTTCTTGCCTCGTGGAACCTGTCTCTTGGTTCTGGCCCTCCTGTTTGTCTCTTGACCAATCTCCTGGTGTTCCAACCTGGCCTGGTTCCTTGTAATTGGCTCCTGACCCCTGGATCCTCATCCTGTGCCTGACACTAACCCTTAGGCCAGTCCACCCACATCTCGACTCTGACACATAGCATGAAAAGATGATCCCTGCACTAAAGAGTTTACAAACTAAATTTACAGTGATAGACAACAGGTAGATACAACACAGAGATCAGAGGTAGGGTGACCAGATATCCCAATTTTATAGGGACAGTCCTGATTTTGAGGTCTTTTTCTTATATAGGCTCCTATTACCCACTACCCTGATTTTTCATATTTGCTGTTTGGTCACCCTTATGAGAGGAATGGTAAGAAACTGTGAGATGATCAGGATTAATGTAATAAGCAGCAGTTGTGGTAGAACAGCAATCTAGCCATTCTCAAGTGTGACACTGTAAGTGGAGAAGTCCATTAAGATGTGACAAGGTGAGGACTGAGTGTGTCTCATGCAAGTGCAGTGCAAGAAGAACAGTTTGTTTGCCAGAGATTTTTTGGACCCACTTAGCTACTGAGAGTTTTCATAAGGGGGGCCACTTGTTAGTTCAGGAGATGTCTGACTCTAGGGTGTTTAGAATTATTCATGTGCCATGTCATCTGGTACAATTTAAGCCCAGGAAAATATGACAACATCATGCTGTACAGCCCCCAATGTTTGGATCTATCTTCAAGGGACTGAATTCAATTCCAGAAAATTCACAGAATCTTCTTTTGTATGGTTTACAAATAGCAATGTTAGATGGCCAAGTCTAGGCGGTGATCCAATTCATTATGTCAGGTGAGGTGTAGTGAATGAAAGAAATACCACCAGGATATGATTGTTTGGGACATTAGTTGATGAGGTGTTCCATAGTTTGAAGACCATTTCCTCAGTCAGAAACCGGATTGTATCTCAATCACCATTCATGGAGGAGGTAGGTGCATCTCCTTTGTGATGTGCAGATACAGTTCAAAGTAAGCCATATTTTCTGTGAGAGCAAAAAAGTCACTGGGTCCTTGATGAGGTGTCTTTCCACCTTGTTTTCTGAAGCAGATGATGACAACCTCCTTGTGATCTGTCCTCTTATGTGCTAAGGTACAACTAATGTAATCAAATCACTCAGTGAAGTCCTGAATCGAACAGCAATGGAAATAGTTACTCTGCAAAAAGCATGTTCCCTCCAGAGCTACCTTATAAGAATCATAGGCTCAGCTCTACAAATTTGACAACTGAATCTTGAATTCAGAGAATGACCTATTTTGTTATATTAGCAGGGTGGATTCTCCAGAGCCCTCAACACTTTTACCCAAAGTGACTCCTCCCTGACAGCTAGTCTTGGAGCTCACTGTAGTATTTGGCTGAACTGCAAGAAATGAAAAAAGAGGCAGAGACTGAAAAGCAAATGGTGAGGGAGTCTAGAATAACGAAAGCTTTGTTGCATCACGGTGTGACTGTAGTGCAGAGCTATAGGGAGGAGAAATAAGGAATATTTTGATTTGGTAAACTAGAGAGGCATAATTTAGTGGTCTGAGGATGGGACTTTAGATCAAGGAGGTATGTTTTTATCCTGGACCTGATGTTGCCTTCCTCTGTAAAGTATAAGTCCTCTGTAAAATAGCATATAAAGGCCATAGTCGAGATAAGGATACCCTAAGGTGCTCATGTTGAAGGACTGTGGCTTGTTTCCATTCCAGCATATACAGTGGCAGCAGTTCTTTCATAGGGTAGGAATTAACCAATGAGGTGGTAACATTTGCAGATGTATAAAATTACTCAAGATAGTTAAGTCCAAAGCAGACTGCGAAGAGCTACAAAGGGATCTCATAAAACTGGGTGACTGGGCAACACAATGGCAGAAGAAATTCAATGTTGATAAATGCAAAGTAGTGCACTTGGCAAAATATAATCCCAACTATACATACAAAATGATGGGGTCTAAATTAGGCAAACCCATAAATAAAGACATCTTGGAGTCATTGTGGATAGTTCTCTGAAAACATCCACTCAATGTGCAGTGGCAATTTAAAAAGATAACAGAATATTGGGATTCATTAGGGATGGGATAGATAATAGAAAAATATCATGTTGCCTCTATATAAATCCATGGGACACCATGAATAGTTTGTGCAGATTTGATCACCATCTCAAAAAAAGATGTACTGGATTTGGAAAAGGTACAAAATAGGACAACAGAAATGATTAGGGATATAGAACATATTCTGTATGAGGAGAGATAAAAAACACTGGGACTTTTCAGCTTGGAAAAGAGAAGACTAAGGGGGGAGATAATTAAGGTCTATAAAATCATGACTGATGTGGAAAAATTGAATAAGGAAATGTTATTTACTCCTTCACATAAAACAAGAACTAGGGGTCACCAAATGAAATTAATAGGCAGCAGATTTAAAACAAAGAAAGTGTTTCTTCAGAGTCAACATGTGGAATTCTTTGCCAGGGGATGTTGTGAAGGCCAAAACTATAACAGGGTTCTAATAAGAACTAGATAAGTTCATGGAGGATAGGTCCAGCAATAGCTATTTGCCAGGGTGGGCAGGAATCCAACACCATGTCCCTCACCTCTGTTTGCCAGAAATTGGGAGTGGCCAACAGCGGAACTTGATGATTGCCTGTTCTGTTCATTCCCTCAGAAGCACCTGGCATTGCCCACTGTCGGTAGACAGGATACTGGGCTAGATGGACCATTGGTCTGACTCAGTATGGATGTTCTTATGTTCTTATATAGAACTCAGATGTATCTGCTCCCCTCTGTAACCTGCTAGACCCTGCTCTTCTCCCAGAGCTGGTATAGAACCCAGGAGTCCTGACTGGGTGTCTCTCTCCACAGAGTTAGTAATAAAGAAAGAATATACATTAACATTTTAAACCTAACCAGTATCCTTTAAGTGACTTGCCACAAGATGTCAAAACATGTTATTAGAGCTGAGTGGGTCTAATATTTATTCACTTTTCTTTCTTTTATAAAGGAATTAGGTACAGGGCTCCTGTCAGCTATTGATAAGTTATCTACCAAAAACTAGTGTTTTAAAGTGCCTAAATAGCCTCAGAAATCACAGTTAACCCTCTATCCGCACCAAAATCTGAAACGGTGCCCCTAGCATTAACAGTGATGTTTCTCAGAGAAACCACATACTTTTACAGCTAAAATATTCTGACTTTCAGCTCCTGCTAAATTATCTGCGGATCTTGACTGAATTATTGCAGTTAATTAACAAATCTTCCACTTGTGTTGAGAAACCCACTACGACAGGAAGAAGAATTTTGAAAATTTCCTATCAGATGGACTAAGATGGATCACCTGATAATATCATAACTCTCAGCAGTGTGTAATAGTCATGCCTGAGCAGTGAACTGAACCTGCAACCTCATGCTATGTTGGCAATAGTTGAGAGCAGCTTTTCTCATCTCAGAAATATTCTAAGGTTGTGACAGCTTCTCCAAGACACAGTCACTGTAATCCAGGCTTTGGCAATTTCTAGGATAGACAACTTCTGAGATTTGCTCTTGGCTCTTTGGTTTTATTTAGGGCTTTCAATATAGTCGACTATAGGAATCAGACTGTCTGTTGCTTTCTCTTCTAAGCTCAATCTTGAGAAGGTGAGTGATAAGTTCATTGCTACAGAAAGCCTGCACCTTTTGAACCCAGTCCCCCTCAACGTCCACAGGTCAACGTCTCTGGTAGCTTTCAGGTCAATAATAAGAACTTTTGTTTTTCACTTAAATTGAATTTGTCACATCTGGAAACATTTAAATCGCATGTAAAATATTGTCTTATTTCTTTATCCATCAACACACTCTTTGTCTTGTGTTTTTTTTTTTCTGTTTAAGGAAATAGGGGTTGTTATGGGTGTTTCCATTCTTCATTCTAATACTTGTATTTTCATGCATTGTTGTATTTTTCATCATATTGTTTTGTTTATACTTTGTCAAGGCACCCAGAGGTCTGTGGTCATGTTAAATTAAAAGTTCTGATTAGGTCTCTTGCATAAAACACCCACTTTGTGCTATCCCTTATATGCCCCAAGTGCCAATAAACTTCTGGCACATTTGAAGAATATTTGAAGTGTGAAGCACATAGCAGTGCCATTATATAAGTGTGTGGTGCTCTTGTCATGGAATTGACACTACAGTGTTGTAGGCACTAATAATTGATAACAAAACTTTACAATCTTGGCTGATTGATAAGCTGCTTTCCAAGTGTGGGATCGTAAAGTAGAATATGTCTACAGAGTCTACACTGCTTTTTGCTGTTTGTTTAAATATCAGTAGCTGGCTGTGTCAGCTTGGGAGTAGATGATTATTGCTTCAAGTCTTACAAGATAGCTTTGTCTTGCATCCAGTGATGATACCCATCATTTACTAACATGCTTGTCAAATCTCTGCATCACACTCACACTGTACATAATCAGTGCACTATCCTTTTAATGCACAAAGAATGAGGAGTACTTGTGGCACCTTAGAGATTAATAAATTTATTTGAGCATAAGCTTTTGTGCGCTAAAACCCACATCATCAGATGCACACAGTGGAAAATACAGCAGGAAGATGTGTATATACACAGAACATGAAAAAATGGGTGTTGCCATACTAACTATGAGAGTAATTAGTTAAGTGGGCTATTATCAGCAGGAGAGAAAAAAACTTCTGTAGTGATAATCAGGCCGGCCCATTTCCAACAGTTCACAAGAAGGTCTGAGTAACAGTAGGGAAAAAATTAGCCTGGGGAAATCGGTTTAACTTTGTATAATGACCCATCCACTCCCAGTCTTTATTCAAGCTAATTTAATGGTGTCAAAGTTTGCAAATTAATTCTAATTCTGCAGTTTCTCATTTTTTTCATGTCTTCTGTGTATATATATATCTTCCTACTGTATTTTCCACTGCATGCATGCAGTGAAGTGGGTTTTAGCTCACGAAAGCTTAGACTACTAACAAATTTGTTAGTCTCTAAGGTGCCACAAGTACTCCTTGTTCTTTTTGCTGATACAGACTAACATGGCTACAACTCTGTATCCTTTTCATGATTTCCATTGTCCATTTAGTAGATTAGGATAGCATCAGAGCCTGAGAAACAGACGCCATTGTGACAGAGTAGCCACCTAAAACTTAAGAGTAGCTGGGTCCAGTTACCCAACCAGTGAGAAGTAATAAGAAGACTTGGCTCATCTGTTCGCAGCTGGGGCTTTGCTTGCAATGATGAAACTCTCTCCCAAGTAGCTCACAGAATTATTAGCAGGGGTTTTCTCTATAGAGACAGTTCCCCATAGCTGTTCTACCTGCTAGAGGAACTTCTTTATGATGTTTGTATTGAGTTTTAAAGGTTCATTCTGGGTTAGTATGATGCATGACCTATTATTTTTCATGGGGGGGGGGGATATTTTAGCCAAAAAATCCTAAAGATGGGACTTCCTAGTTTATGTTGTCTCTCATCTTCCCCTGCCTCAAAGGCATATTTTCAAGAAAACAGTTCCCCATTTTGGAGATATTCTGATAAATTTGGGATATCTGTGTACAGCTTATGAATTCTGATTGATATTGTGAAGTTGTATTATGAAAATCTGCAGTGACATGAGTGCCTATATTGTTCCACCATTGCTGACAAGTCCTGTAGCATGTATGTACCAGATAGATACCATTGAAGTGCTGAGATTTCCTCTGAGATCTTTTTCACTTGGCTTATCTAGAACAGCTTGTCCAGCTCTGGGAGAACACTTCATCCAGTTCTCTGGGATCCAAAACTCAGTATGAGTCTAGATTGTATCACTCAGGTTCCTTTATTTGGCATACAGCAAAGCTACACTCAGTTAAGCAAACTCAGGTAGCTGGGATGGGTCTATAGTGGACCATGCATCCAAAGTTACACAGAAAAGTCTTTTTTTATATACATTTGCATATTACATTGCATTCACTGTACACTGAATCACATGTATTTTGGATTGGCAGTGTTGCCGACTCTCATGATTTTGTCATGAGTCTCATGATTTGTTTCCTTAAAGCCACAGCTCCTGAAGTCAGATCGATATGTGGTGATTTCAGCCTTTTTCTTAAAGAAAAGGTAAGTTTCTAGCCCTCGTGGTTGTGCAGAAAGTTTCAAAATATGACCCCAGTGCACCCTAAAGGCTCAAAAAGCAGAAGGCAAATAAAAAGAACAGCAAATCTAATATTTTTACATAATCTCATGATTTTAAAGCCCAATCATGAACCTGACTCATGATTTTTGAACATTTGGGGTTGGCAATACAGTAACTCCTCACTTAACGTTGTAGTTATGTTCCTGAAAAATGAGACTTTAGGCAAAACAATGTTAAGCGAATCCAATTTCCCCATAAGAATTAATGTAAATGAGGGGGTTAGGTTCCAGGGAAATTTTTTCACCAGACAAGACTATATTATTTCTCTCTCTCTCTCTCTCTCTCTCACACACACACAGTTTTAAACAATTTAATACTGGTACATAGTGATGATGATTGTAAAGCTTGGTTGAGTTGGAGGTGTCAGAGGGTAGGATATTTCCCTTACTGCTAAATGATGAATTAGCAATTGGCTGAACCCTTAAGGGTTAACTCTCTCACTCTGCAAGGCAGCAGGAATGGAGGGAGATATATGCATTTCCCTTAAGCACATTGCCTTGTTAACTAGATCAGCTTGCTAAGACTGCAGTTGCTACAAGCTTCCTCCATCCTGAGCCCTGCTTTATGGAAGTTGGAGTAAGTGGGGTGCAGCAGCTGAGGGGAAGGGGACATCCTGACATTATCCCCCCCTCTTCCTTCCCTCCCCCTCCCAGCACAGCAAGCAAGAGTCTTGGGAAGCAGCTCCAAGGCAGCGGGCAGGAGCAGCACAGGCAGTGGGGTGAGGGACACAGCTGAACTGCAGGCAACTGCTGCACAGGGAACCTAGGGGAGCAGGGAGCTCATAGGGGGAGCTGATACGGGGCTGCCAGTCCACCCTGGTTCCAAGCCCTCACTAGCTAGCTGCAACGAGCTGCTTTTCCTGCAAGCCGTAGATAAAGTAGATGGCTGCCAAATAACATTAGAAGGGAGAATTACACAACTTTAAATGAGCATGTCCCCTAATTCATCAGCAACGTAACAACGAAACAACGTTAACTGGGACGACTTTAAATGAGGAGTTACTGTACTGGATTGGCTTGGTTACTTTGCAGAAACTAACCCCTGCACAGCATGCTCTGTGCATGTGCTGGTCACGTAGGACGTGATCTTTCTGTTCCAGGTTTATTTTGTCCATTGTCCCTAGCATCAGGGTGTTCCTTCTTATCTTAGGTAGCACAGACATCTTCACTCCAGCATTCACCTTTTCAATCATGCCCACTAAGAAATGAGGTGAGTGACTTATGTCAAGTTAGGCCTAAAAGAAGATGCTTTGGAGTTAATGATCTTATTCAGATGCAAACTTCAGGGACAATGGATGAGCTGCATTCTTAGAAAATCAGTTTAGCTGACTCCTCTGGGGAGGAGGGGGAAGATAAGAGTTAGGGAAAGTTCCCAGGTGGAGAATAAAAGTGACCCAGGGAAGAACCAATGCTGCAGCCTGCTGAGGGGATCCAGAGCACAGAGGCATGGGCAACACATAGCATAGGCTAGGGAATGCTGTGTCTCCCCAAACAGACTGTCATGGCCCTGCCTATGCTCCTCCCCAAAGCACCCTCCTGCTTACCCTTCCCTCTTGGCCTCAGCCCAGGCAGGCAGGCTGCTCTTCTTCAGGGAAGTGGGCTCGGGTTGGGGCTAGGGTGACCGGGACTTGGGGTGGCTGGGGCCTATCAGCACTGGGGGGGCCATCGGGTGCAGCACTGTGTGGGGAGGGAGGGGTTGGAGGCACTGAGGCTAGGGGGGTGACGGTATCAGGGAGGGGGGCTCCAGCGGCAGAAAGGGGCGGGTCCTCGGGGGGCAGGGGGGGGCCTGTCCAGATTTGTGTTCAGGGATTTTTGTGCTTTATTTAGGATTTTTAAGATGCACTGTATTTGGGATTAGTAGTTATTCTAATAAAAAGATAATTTTTTTTTGAAAGAATACTTTATCAATTAATTTATCGGAAGGTGCCCTGTAGTGTTTCTTTAGCAAGCCTGGGAACTTCTACCTCAAGAAGGACAGAAAAGGGGCCAATAGGCATGTTATTATTGTAGTGCCCCAAAATTCATTTTTTGGCGTAACATCAGGGTACAACATGCCCCAAGAATTGACTTGTTAGAATGATTAAGGCAGAGAGTAATAGCCTTTACTGCTTATTACAGCTCCCCCAAATAAACCGCAACATAAAATCAGTGGCATTTCTTTCAAGACTTAAACTTGCTTGCATGTGAAGAAAAAAACTTGTAAGACTATGCTTAACGGTGCCATCTCATGATCTCTGCCATAACAATACTATGTGTAATTAAAACCAATAGAGGAATTTAGGTGGGAAGATTAGTTACATGCCAGAGTAAAATCTGGCTGCAGTGTGTTACTGAGACTAACAAATCTAGTCTTGCAAAAAGTGCCATGGTGTTTTCACTGCCTGTAAGTGTACCGGACTTTGGTTTAACATCTCATTCACAAGTTAACACCTATAGTGCTGTCTAGCACCAGATTAGAGCACTGTCTAACTACTGATTTTGAGGGTATAGTTCCACTTAGAGTATGTATGGGTGTGATTCCCAGCTTGAGGAGACATACTTGCACTAGCTCTGAGAAAGCTAGCATGCTAAAAATAGAATGTAGCTGCAGAAACTCCAGCAGCAGGATAGGATAACTGCCCGAAGTATATGCCCATCTAAGAATCTAGGCAGGTGTTCAGGGAGGCTAGCCCATCCCAGAGCTTATGACACTGTGGCTGCATTCTATTTTTAATGTGCTAGCTTGATTGGAACTAGGGTGGGTGTCTGAGCTAGGAATTACACCCCAGCTCAAAGTGTAGACATCCCTTACTGTAGGTCTTACCCTGTGCAGTGAACACTCTCGTCACCCACTGACATCAATGGGACTTGAAGCCAAGCAGGATTTCACAGGATCAGGTCCCAAGTTACCCACACTATTTCCTACAGAACCCAAGTTTTCCTTGGGGTATCCCTGTAAAGTAGACTGACTAGGCTTGACCCTAGTCTAACTAGTGGTTTCTGATAAGATCAGTCTGGCATATTTACCTGTACTGAACATATATGGAGTCTGTCCTTATAGTACTTAATGTTTAAACATATCCTAGTACTTGCAAAGTCTTGAAATACCTACACCAGGGATCAGCAGCCTTTGGCACGTGGCCCATCAGGGAAATCCACTGGTTGGCCACAACAGTTTGTTTACTTGCAGGTTCGGCTGATCGCGGCTCCCACTGGCCATGGTCTGCTGTTCCAGGCCAATGGGGGCTGCAGGAAGAGGCAACCAGCCCATCCCTGGGCCTGCGCCACTTCCCGCAGCCCCCATTGGCCTGGAACGGCGAACCATGGCCAGTGGGAGCTGCGATTGGTCGAACCTGCAGACGCTGCAGATAAACAAACCGTCCCGGCCTGCCAGCAGATTTCCCTGATGGACTGTGTGCCAAAGGTTGCCAATCCCTGACCTACACTGTTACATTTTTAAACCAAACATAAGGAAGTACTTCTTCACATAACACAGTCAACCTGTGGATGTTGTGAAGATCCAAAGTATAACTGGGTTAAAAAAAACCCAACCAAACAAAAAGCCTAGGTACGTTCATGGAGGATAGGTTCATCAATGGCTATTAGCCAAGATCATCAAGAAGCAACCCCATTTTTTGAGTATCCCTAAACCTCCAACTGCCAGGAGCTGGGACTGGACAACAGGGGCTAGATCATCTGAAATTTCCCCGTTCTGTTCATTCCCTCTGAAGCATCTAGCACTGGCCATGGTCAGAAGACATGATACTGGGCTATATGGACCATTGTTCTGATCCAGTGCGGCTATTCTTACGGTGTTATTTACAGTCTGTGAATGATTCTAAGCCAAATGTAGCTGACCCATTAATTCACACTGAGCCTTTGCTACTGCAATCCATCATTATCAGACTCTTAAGTAGAAAGCTGAAATGACATTTAATAGCGTTTGGAGACACAAAATCTGGAAACTGTTTCAGCTTCTTTTTAAGCCAAGAAGAATAAAACATTAATGAAAAAGGTCATAAAGTACAAAAGATAAATGGTTCTGCAAAAAGGCAAACCACATGTGTCGTTGCTACTTCCTTCATTCTTCTGTTCCGCTAGAACAACCGCGTCCCTCCCATCTGCATAATCCTCACAGGATTCTTATAAGTTATCAACAACAGAAAAATTGCACATCTGAAGGTGGAAAGTTAAAAAACAAAACCAAAATATAATGTTTTGTAGGATGATTTCACAACCTCCACCGTAGGCGACTAGTAACTGCTGATAGTAAGGGGGCACAATCTAAAGGTTATGGTGGTGCAAATTGGACAATAGAATGGGGACTTAGAAGCAAATTAGCAAGGTCTTGCTCAGACAGTTCACAAAAATGTGCCATTGATTAGCTAGCTAGCTTTGAATCCTGCTAAAATGAATGAGAATTTTATGCCCTGTCATAAACAGATAGTTAAGGGTTAATGTCTCTTTTACCTGTAAGGGGTTAACAAACAGTGAACCTGGAACACCTGACCAGAGGACCAATCAGGAGACAAGATACTTTAAAATCTCAGTGGAGGGAAACCTTTGTTTGTGGTTTTTGGGTTTTGCTTTGTTCTCTCTGGATTCTGAGAGGGGCCAGACATGTAAGCAGATTCCTCTGATCTTTCTGAAAAAATATCTTCTGTTCAAAATTAGTAAGTACCAGTAGAAAGGCGGTTTTAGTCTTTTGATTGTTTTCTTTATTTGCAAATGTGTATTTTGCTGGAAGGATTTTAATTTGTATGTATGCTGGGGGGAGGATTCTCTCTAGTGTCTATAAGCTGAAAGACCCTGTAACATTACCATCTTGATTAAAGAGACAACTTTTATGTTTTTCTTTCTTTTATTAAAAGCTTTTCTTTTTTAGAATCTAATTGATTTTTTGGTTATCTTGTGTAAGTGTGAGTCTGCCCTCACCAGGGAATTTGTGGGAGAAAGGAGAGAAGGGGGGGAGGAAAAACTTGCTTTCTCTCTGTGTTAGTCACTGTCTCACTCTCCGGGAGAGAGGTGGGAGAGGGGGGAAAGGTGAATTTCCTCTTTGTTCCAAGATTCAAGGAGTTTGAATCACAGTGATTTCCTAGTGTACCCAGGGAGGAGAGGATCTGGGAGGAAGAAAGGAGGGAGGGGAAATGGTTTATTTCCCTTTGTTGTGAGACTCAAGGGGTTTGGGTCTTTGGGGTCCCCAGGGAAGGTTTTGGGGGGACCAGAGTGTACCAGGCACTCCAAGTCCTGATTGGTGGCAGCACTACAAGATCTAAACTGGTAATTAAGCTTCGAGGAATTCATGCTGGTACCCCATCTTTTGGACTCTAAGGTTCAGAGTAGGGACTTATACCATGACACAAAAATGTGCCATTGATTAGCTAGCTAGCTTTGAACCTTGCTAAAATGAATGAGAATTTTATGCCCTGGAACTGCTATATCCCCATCAAACCAATGGGCAGTGGATCCATCTTTACTTCTGTATTACTTATTTAAAAAGACCAGCCATGGGCTGAAATGTAAGCGACTGTTTTCCTGTAACACCAGCTATATAAATGGGGATACCAGGCCAAGATGCTTATTACTCTGGTATATTTCAGAGATTTGGGCTTAATTCTCCACTATGCCTAAGTGGAAGAATCCCCCAAGGACCTTAAGGCAGCTGAGAACTGGGTATATCAGAGCCTAGCTCTGCCTTCTCCCCTTCCCTCACATGCTCTGTTTCCTCCTTGCCTCCAAGAAACCTTTGCTTTCCCTTATGCCACGCAGAGGGTTCTAGCACAGTAGATGCAGAAGGAAGCAGAACCACCACTGCCACTGGGGAGACTCCTTTGGCTGTTTCAAGTTCATTGTGTACTGCATAAGCAGAGAGCTGTCCCTTAGGTCTGTAATACCAGGGATGGATAATGGTGTGATTATCTTAGAACAGGTTTTCCCTCTGGATTTGTACTCAGGTGGCTTGCCCTTGCTCCTCCCTGTGCTGGCACAGCCATACTGCTATTTTTAGCCTGTTAGCTCTAGCAGAGTGAGTATGTCAGTCTACCCACTTTGGGATGGATGCTTCAGGTTGTGTTTGACATAAGCCATTGTTTCTGTTATTACATTTTGTGTGCAAGAGGCTCCTAGGGTGGTAACAAAGTGCTTGACACTTTCAGATGGAACTAGCAAAGTGTTCCTAATATTGACCCGCCCCTGGAAGACATCTTGCCTTTGGCTATTCTCCTCTGGATACTAATGTAAAGCTTTGGAAAAATTCTGGTAACTATGCTACGCAGAACTGTGTAAGTAGCTTCCCCTTTGCCACCCTGGTGTCTCCAGGTCCCCGTTATTATACCTTCAGCACCTAGTGGGAATACTGATAAGGCAATGCAGCCTGAGGTTGTATTAGTTCTTCTGCAGCCTCCTTTCATGCCGTGGGACCACTTTCATCATGGGGGGCCTTGGGACAGCGAGTAGTGGAAGAAGCCCTGACAGCATGGCTTCTATGGGTTTTCCATCTGTTGCATTTCATGTGCATTTAAATCACCTAAAAGAACTGCCCTGAGTCATTAACAGTTACAGCAGAATGTGAGTGATTTGTATTTTCTTTTCAAATCAGAGGAGAAGGAGCATTAAAGAGAAACAGTTAAAATCTCAAACAGACAACTGGATCAGAGGCATGATCTAGGTATGTAGCTAATCATTTGTGCTATAGATTTTATACTGCCCAGCATTTATCTAGAGAGTTCTCTAAAAAGAATGAAAATAAACCCTTCAAAATGTACTATACTATTTACATTATACTCCTGAAACATTTACATGTCGAAGGACACCTGATGCTGCATGTGGCATTACGGCTAAACCATCTTTGGTAATTAAAACCCATGGAAATTATAACAGTAGTTTTGCCTAGTTTTCTGTATAAAATTAAACAAAGAATCAAAAAAGATGTGGAAAAATACTTTGGCTGAGGTGTTGCTTTTAATATGATGCTCAGAGTAAGACTACTGAAGAGGGAGATGGGCTTTCTGGTACCTCAGAAAGTTTCAGAGGTATAAGGAGATTTCAAAGTTCGTCTGGAAAAATAATGCACTGAAGAGAAACTAACTTGGCATTAACCACCATCAAAATGAGTTCCAAAATAAGAAGTAATTGAATTATATTAAGTGTCAGGGGGTAGCTATGGTGGTTGTGGATATAGATTAACAAGGAGTCCAGTGGCACCTTAAAGACTAACATTTTTCTTTGGTGGGTTTTTCTTAGATTCCTTTGTAAATATTTAATTTAAATAATCCTGGGTTATTTATTTTCCATTATGTTATGGGGGTTCCCTTCTACTAGGAAAATGTTTTACACAAAAGTTTCTCTGGACAAGGGTAGCAATAAACAGAAGCTGAAGAACTGCATTTACTTACCTTTCATTAACCGAATAGGTGATAGGAAGAGAGGTTCAAACACAGTCTGTCCTGTAGATGTCGCTCTCCTCCTAAAAATGCTATAGCCATTTGTGTTTCAAGGGGACTGTATTGCATTACAAACATTGGCTCACTCAGATCAGTTGTTACCTCACAGTAAATTAATACATCGTTTGACCTCTTTCTAAGCTGTTCTGTGTTGTGGTGCTTGGCTTCCAAGTCTAGTGCAACTGCCTCAGTTTCTGGTTGATGTTTCAAAAACCATAGGAGCTGAAGAAACATATGTGCTGGAGATTTACTTTTTCTTATGTGCTTCACACTTGAGTAGTAGGTTTAGTTGCTCGATTTCTACCACTGTGATTTAGCATACAACTCAGCCACTCTTCCAGAAAGATAAATACTAAAACCATACAGTGTCTCAGGGACAGCTACAAACCAATGGGAGTTGAATATATGCTGTTAGTCTGGTAGCATGTACAGAATAGTACATATCAATTCTTGAATAACAATACAAATTGCTCTTTTAATCCTGAGGAGGGTTAATACACAGTCATTTATTTTGAAGTATTTAAGATCACAATGCTAACACACATGAAATAAATGATATGTACATAAGTTTGATTGACTGGATGACTGAACTAGGGAGACAGGACATCTCTTAGGCCACGTCTACACTACGGGATAATATCGAATTAGCTAAAATCGGTTTTATAAAACTGATATTATAAATTCGATTTCATGAGGCCACACTAGGCACAGTAATTCGGCGTTGTGCGTCCATGGTCCAAAGGGCTCAAGCTACGATTCTGAAAGCGTTATTTTGCCATTGTGAAAGTTAGTTCTTTCTGTAGCTTATCTCCATAAGTTCCCGCAGTCTCCCCCGCCCCCTTGGAAATGGGTTGAATCATAATTGTCGGTGGTGGTTTCTGGAGAAATGTCATTCCATCATTCCTTCCTGCCGGAAACATCAGCTGACAACCTTGTCGCGCGCGTGTTTCCCTGCTTGGCCTCTGGCAGAACGCTAGCACGCCCATGAGCCCATTCAGCTTTTTTTTTCCGGCACGTAATGATGCTACTCGCGAAGCTGCCGCGGAGAGAGAGCGCATACCTCCAGCTGCAACACGCAGCATTGCACGTTTGCTTTTTGCAATGATAGAGAGATGGTTTACAGTCATTCGTTGGCGTCTGGCGCCAGAGAAAACTGGCAATGAGATGAACGGTTATTCTCTCCCTCTGTCTGTCTGCCTGCTATCAATGATGCCCTGGCTGAAATGCGCCAGGGGTACGTCAACGTCAAAAGCAAGTTGGATCTGAATCTCACTTGGGGACTGGAGTCAATGCCCCCTTATTGGTCTCTAAAAAAATAGAGCTCAGTCCTGCCAGAATAAGGGGCCCAGTGTATTAGAGAACCAGTGTATCAAAGCACTGGCTGCTTCAACGTGCTCAGTATTCACAGGGGCCTGCGCCCTGCAATTTCCCACCTGCCTTCCCTCCTTCCCCCAACCTTCCTGGGCAACGTGGCAGTTGTCTCCCCTCCCACCATTTGTGTCATTGTAAGTTATGAAAGAATGCAGGAATAAGAAACAGAGACGTTGTTCAGTGAGATAAAATGAGGGAGAGGCAGCCTCCCGGGCTATGACAGTCCAATCTTTTTTACACAGGCAAAGGTGGAGGGGTGATTGAAGCTTCAGGCCCAAGTTTGCTATGCATGAACGCAGTCCAGACCAATTCTTGTACCCAATGTACTGGGAAGTAAATAGGAGATCATTCCCATTTGTTAGCTCAGTCCTCTCGGAGCCTCCACCTGAGGGCAGCCTAGAAGCACTCACGGGCTACGATGGTGATCGTTCGGTATCAGTCATAATATTGCTACCGTCCTATCCCCGGGGCATGGGGGGAGAGGGAGTGGATACTGCCTCTTCAACTTACTGCCAGCATCGCGGTCTACCAGCAGCATTCAGTACCATAGGGGTGACATTGAAAGACAGTAGAAAAGATTTCTATCCCTTTTCTTTCCGTGGGGTGGGAAAACTGAGGAGCTATTCCTGACCACGCCAGACACTGTGTTTCTGACCTACAGATTGGAGCTCAGCAAGATGCAATACTTTTAGAGACTGTGTGGCTGTGGGTAGCTGGGTCCTCAGTACCCTCCATCAGAGGTCCATTTGAGTTCTGGCTTCCTGTTACGCTTGTCACGCAGCGCATGTGTATCTGAATTTTTTTTTTCAAAACGCTTTGATTTCGTGTTCTGTAGCGAGAAGCTCTAGATAACCAGATTTGTTCTCCCCATACCGCAGTATCAGATCTAGATCTCCCGTACGGTCACTGCATAGGACGACTCTTTTTGGATGAGACTGCATCGCCAACCCAGGTGCTGATCAGAGCTCGCACTCTGGGCAGGGGACTTTTATTGAAAGTTGCAGGGCTTTTCTCTGTGTTTACCTGCCCGCTCGCATCCGAGTTCAGGATTGCTGTCCAGTTCAGAGGTTAGTGTGCACTGTGGGGACTACCGCCCGGAGGCCAATCACGTCAATTTCCATCCACTAGAGCTAACTGTACATCCGCCTTATGTTTAATATCGAACATTTAAGCCATTACTCCTCTCGCGGGGTAGATAGTACAAGAAATCGATTTAAAGAGCCCTTTATATCGATATAAAGGGCGTTGTAGTGTGGACGGGTACAGCGTTAAATCGATTTAACGCTCTTTAAATCGATTTAAACGCGTAGTGTAGACCAGGCCTAACTCTACTCTCAGATCATCAGTTCTCATGGGAGTAAAGAGAGGGATATGATGAATGGGACTTTACCAGTCTGGTGAATGGGCTGTGGAGTGCAAACTCTGGAGCACTTTATGAGCTGTATAAGGCAGAATGCTCAGCTTGGTCCTGTTACTTAGTGAATCCTGCTGCTCCACAAAGGGGGGGCAGGCCACAGAGTCATCACAGATTGAATTTATGCAGATGGAGGAGTGGTTTGTCAAACCAATTTTCTGAGGTCACTGAGGTCAGAGAGTAGAACAAAGATCCCTATAGTGGTGGCCCCCCCATGTTGAGGAGAGGGTAGGATGCCAGACATGCTCTTTCCCCTACCCCAGATAAGACCAGTTACCCAGAAAAAGGAGGGGGTGAGAGGAAACCTTGTGGGAGGTAGTATGGGGCATGCAGAGACCTCATCCATATTACCAGGCTTTTCACACATTAGTGAAGACTGTAGGTATGAGTAGAAGTCAGTGAGGATCAGAGGGTTGAACTGAACCAGTTCTTCCATCACTCAAACAGTGAGCATGTCTCTTTACTAGCAACAACATTTTAATATACAAGAGAAAAGACAAGATCATAGTAAATTTCAATTACAAAAATAAGCTCTGCCCTCTTGAGATACCAAAATTAGATGCTGCTCACAGTATCTCCCATCAGTGTAATAGTTAGCAATATTGACATTTAAACTATCATTAGCTCACGCCTCTCAGCTACTGTTTCAAGCTCTTTGTGCACTCAGGCAGACATCACTGCACTGCTTATAATTTGGTTGCATTTTCAAGGTTTTCTTTGCAAACAGCATAGCTAGCGACTTATCTTTCATTTTAAAGTGCGTAAGTGGAGATTTTAATGTGCATTACTGCAGCTTGGGAGAGCTAATCATTGTAATCTATGGGTACAGGAGGAGAGGGATAGCTCAGTGGTTTGAGCACTGGCCTGCTAAACCCAGGATTGTGAGTTCAGCCCTTGAGGGGGCTGCTGAGGGATCTGGGGCAAAAAGTGGTCCTGCTAGTGAAGGCAGGGGGCTGGACTTGATGACCTTTAAGGTCCCTTCCAGTTCTAGGAGATTGGTTTATCTCCAATTATTTTTTTTTTTTTTAACTTGTCCATTGTGTAGTAAGTCAGTGCCAAGGACCATGTTGCACCTGCACTCTGCCTATGAACAACAGACATTTCTGGTGACTCAGTCCTAGACCTGTTTCCTATTTTGCTGTAACCCTTCTGCCCTCTGAGCTGGCAGCAACAAGGGCCGGCTCAGTATCCAAGGTCCGTTTCAATAAACCATGCATAAACCGCTCGAGCCCCACCAGTGACCTGGGACACTTAATACCATACCCTCCTGGGCACCTCTAGGAGGCTACTTCCCTCTCGCAAGCACGGAGTCTGTGTAGCGAAATCTTTTAATAAACGAGGATCAACTGCGGCATCCCATTGGGAAACACCCACAAAAGAGTTATAACACAAACCATAACCACCCCCCCCAAGTACATTTGGCAATGTCCTTTTTCCCCTTAGGGTCTTAAGTCCAATCACTCCAAAGTCCAACACCCCAAGTCTCTGGTAATGCCACCCAGAATTTCAGAGATCTATCTGTAGAGGTCCCTCCCCCCAGCCTGGGTGAAGGAGACCTCGTGGTGTCCCGGCCAACTGCCCTGCCTCTCCGTGGTTCTGCTTCCGCCATTTCCACGAATGCTCGCCTCCAGCCATCTACCACTACTTGCTCTCCGCCGATACTCCCACACTGGCTCCGCAACAGCCTTAGCCTCATGAGCTGCTCCAGTTGTCCCAGCAAACTGCTCGGCTCCGCTCGCTCTGTGGGCTGCTCCACACGCCCCACAGCTACTCCGCTCTGCCAGCCGCTCCACTCCACCAGCTGTCCTGTGGTCCGCTCCAGCCATCCCCATAAACTGCTCCACTCCGCCAGCTGCTCTGTTCCACAGTATAGCTTCAGGCTCCCCCACTAGTTAGCACAGTACTCAGTGCTCCCAGCTCAGTAATTTCAGCTCTTTTGTGATTTCAGCTCTTAGTGATCTCAGCACATAGTAGGGGAGCCCAGTGCTAGTGCACCATTAGCCCAAAGTGAGTTCAGCTCAGCAACCTGTATCTAGAGTCTTAAGGGAATAAAAAATCAACTCTGACATTCCACAGTGGAGAGGGAGGGGGGTGCAACTGATGCTTCTAGCTCCACAAGGAGCCTGCACCACCAGGCACAAATACCTGTCCCCAACCTCTCTCCCTTCACAGGGTTTTGGAACCCATGTCCCTTGTCTAGCAAGTACCACCCAACTGAGGTTGAGTCATTTCTGTCACAAAGCAGTCCCACAGCTCAGCAGTCTGGGATGGGGTAGGCGTGCCTATGCAAATATTTGAGATTTCGCATTCCAGACATTCTTTCCACACTTCCTATACTTCACCACCAGATGTTAGGGTACAGCTCATCCTGACTCTGCTTACATATGCATTTGAGCCATGTTGCAAAGCTAAGACTCACTAGTGCAGCACCTCTTGCTGGTCATGTTGGGAATTAGCTCTTTTCCAGCCTTGGAATGTTCTCTGCCAGCAGATGGGGGCCTGAGGCAGGTGAGATGTGTCCCTCCTAGACCCCAGTGCCATTTTCCTCAGGGTTCTACCCAGCAGTACCCCACACTCTGTCTCCCCTCCCAGAGGAACCCCCCCAACCCTTTAAACCCACCTTGCTTCAGTGGCTACTGCCAGTCATCATCTAGCCCCTGCTCACTGGAGCAAACTGTGGTCTGTAAAAGGCCAGTCATCATTGGCAAGGGGGCCAGACCAGCTGCCTCTGCTTAACCCCAGGCTGCAGCATCTGCAACCCCAGTGCCTATTTTGGTCTTTAACCTGGCCCACAGCCTGGGAAGTTGCCAGGCCAGATCTCCCCAGCTTCTCTTGCCTTTCCCCCAGCCCTGTTCCATTCCCTGTACCCTGAGCTCCTTCTCCAAGGCTAGAGAAAGACTAATACAACTCCTTCTTGAGCCCTTATAACAGGGCCAGGTGTGGCCTGATTGGGGCACGGCCTCAGCTGTGGCTGTCTTCCCAATCAGCCTCCCTATTGGCTCCCCAGGGCAGCCCTTTCCAGGGCTGTTTTAACCCCTTCAGGGCTGGAGTAGGGTGACCGCCCTGCTACAAGTCACCTCATGCTTACACAGTCAGGAAATCATTTCCAACCTTATACACTTCAGTTTAAAATTCTGCATAAAGATAAGCCAGATGGAGCTGTAAATGGCTCTAGAGAAAACAAAACAAACAAAAGAAACCCAAACAAACAAAAAAACCCAAACCAAAAATGTGATAAAAAGATAGTAGTATCTTTATATCCTAGATGAGTAGAAATATCTCCTAAAGAAACAATGTAAAGTGCACAGTTAATATATGCAATAGCTAACTGGAGCCAGTGGGGTAAAGTAATGGCCTCAAAACAGAGGGAGATAGGAACTCGTATCAGCTTCTGTAGTGACTCTCCAGGGCCTTGAACAAGTCACTTTAGTTTTCTTACCCTTTACGTAATATTGAAGCCACACTCATCACTGGAGTATCTGAGCATCTTCCAATAATGTATTAAGCAATTTTGTACATAATAAAGTCAGAAGGGACCATTGTGTTCATCTAGCCTGACCTCCTGTATAACACTGGCCATAGGATGTCCCTGTATTAACTCCTGTTTGAACTAGAGCATATTTTTAGTAAAACATCCAGTCTTGGTTTTAAAATTGCCAGTGATGGAGAATTCACCACAACCCTTGATAAGTCATTCAATTGATTGGAACTGTTAAAAATGTACATCTTATTTCAAACACTTGACTAATATCTGTCACCTCTGAGCAGGCATTAAACCAAAAATTTAATGCTTGCTGTACAAATTGAGTTTACAGTCCGCCACTCTACCAGCCATGGGCCGCTCTAGGTATTTTGCCGCCCCAAGCATGGCAGGCAGGCTGCTTTCAGCGGCTTGCCTGCGGGAGGTCCCTGGTCCCGCAGATTCGGCGGCACGCCTGCGGGAAGTCCGCCAAAGCCGTGGGACCAGTGGACCCTCCGCAGGCATGCCGCTGAAGGCAACCTGCCTGCTGCCCTTGCGGCGACCGGCACAGCGCCCCCCGTGGCTTGCCGCCCCAGGCATGTGCTTGGCGTGCTGGTGCCTAGAGACGCCCCTGCTACCAGCTGAGCTATCAAAGGAAGATGTCAAACGGTAAAATGGAGATAGCATTGACGAGGTGTTGTAAGGACTGCTCGGTGTTTGTGAATGCAGATTATACAATAGGTGCTAAGTATAAATGTTATGGAAAGACACTTACAGTCACAATTGATGAGCACTAAGAAGCAAGGAAAACCTGATTCTAGGATGTGGCACCCAGCATATACTCTCAGCAGGTTGATGCATTGCTAGAGCCCTGCGGAATATAAGTTTATAATTACCTATAGTGTTTTGCCCATGTCACCAGGCTACCCCATGGCAGAAGCACAAGGTTTGTCATAGTGTCATAAGCATAATTCCTAATTCTGAACCTTAGAGTCCAAAATGTGGGTGCCTGCATGAAACCTCCAAGCTTAATTACCAGCTTGGATCTGATAGCGCTGCCACCAGCCAAAAATTTCCAGTGTTTGGCTCACTCTGGTCTCCCCAAAACCTTCCCTGGGGGACCCCAAGACTCAGATGCCCTGAGTCTTACCACAAAGGGAAATAACCCCCCTCCCCTTGTCTTCTCTTTACTTCCTCCCCAGGCTTCCCCTCCGTGGGTTATCCTGGAAGATTACTGTACTTAAACTCCTTGAATTACAAAACAGAGAAGGCAATTTACCTTCTTCCCTCCTCCTTTTTCCCCCTCCCAGTCTTTCCCTGAGAGAGACCGTAATCCTGGCACAGGGATTTCTATCCCCTAGAGCCTCACTTAGAAAAGAAAATCCAACAGGTTTTAAAAAGAAAAGCTTTATATAAAAAGAAAGAAAAGACATAAAAATGCTCTCTGTATCAAGATAACAATATACAGGGTCAATTGCTTAAAAGAAAAATATGAATAAACAGCCTTATTCAAAAAGAAATACAGTTTAAACATCCCAGCAACTACACACATGTAAATACAAAAAAAACAATAAAAGCCTATTGTTTTTCTACCTTTGTACTCACATCTTGGAAACTGAAGATTAGATGCTTGAAGATAGAAAGATCCCTCTCATAGCCGAGAGACAGACAGGAGACACAGACAAAGGGACACACACCCAAACATTCCCTCCCTGAGCTTTTAAAAATCTTGTTTCCTGATTGGTCCTCTGGTCAGGTTTTTTGGTCCCTTTGTTAACCCTTTACAGGTAAAAGAAACATTAACCCTTAGCTATCTGTTTATGACACAGAGATTAGGCTCCATTTGGAGAGAAGAGAAGATGTGGAGAGAAAAGAATGACCCATGGCAGGATAATCAAAAAGGGTGCTGCCATCATGGAGACAGCTTATAATGGAGTCAATCATCTTGCTCTGAACAGAGAGCAGTAGCACAAATCAGTTGCCTCATGTGCCACTATGCAAAGGAGATTTTAAGTTCAAAGGCCCCTGAAATGGCAGGGAATTGATTAAGTAGCGTATACCCAGATGATCCTAGTAAGTGACGTGCACCCCACACAGCAGAGGAAGGAAAACCCACAAGTTCAGTGACAATTTGACCTGGGGAAAATATCTTCCTGATCCCATATATGGCAATGAGTTAGATCCTGTGCATGTGAAGGTGGAAAAAAGATATTTCTTCCGATGGTAGCTGTCTGCGTATCCAAAACTAGTCTTGACTCCAGTAAATAGGACTTTGCACTACTCTGATGATTAGCTGATGGATACACCCAACGGAAGGTGAAGGCAGTGCCAAAGATAGTTCCTTAGAGTGCTTAAGAGGTATATGGTGGTGTTCAATGTGTTAATTGATTGCAGGATGTATATAATTTTTTCTGTATAAAGTGGTTTACTGGTGTAGTTCCTTTAGGCCTCATTCTCCATTCCATTACTGAGATTTGATGTCAGTGTAATGCCATTGACATCTACAGAGTTACACCGGCATAAAGCCATCAAAAGATAGTGGAGAGTCAGGCCAAGTCCCACGCATATAATTTCCCTTTTTGTTGGTGATGCAATTGCTTCAGTAGTATGTGATCACCCTGTCTTCAAAGTGATGGCTAGTTCTTGTGATCAGCTGTAACTAATTACTGCATTGCTGGTCAATTGCCTGTCCTGATGAGTTATAGCATTGTTTTATAATGTGATGTGATCCCAGTGCATTCCCTCAGTACAGTTTGTGAGCTCTGAGGAAGACACTATGTGGAAATGTTAGCAGTTATGATGCTATTTTAATCACCCGCTATGAAGTAACACTGAGTAAACTAAGATGTTTTTATTCTTTTTTTCTTAGTTATTTTTTTCTGCGTTGTACTAGCTCAGTGTGTTTTAATGGTCATAGATATCCTGTGGCTTGTTCTTTGTTGATTACTTAAACTAAAGCTATTTTAAGTAATCAAATTTGATTACTTGTTTGTGCTATGGGGTGGAGTTTGGAGGTGTTCTTTTTCTCTATTTGTGGAATGGTGCTTTAGGTGAGGTGGGTTTTTTTTGTTTTTGTTTTTACTGGATCTCTCTAAGAGTTGAACCCCTAATTCTTTCCATTTGTTTTCTTGGACTGTGTCTTGGGATCTTAACCTGACTGATGTAAAAGTGGTTACTCTTGCATATTGTAAAGGTATTGTGATAAACAGGATTTTTTTTTCTTGCTGTAATGGACAGGCTATGCTGAGGAAGATAAGATATAATGGCTACCTATGGAAACCAGGAAATAGTATGTAGCATGACATTAGTTATCAGTTAGTTTGTAGAGGATATGCTTTGTTTTTCATCCATTCCCTGCTTGAAGTGCCAAATTTGGTATTTATTATCTTTATTACACTATCACCTAATGCTAGTTGCTGTAATATTCAACTCAGCCTTAACTATAGAGCCATAACTGGTGCCACCATAATTAGGGTGACCATCTTTGTTGGATGGCAATAAGGAAAAATCACATGGAAAAAAAGAGATTGTCAGCAGTCGACTCACCGCAGTAAAGACACCGCAGTGAGTAAATCTAAGTACGTCGACTTCAGCTACATGAATAATGTAGCTGAAGTTGCGTAACTTAGACCGATTTCCACCCATTCCCCTCCCCCCCAGTGTAGACTGGGGCTTAGAGGCAATACTTCCCCTCTCACAAGCACTAAGTCTGTGTATAGGAAAATACAGATTTTATTAAAAGGGAAAAGGGGACCCAACATTAATTTAGGAAAACACCACAATCACATTCTAAAGCAAGTGACCATAAGCAAACCCCCCATAGTATGTTAGGTAGTGGCCTTTGTCTCTGTTTCCCACCTTGTGTTGGGAAAGTCTGACAAACAAATATCCCTTAACATACCACTTCTCTCTCCCTCTGCTGCACTCCACTTACAGTTGGGGGGAACCTTGGTTAGCAAAAATCCAGCGTTCAGATATGCATTCTCGGGGGGGTTCACCTCCCACCCCTAGGGAAGATGGTGGCCAAGCAATGCCTCTGCTGCTGCCTCTGCAACTAGCTCATAGCTGCCACTGTTTCTCTGTGCAGTCTCTATGTTGTCTTTCACTGTGCCCTGGACAAGCTCTAAGGCTTAACTCCTAGACAGTGGTGAGGATGACTCTAGGAATCACCAACCAGAAACACGGCCTCTCAAATGAGTCAAATCAATGGTTACTAAATGCTGGAGAGTGGCAGGTCAAATGGTTTCTAGGACTCTTTAGGCAGAGGCTACACCTATCCCTATCCCCCTGCTTAGCAAGTGAGGTTCAGTTTAGGGTGACCCCATCAATCAAGGCAGGCTAAACACAGTTCTGTTGCCCTTTACTCGTACAATAAGGATAACAACATTTAATTACCCCTGCATTCAAATTTAAAAATTTTATTAATGCTAATGTTAAAATTATGTAATATGTAGGTTAAAAAAAGTGTACATCTGGGTATACTACTTAAATTATCCCACAGTACAAAAGTTGGTTTAAAAGTAATACTATATATATATAATATATATATATGGGAGGGAGAGAGAATAATCAGCAATAACCCAAATAAGATTAATAAATTTAATGCTACACTTTAGATATTAGCCTCCAAATAGGTACATCACTCATGAAAAGTTATACAGAGAGTTGGTTGTGGGAAGCAAATATATTAATGAGTGAAGATTGTCCCTCAGTAATTGAGAATTTAGGATAAGTTGTCCTTTAGGAAATACAATCCATCAGGGAAGTACTTGTTACTTTCCTGACCGTGCTTCTCATCAGCACTCCAGCTCATCTCTCCTAGTATTGCCAATGTCTGGTGATGTGTTCTAGATATGTACTAGAGTGATCTGAAACCCAAAACCAGCCAAAATTGATCGTTTTGGCAAAGTAGCTCCATTTGCTGCACACCTAGGCAGAGTAGGCAAGTAGATGCAAACACGGTCTGCTCCAGAAGCTTTTCCCCCCTAGCTCATCACTAGATGTCAGGGGAGAGCTCATTCAGACCCTGCTTACGCATCTATTTATTTGATCTACCTGAAAGAAATAATAAAAATCATTATATATTGAAGTTATAAAACAGCACAGCTAAATTAGAATATTCAGATTTATTACATATCTCCTGTAAATGAAATAGAAACTTCAGTGATGTAATGTCTTCAGATTTTTTTAATTATTTTATAGGAGAACTTTTAACTATCTCCAACCCTGAAACTTTACTTTGCCCATAAGGTAGAAATTGTGGTATGATTAAAGGTCTATTTTCTTCATTATCGATTAGCTGGAAGAATGCATGAAGAATTACATGTGTTGTTAATAATGTAATTGACGTGATTACATGTAGATGAGGTTTGTCATATATAAGGAGAAACTATGAAACCACTTAAAACAAATGACTGAACAAAAGTCTGCAATCAGGAGGGTCATCTCACCTTCCTGCTTGTAAATATTTAAAGGAAATGAATAATCCTATCAACAATTTGCATTTATTGGGATCTGTTGACCTCAAAATTGAGGCGATAGAATTAATAGACATCAGCACAGAGTTGTATTGGATTTTTCGTTGTACCTGTATTATGACTCCATCTGTTTTGAATGAAAATGATATCTCACTTTTTTTGAGATCATTGTTACTATAATTACCTCATTTTGAATAAGCTTTGTACTATACTTTTTCTTTGATGGCTACCACTCAAGTGACATTGCCACCAACTTGTCTTAGCCTGTGGAGTGCCTCATGACGAGAGCTTGCCTACTCTTTTATAACAATCAAATTAATATTCAGTTCAGGATGGCCCAGCTGGGCCTCATATTCCAAAAGTAAACAAAGCAGTCTTTCGCTGACACAGACGAAAAGATGCAGTCAGAGGTAAGCCCTGACCAGTTCAGATTTTTGGGTTAATACGGGGTGGAGATTTTGGGATTCCCTCCAAGAACTTGTTCCACTTGGCTTCCCAAGAACTCAGTTCGACTTACGCCTCTCATTGCATTTACTATACATTGCATCACACATTTTTTGATTGGATTGGTTACTTCACAGGAACTAATCCCTGTGCAGCATGTACTGTCCACATACTGTCCCTGGTTTGACTTCCTCTTTACCTCATCTATACATAGGGCCGGTGCAACCATCTAGGTGACCTAGGTGGTCGCCTAGGGTGCTGGGATTTGGAGGGTACCATTTTTTTTGGCAGTGACCTCGGCAGCGGGATCTTCAGCTGTCCCGGTTGCCGCCGGCATTTAGGTGGAGGGAGCTGGGGCAGGGGAGCATGGGGAGGGCCGCCTGCAGCAAGTAAGGGGGGTGAGGCAGCACGCAGAGGAACTCCTCACCCCTGCCCCGCCTCCTCCCCAAGCATGCCGTGGCTGCTTCACTTCTCCCGCCTCCCAGGCTTGCGGTCCTAAACTGATGGCGCCGAGCAAAGCCTGGGAGGTGGGAGAAGTGAAGCAGCCATGGCATGCTCGGGAGAGGAGGCAGGGGTGAGCTGGGGCGGGGAGGTGCCTCAGGTGGGAGCTGCCATGGGGGGGGGGGCGCGCCTCAGGGTGGGGTGGTAGGAAGAGGAGCAAGGTGGAAGTTTCTCCTAGGGTGTGAAATATCCTTGCACCGGCCCTGTCTATACATTCCTAACTTATTTTGTCCCTTGTTATCTAGTTCATAGTGAATAGTTCCCTGGGTGTTCTCCCTCTTATCTTAGTTGGCTCACACATTCTGTGTTCCTAGCCTACTGACCTATTTACTTACCTTATTTAGCACAGATGTTCTGTTTTCCATCTGATGGTTCATTTCTCTCCCTAATTCTATCTTCCAAGAAATGAGGCCTTCCTCCATGTGTTAATTACTCATGTCAGGCCAGGTCTCAGCTATATTGCAAATCTTTCCTCCCCTATCCATGCTTCATCCAGAACTGGCCCCTGGGAAAAAGCAGCCAGCCCTTTTTATTCTGCCTATTGGGCCCTGATTGCCTTCTGTCAATTCTAACCCTTTTAGCCACTGGAGGACCAGTCCTCACTGATTCTACCCACCACTAATCCTGGGTGGCCTCTCTAGACAGCTCCTGGAGGATTAAACTTGGTGCTCTTTTTCCCCCGAGGTGGTGGTCTCCAGCAGGGAGCAGCAAATGCCTGTCACAGACACATTTAACCTGAGATGGAGGAAAGCATGAGAGTTGGATGCCCTCAGAGACTGATCCAAAAGCCATTAATGGCAATAGAAAGACTTTGTTTTTGCTGGAAGTTGAATTGATCCCTTAAATTCTATGGCTCATCTTAGGCAGGAGGCCAGACTAGATGATCTAATGGTCCCTTTTAGCCTTAAAATCTACAAAGCTATGAAAATTTATCCCTGTGCTGGATGCCAGCACAAGGCCTATGCAAAACTTAACTTCCAGTTATGCTCTATTTTGTGGCGCTAGGTGGTGCATACGCCTTGTTCTGGCCTTTGCACAAGGTGAATTTCAGTCTGAGTGCAACTTCACTTTTTTTTTTCTTTTTTTTGGTCAAATGGCATATTTGATTATGAATTGCCACATATATTGGGTGAAAATCCCATACTGGTGATCTCACTAGTGGTGGCAGAGGTCATGCATATTGGATCCTATTTTTAATTCTCCTTTAAATGTGCTTGAAAAGTAATATAAGTTCTATAATATATCCTTTTCAAATTTCAGTTTGCCCTATGTCTGCCTCTAGTTTTCAACATACAGTTGAGATGAAGTAATTGCCAAAATAAGGCATTGATTCAGGAAAGCATCCTTATTGCTTAAATGTTAGTCTGAGGGATGGATTTGAGCATGTACTGAATGGAAGCCCCATCGAACAGACTGTATTTTGAGCTCCAGCTAGGGTAGTGTCTCTCATTGTTCCTGTTCAAAAATATGGACCTTCTTACCTTTATCTTTGAACCTACATGCTATAAGAGTTTGGTAAGATTGCCAGACCACTCAGTATGTCTTTGCAGTTCTGACTTGTATAGCTTATATGAATTAACTTATATGACGTGAAAAATATCCTTGCTACTTCAAGAGTGACTGGGTTATAAATATAATGGAATGTGCTCTCTAAAACACATCAGATTTTTTTTTAAAGGCAAATGGCATCTAAAGAAAAACTGTTTTGAAATTTAAGGATTGTCAATGATTTTTTTTTTTAAATGTATCCTTTAAGAACCAGTTTAGACACTCTTGCAGGAAACGCATGGTAGGATGAAAGCAGATCCTTGTGGATCTCTTTAAATGCATCCAACAAAAACTACTGGACTATTTTCTTTATTTGTCAGAATCTCGATTAGAAACTAGTTCTATTCCTGTAAATTTCACAGCTGTTTTACACTATCATTCATTTTCTATGAAGATCCTTATGAGGCCTCTGAGTTTACTCACAGAATTTCTCACAGAGCCTGCCCAGGCCATCACTGAACACAGAGTAGCAGCACAGAGCATGCCCAGGTAAGCTGCAGAAGAGAGGTGTAAGAAGATGAGTTGTTCATGTTGCTTAGCAGGTTAGTATGTTCTGGCAATGCATGGACACAGGAGGCAATCTTCAGGGTGAATAAGGAACCTGCCCTGAATGGAAATGCCTTGGATACACCGTGAAAGATAGTGATGACTCAGCAGACATGAATTTATGTGTTTATTTGTAGTTTATCTTCTACTGCTTTGACAAAGGCTGATACAGAGTTTGCTGGTTCACGGGGAGAAATGATGCTACTTGGGTTCGGTTTCCTTCCCTCCAGAAGACTTCTGGCCATTTGAGCAGCATTTCTTCCAGTACATCCCCAGGAGCAGGGCCGGTGCAAGGAAGTTTCGCACCCTAGGCAAAACTTTCACCTTGCGCATCCCCCACCCCAGCCTTGAGGCAGTTTCCCGCCCCCGCCTCAGCCCTGAAGCGCTCACCCATGGCAGCTCCCCTTTTGCCCTGAAGCACCCCCCTGCAGCAGCTTCCCCCCACTCCCGGAGCCCTGCAGCACCTCCCCACCCCAGCTCACCTCTGCTCTGCGTCCTCCTCGAGCACGCCGCCCCTGTTCTAATTCTTCTCCCAGGCTTGCAGCATCAAACAGCTGATTGGTACTACAAGCCTGGGAGGTGGGAGAAGTGGAGCAGCGACTGCGTGCTCGGGGAGGAACACTTTAAAAATAATTGGGGGCACTGCTTTTTGGCACCCCCAAATCTTGGCACCCTAGGCAACCACCTAGTTTGCCTTAATGGTAGCACCGGTCCTGCCCAGGAGCAGATGCGATGATATGGTTCTTATTTTCAGTGTAGTTCAATTGATTAGAAACTCTAATGAGGCAAGTGCTGGGCACTTCAAGGGCCTGATTCTTATTTACACCAAGGTCCCTTTGCTCAACTCTGGCAATGTAAGGATGTTTATAATAGGTAAGGTGTACATTAGTTTTAAAGCTCCTTTACACTGCCAGCTCACTGTAAAGGCATGTTTAGCGTGAGGATCTGTCATAAACAGATAGCTAAGGGTTAATGTCTCTTTCACCTGTAAAAGGTTAACAAACAGTGACCTGCAACACCTGACCAGAGGACCAATCAGGAGACAAGATACTTTCAAATCTTGGTGGAGGGAAGTCTTTGTTTGTGTGTTCTCTTCTTTGTCTGTTGTTCTCGCTGGGATCTGAGAGTGACCGGACGTATTACAGGCTCTCTAATTTTCTATTCAAGTAGTAAGTGCAGGCAGAAAGGCGGGTTAATCTATTTAATTGGTTTTCTTTATTTGCAAATGTGTATCTGGCTGGTAGAGTTTTAATGTGTATTTGGCTGGAAGTATTTTAAATTGTATTTCTTCTGGAGGAGGCTTTTCTCCAGTTTCTATAAACTGAAAGACCCTGTAATATTCCATCTTGAATTTACAGTGATTAATTTTATTCTCCTTTCTTTTATTAAATGTTTTCTCTTTAAGACCTAATTGATTTTTTTCCCCTGGTTAAGGCTAAGGTATTGAGTCTGTACTCACCAGGGACTTGGTGGGAGAGAGAGGAGGGGAGGGGAAAGGTAAATGTCCTCTTTGTTTTAGATTCATGGAGCTTGAATCTGTATTGCCTCTGGGTGAGGGAAAAAAGGGGAGGTGGGAGGTGGAATTCCTCTGTGTTTTAAGATTCAAGGAGTTTGAATCATGGTGATCTTCCAGGGTAACCCAGGGAGGGAAAGTCTGGGAGAGGCAACAGTAAAGAAAAGGGTTTACTTTCCTTGTGTCAAGATCCAGGGAAGGTTTGGGGAGACCAGAGTTTATCAGGCACTCCAAGTCCTGATTGGTGGCAGCTTATCAGATCTAAGCTGGTAATTAAGCTTAGAGGAATTCATGCTGGTACCCCATTTTTTTTGGACTCTAAGGTTCAGATTGGGGAAAGATATCATGACAGGATCAGTGCCTACAAGTGGCCAAAACTGGCTCAAAGTGTTATTCAAGTTTCTGTTTTCACTTGCACACAGAAAGAGAGAAGGGGACGGGGAAGGACAATTCTGCAGTGGTCTCACTAAGTACATTGTGTTCAAAACAGGAAAAGAAAAATAGAACAGCTGTTCCATTACACTCATTCCATCTAAATCAATTCCTCTAGGGCAGTAATAGCTCTGTTAATATCCCCTTTCACTTATCTACTACTTCGTCTTTCTGTTTGAATGTTTTCATATCCCTTTATATCGGTCTTCTCCAGCTGCAAGCAGCACTGTACATGTAATTTAGGCAAACAGACCTTCTGAATTTTTATTTTAAGATTATGCTTATGCACTCACATGCTTGGTCTGTGGGAGCAGGAAACTCTAATGGCATACTTGCTTCTCCACAGCGATTCCAGATAGAAAGAGGAATTGTTAGCAAAGGTTTGTGTCTGACTCTTGATTTAGGTTATGGAGAATTGGTTTGATAAAGTATGGTTGACATCTGTGGGAGTACTCATCTGCTTAAAATCATGCATATGCTCAAGTATCTTCCTTTATGGGTCCTAGTAGATGTAGCATAATCAACAGCTTATAGAGTAATACCTGTGCCCAAGGGCTCTATGCAGAAGATACAATAGGGGATACTGAAAACATGCCAAATAGAAACTACCTTGAATGTACATATATATAGCTTTCAAATACCTGCAAACTATTTGCTTCTGTGTATTTCAGGGTGTTGTATAGCATCCATCACTGCAGTATTTAATTCCATATCTGGTGGACCATTTACTGGGTACCCTTTCCCCATCTGGGATGAGGTGAGGGTAATTATTTCCCTGTGCCTGAGTCAATATAATCACCCCTTGTCTCGGGATAATATGGCCTAGGGGTAAAAGTCAATATGGTTGCCCTCTCTCAGGGCTGCATGGCCCAATGGCCAGAGTCAATACAATTGCCCGCTCCCTCAGGCTGTGGGGCCTAATGGCTGGATACAGTATGACTGTTCTGTTCAGCAGGTCTGTGTGGCCTAGTGGCAGAGTCAGTAGGGCTGCCCCATTAAGCAGGCCATTGTGGCTCAGTGGCCAGTCAGAGGGAGTGGGCTGCCACCTAGGGGGACCTGGACCCTCCTTGCTTCACCAGGTCCAAGCCCAGGGCCCTGACAGTGACAAGTATTCTCGCCACTAAATCAGCGGGGAATCTGTCTGAAACATGCTGACACTACCCAGTACAATGACTAGTCCCCCTGAGCTACTTCCTACCCTGTTGTTGGTGTAGCGGCCCTGGCATCTCTAGGGTCTCTGGGCTCCTTGGAGCTGCTGAGAGCTGCACAGACCATGACTCCATGGGTGTCCTCCTGGGTCTCAGCATCTCTAGTTTCCATTGCCTGGGGCCTCAGTAGCTCCCAGTCTGGAACTGGCAGTGTGCATCCTCCCTTCTTGACAGTCAGCCCTGAATGAGCTGAGCTGCTCCCTTTTATACGTAGTCTCCAGCTGGAGCATGCCCAGCAGGGCCGAAGGGATGTGGTCTCCTCGACCCAAAAAGTAGACCCTTGCAGTACCAGTGCGGGGCAAGCGTGCCCTATCACAGGTATATTTCCCTTAATCATTTCCCTGACATTGCAAGGATGTTGGGCACTGATGCACCTTGGTCCCTCCTATTTTCTGCCTGTGGCACATAATAGCTTAGCCTCCTGTGGGCTGCAATACTTTGATCTAACTTTGGTTGTTGAGTTTAGTTTATGTTGGTGGCATGTGATGTACAAGATACCAGACTAGATGATCTGATGGTGCCTTGTGGCCTTGGACTCTAGAACTCAGATTTACTGGGGCCAAATTTTTCCTATAAAGATATACACTCAGAGATGACTAAACGGGTATGCAATTTTGGTGGATGTCACCATGCATTGTTTGCATTATTATTGATTTATTTTACTCCTTGTTTTATACTTTATAATCAGTACATAGATTAAAATATACAAAAACTATCATTTTATTTTAATTATACAGAAAATAATCACCAAGCTGCTGATTCAGAAAAGCATCCCTATTCACAATAACAACGAGGAATCCGGTGGCACCTTGGACTAACAGATTTATTTCGTGAGTTAAAAACCCACTTCTTCAGATACATCTACTATGCTAGTGACTACTGCTCCCCAGAAATGTCCAGGCCTAGGAGCAGGTTGAATTTATTCTCCATTTGTGATGTTTAAATTACCTAATATATTGATATCATAAAGGCAGATGAACCTGAGCTGGTGTAAATTGTCATAGCTCTACTTAGGATCTGCACAGTAGATTTTGTAATTTCTTTTTAAAATTCTGTTAGGTATTTTTTGTATTTATTATTTAACATTTGTTTATATCACCATATGTATGGTGAGGTGAAGAGGCTGGAGACTGAAGGACTGTAATGGAGTCTTATGGTACATGTTGGTAGAAGGCCTTTTGGTTTTTATAAGGGAGTCTTCTAATTGGAGATTTTGTAAATGGAGACATAATGGATCAAAAGATCATACTGAAGCATTTTATATTTCATAGCTCTGTATTTTAAATGTTCTGGGGTGATTAGAGCCCTGCAGAGGAACATAGTTTCAGTCTTCCAGAAGTTCTCTGCACTTAGCCCCTACTCCAGGGATTGGCAACTTTTGGCCCGTGGCCCGCCACGGTAAGCACCCTGGCAGGCTGGGCCAGTTTGTTTATCTGCCGCGTCCACAGGTTCAGCTGATCGCGGCTCCTACTGGCCGCAGTTCACCACTCCATGCCAATGGGGTCTGCGGGAAGCGGCGGCCAGCACATCCCTCGGCCCGCACTGCCTCCTGCAGCCTCCATAGGCCTGGAGCAGTGAACTGTGGCCAGTGGGAGCCACAATCGGCCGAACCTGAGGACGTGGCAGGTAAACAAACTGGCCTGGCCCTCTAGGGTAAGCACCCTTACCCTAGTGGGCCGCGTGCCAAAGGTTGCTGATTCCTGCCCTACTCCCTTGGGCCTGCAGAGTTCTTCCTTGCTCCTTGTAACTGAGCATTGCCTCTCAGGGCCTTCTCCCTGGAGACTCTTTCTGCTAACAGATTTCTCACTGCCTTTCCTCCCTGGGGACTTGGGCAGCTTCTCCCAGGGACCTCTCTGTTTCTTTCAGGGCCTACCTCAGGGCTTCCCACATGCTCTATGTGATTCCTATCGCAGCTTCCTCCCGGAAGTGTTCTTGCAAGCTTTTTTTATGAGGCCCAGGTTTTCACTGTGTTAATACCTGACCTTGTTAGTTCCACCCACTCAGGCAGGGTTGCAATTCATTATGACACAGATGGGGCTAGCTCCATCTTTCTCCTTAAAGGGGCCAATTACCCTGTGACAGGGACATTGGCAAGGGACACATAGATATTTCTTTCTGATCCCTTTGAATGACATAGTCAGCCACACAGTTAGTACAATGAATTTCTTGTTTCTCTTGTTTATGTATTTCAAAATCCAGTTTAAATATTCAAATTCTTTAGAAGTCTATTTTTTCCAGCATATTGAGTGTTTCTCTCCTTTTTTCCATGCACTTTTTTTATTGTTCTGTTAAGAATTTTTTTTCTGAAATATGTGCCCAAATCTAAGGCTGAAATGTCTGCTTTTGTATTTGTCTTATGCTAGCTAAAACATTTTCTTGTATCTTCCCTTAGAGGCACTAACTGCACTAATGGTGTATGTCTATATAGCACTTCCCATTTTCAAAGCATTGTACAAACATTAGCTAATTGATTGGACATGCTAAAAGAAATTAGACTCCATTTAACTAAGTCAGTTTGGAATGAAAGATATTTCTAGTCATCTCCACTTAATAATCACAACCACAACATCAAAGATGATTCAGATCCAAATTGAAATAACGGATTTTATTCTATCTGGATTTGATTTCTTTTCCCGTGTGCCCTAAAATACTCATTCTCTCCTTCCTGCTGGGATCAATGGTGGTTGGGACTGGGACTTACAATGAAGCTACACAATTACAGAGTGATTGAATTTCACTCCAGGGATTTATCTCCGGTCAGCTCTTCCTGTGTTTCCACATGACTGGCCCTACTTTTATGCATATTCAGTGAGTTATGTCCACAATGTAAATACAAATATAACCTTCCTTGCGGCAGGGGGTGGTGGTGCGGTGGTGGTTGTGATAACTTACCTACTAATCTTCCCCCTTTTGAGATCAGCTTTCTCTTATCTCTTTCCAAACTCTGTTCTCCCATATGGGAGCACAATATATTGCTGCAGGCTACTAAACTCCTCCCACTCCAATTTTTGCAGAAGATAAATCACACCACACATCTTGAAATTTTTAAACAGATTCTATTAATGGATGATCCGAAGTAAGTATCAAGTCAAACAAAACAGATGGAAGCTTTTATAATACAGTAGCAGTCCATAACATTTTGCTGACTACGTGAAGTCCACTGAGGACTTTGCTATTGCTATGATTTTATGTGGAAGGTGCTCAGATACTATGGTGGCTGGTGATGTAAACCCCCCTGAGATAAATAGACACATGGAGCTTTACAGGATCTGCCTGGCTTCACCTTCTGTAGAACTACGTATTGCAGTAAGTAATGTAGTACTTGTGACAGTTCTTGAGGTACCCAGGACTGGGAGACACCATGTTACCCCCCTGCCTCCAGGGAAAAGAGTAAATTGCCTCTGCGTAACTGGTGGTCAGCTCTCTGACACCTCCAGTCTGTTAGCCACCCAAGCACTCTCCTCTGGGTTATGCCAGCCCATTGCAGGTTAACAGTAGATGCACCCCAATTCTCCAGCCCCTCTGATGCACTTCCCCGTAGTATTTAGCCCCTTATCTACTGAACACTCACAGAATGCTCAGATCAGCTGTCTGCAAAGGGAACAGTACACATATCAACTTGAATGATTCAACTTCAGATCAGCTTCATGTATAACACCCCAGCACTGTTACATTTATAGTGAAAAAAATCATGTTTATTATCAAATATTAAGATTCAAACAATAGGAGTAAGGATAATGGAACATAAATGGTTACATATAAAACAAAATCATAACACACTTTCTAGAGATTAAATTTACCATGCTAACCTTCTGTCTAAGAACGTTTATCTCAGCTCAAATGTCTTTTGCAGTGTTTCCAACCAAGGTTGACTGGGATCCTGTTTTCATTAATGTATTTCCACAGATGCAGGATAAAAGTGGTGTTTCCTTTCTTTCTACTTATGTCCCTCCCAAGTTCATTGGCCAGAGACAGGACAAACCCTGGGGGACACTGAGGCTCTGGGCTTTAGCCCCATGGGGTGCGCCAGGGCTCAGAGCTTCTGCCCAAGAGGAGGTGCTGGGGCTTCAGTCACCTGGGGTGCACCAGGGTTCCTGCTGCAGAGCCAGCCAGATCTGGATGGCTCTGGCTGAATTTAAGCCCTGCTTACAAGGCTTAATCTACATGTGAACAGAAATAGACAGGTGAATAGCCATCCTTCCTCTGGGAGAAACCTGTTTGTCAATCCTGCCTTGATTCAGACTTTAGGAACATATGTTCATTATACATATCTAACTTTTTATATGGTATCTGTACATACCTTTCACGATTATATTAATGATCAGCGTGATCCTGGCTTTCATTTCAGATCTTGTGACATTACATGGATAAATACCATGAAAGTGGTGTGCTAAGTATAGTGAGTATGTCAACCCTGATAGGAGTAGCTGTTACAGAACAGAGAATCCTTTGCCAGCTGCCACCAATGGGCCTCTGTTTCACAATACCATGATATGTTCTGAGCTTGTAAAGTGTAGTGCAGTGATAGGCTAATCTCAAAATCTACAAAGCGAAGTTGGCTAAGCATGCAGAAGTTCAGATGCAGATGAGAACCTCACTGGTGTAGAGATCTGGCAGTAGGTCTCCAAAGAGCAGACTGTTTGGCACTTCCTGGTTCTGTCTGGATCAAAATCAGAAATACCATTAGAATATGCCCATTCGTGGAACTTACAAGTTTCATTCTGAGCCATGAAACAGTGTGGTGGACTTCTGTATGTTGCATAGGAATGCAGGTGACTCCTGCTAAGTTCAGGTGCTGGAACTCTGCATAAAGATTTGGGGTAATTACTGCTGGATCAAGCTGGCAAGTGGATGTTGGTAGCTCCAAATGGGGTATCAGAAGAAAATTCAAGGTCATTCTCTTTGCATTGTCAATGAAACATCTTTGGGACCACAGCATTCAGATGGCCACAACTGTACAAGCTTGTGCAATAAAAGTAGAAAGCTCTATTTCCCCTGATGCCTACAGTTGGTGAGGAAAAGCCAGTGACAAGGTGCCTACATTCCTATGATACTGCTACAGAACATTTCTTCATAGGGGTGGATGTTGTATATGATAATACATTGATATTCCAATCCAATGAACATTATCAGTAGAAACTGCTGATGGAAGATGTAAGATCCAGAAGCTCTAAAAGGAAGCGTAAGGGAAATAAGTTCTCACTTGTTCAAATAGCTTTAAAGTTGCAAGGAGGGCGGGGGGGGGGAAGGGGGAAGGAAGACCTAAATATATAGCACATGTATAAAGTGTATTGTAGGATGAAGGCGCTGTGATCTCATAACTGTCATCTTACCCCTCACAATCACATTTATTTAACTCCTGTTGAGGCATACACATGTAGTAGTTTGGCAGGGCACTGGAGTTGGAAATGACCTGTTCAAAGCTTGCCTCATTTTGCTGAATGAACAATTTCAGACATTAAGTGAAAATACGGCATCAATGATTTGATTAAGCTAACAGACAAGGGAACACCTGAGGGTTTTTTTGGCTTTGTTTAATTTTTTTTTATTTAAGCTAAATAAAGCTTTCTTCAGAGATGCTCTCAACACCTATGCCCTTGTGCTGTGGTCAATTCAATTTAGTATTATGGCAGGGCCTATTTATATTCTAAAAAGAGAAATACATTACATCTATGAGCCTGTAGCAAAAGCAAGCAGAAGAGAGGTATCTATGTTACTCTGCAATGGGGTTTGTTATATTAAGCAGGTTCACACTTGAAAACAATGTTTTGACTGTTAGTAGTATAGAAACATATTTCCAGCTCCTGTCACAATCCCCTGCCCCCAATACCTTAAGAGCTGGGAAAAGGTTTGCACAGTACTTATCACAATGCTATTGTATAAATCCATGGTATATCCACAACTTGAATTCTGTATGTGGGTCTGCTTGCCCCATCTCAAAAAAGATATATTAGATTTGGAAAAGGTACAGAGAAGGGCAACAAAAATGATAGGGATATGGAACAGTTTTCATACAAAGACAGATTAAGAAGACTGGGACTGTTCATCTTAGAAAAGAGACATCTAAGGAGGATATGGTAGAGGTCTATAAAATCATGAATAGTGTGAAGAAAATGAATAGAGGATTTGCCCCTTCATATAACACAAGAACTAGGGGTCACCTAATTAAATTAATAGGCAAGAGGTTTAAAACTAACAGAAGGAAGTGCTTCTTCACATAATGCACAGTGAAGCTCTGGAACTTGTTGCCAGTGCATGCTGTGAAGGCAAAAAGTATAACTGGGTTTAAAAAGAATTAGATAAGTTCATGGAGGACAGGCCCATCAATGGCTATTAGCCAACCCCATCCTCGGTGCAATCCTAAACCTCTGACTGCTGGATGCTGGGACTGGATGACAGGGGAAGGATCACTCAATAATTGTCCTGTTCTATTTGTTCCTTCTGAAGCATATAGCACTGGCCACTATTGGAAGACAGAAGACTGAGCTAGGTGGACCATTGTTTCTGACCCATTCTGGCCATTCCTGTGTTCTTGAGGCAACTTTCCACTTGCTTCAGACAAAGCTGGGACCAAGAATCTGACCTATGAATAGAAAGAAAAGTGTTGTAGTCAATTATGCATATTTTTTCATGGAAAAATACATTGAATGTATATTGTTTGTTGCAAAAATTGACAAAAGGATGGAAAATGAAGGCAGGCATTTAATCCTTAACTTCCATAAAGACATTCTAGACACTCATGAGACAAATACTTATTACAAGCTCTCAGTGTTCCCAATCAACCTTGAGCTGCTAGTGTCCTTTCTCTGGTTTCTTGAAACTTTATTGGCTGTTGCCCTGAATTCTAACCCCTTCTGTCTCGATCAGTTGGGAATTGACGTCCTTTGTTGGTGGGCAGGCTTGCTTTCAAGATGACCGAATTCTCTCTGTCAGACTTTTTTCGTTCTGGCCAGCTATGCATTTGGCCTGGCTGATTCTTTGACTGATTTTTTTAGTTTGGTGTTATTGTACAATGCTGCGCTGCTTGGTGATTGGCATCTTCAAGATAGGTTTAATAAAATAAAACATGACAGCAGAACCAACCAAGATGACTCTGGACTTACTCCAAAACCCACTGAAGTAAATGGGAATCTGACATTTGACTCTCTAATGATCTTATGGCTGGGGCTATAGGAAAGGATTGAGTCCAGGACTTTAGCTCCAAAGCACAGACCTCAACCACTTGAGCTACAGTCAAGTCCATTAGCTGGGAGTTGTAGCAGGTGACTATCCTCTGTGGATCAGACACAGAATGGGGCATCTAACCTGTTTTACTAATGAGTTATACTTTAATGGGCTTTGGGCCAGACATTTTGGCCCAGATCCCAAAATTATTTCATGCCTAACTCCCATTGATTTCATATACAGCTATACCACTACCCCCAAGATAGTGCAGTGTTTGGCTGAGATTAGCTCAACGATGAAGAACAGCTGACTGGAGCTGAACCTGAGCATGACAGAGGTTATGATGGTGGTGAAGGAAAGCCACCATGCAGTCTCCTTTGATTGATGGTGCAGACCCACAATTGGCCAATTCAGTCTCTAATTTAGGAATGCTCCTAGACTCCTTGCTGATATTAAGTTCTCACCTAGTAGCATCCACAAATATCATTTTCTACCATGTCCAGCTGACTAGGGAAGCCATCAGCCTTTAAGAAACTCTAACTAGTACAGACTGCTGCAGCTCATCTCTTCAGCAACACAGGCTAGTGAGAGGATATCAGACCTGCCTTCTGATCTCTCTGCTGGCTTTCCACAGAGTATTGAGTAAAATTCAAAGTCTTGGTCCTTATCTTCAATGCACTTAATGGCTTGCACCCAGAGTATCTAGAAGATAGTTTAAAGCTCCAAGATGAAGATTGTGGTCAACAACATAGTTCCTCAGGCACAATGGAACTCTCCATCATAAAGGTAAAACTCATTTATGCAGGAGGGAAAGTTTTCTTGAGAACTGGTCCATGACTGTAGAACTAATTCCCCCAGGGTCAAAAGGACCATCACAGACCTCACCAGCTTCCACTCTAAATGCACTTCTTTCAACCTTCCTTTGGTAATATAAACATATAGCAGAATATATAAGGCACCCAGATACTACAGTGAAGAGGATGGTATAAATACATAAATAGAACTGAATCAAGAGAAGAGAACCCATCCTAGGGATTGTTTCTCTCTGCAACATATTCTCTTCTTAGTCCTTCTCTGAAAGAAGCCATGCAGACATAGGACAGGAGAGGGGTGGAGAATAGTGCTCTCAAGGCTGATTCTCCACTCTGGCACTTCGAGTGCAGAAGGTGGGGGCCCACAAGGATTCTAAAAACTAATACTGGCCACTCCAGGCTGGTATTAAACTTCCAAGGTTAAAGCTTCTCTCTGACCTTGGATGAGTAGATGCTGCCACCACCCAAGTGCAAAAACCCCCTTTTGACCCAGGAAGGTGCACTTGGGAATTCCTGCCTATGGGGTACCCTCAAGCCCTTTCACCCCCCACCTCTGCGGAAGAGATGAGAAAGAAAACAAAGGAAGTCAGCTGTTGCCACCAGCTAATTAAACAACATATGCACAAACCTCTTAGGACATACAAACCCAATCCTGTTCTTAAAAAAGAGTAAAATTTTATTAAAAACAAAAAGAAAGAAAATCTTTTTCTGGTACTTCTGGAGCTTAGGCTATTGCTAGATTTAAAAAGAGCATGTATAATAATTAAGCATCAAGAATGGTTTTCTTGAGGTCCAGCTTAATGGTTACAAGCAAAACAAAAGCACTTGGGGTTAGGACAGAGGAGACCACAAGCCATAAAGAAATAAAAGAGATAAACCTAATCACATCTTCCTAGACATTTCTTGATCTACTTACATGTCTGGGGTTTCCAATAAGTAGCTTCTAGGTATGATCTGATGGTTTTTCAAACCTTGCTTAAAGCTTCTTACAGAATTGCTGCTCTGTGCCTCTTCTCTCTGGGAACAGCCACACACAGACTAAAGGTGAGTCTCATTTTAATTGTAAAAAGTTCTAGCCTTCCCATTGGCTCTTTTGGCCAGGTGCCCACTCACTTCCTTTTACCTATGCATGCAGTCAGACTTTTTAACCCTTTACAGGTAAAGCAAATAGAGAACAGCTACCAAGAGGGATTTTATAGCTACCTGGCTGGCTGGGTGTCCATAAAAAGAAGCTGTCCCGCCCCTTCATTTATCACAAAGTGTCAAGGCAATGAATTTGCAGTATAGCTCTGAGCAGATGCTTCAATATCTCTAGTAGAATTATCCCCAAGTCCTAACCAAAGGAGTGTTATACAGAGAATACAATTACTTAAGATAGAATTACCTGACAGCTGTGAGGGTTTTCCCCTTTTGGAGAATGATGCAACTCAGAATGTTTGATTTTAAATGTATTTTAATGGGTATTATCCTTTAGTGTCATTTTGGCATAAGGACAACCTGGATGGTGATGTGAAGTAAGATACTGGGTATAAGTTGGTCACTGATGCTGCACAGGGAAGACTGATCTTCCTTTGTGCTTATTTCCCCCTCCCATTATTAGCAACACACCTGAAGCCATTATCTGTTCCCACTGGTTGCCATTTGTATATTTGCAAGGAAAAGGAAACTATTTTCCTGGTCTGGACATCATAAAACTGTTTTGCAAAATGTAAACATTTGTGCCCTGGATAAGAAACAACGGTGACATAGACATCAAACTGGCTTCCAGTTGGCTCTGCTCACTGGAATAGTAATAAGCAAACCACATTCAATTTCTGTCTTTACCCCAGGAAGAAAAACAACTAGGAACCGAACAAATATAACATATTAGTTCCTACAATATTCAACATAGTCTGCTCAGAGGAAAGTAGAATCCAGTATAGTTGGTTGTTAGTCTTTCAAATTTGGATAGGTAGTAAATTATGATACTGTAGCTTCTTTACAGATATGAATATCTACGCATAGCTCTGAAGCTACTAAATGCAAATGTAAGCCAATCTATAAAGGCACAATCAGATTTGTGTGCTAGGAAAATAGGTGTGTAGGTGTATTATAACCTGTCCTAATGTATTGATGCTATTGTTACACCTTTTGACGTTTGTTTGTATTTGCCAGTGGTGAAAGAGGCCATTACATAAAGAAGTCTAACGGAAAAACAGCTTTCTTCTGCAGGTCTTCTCTTACATTTGCTACCTGGGAGGGCTCCACAATTTGGGAACTTGCTCCCCCTCTTGTTCTGAAATAGCCTGGATTTGGTGACCTTCCTGGCATGCTGCAAAAGGAATCTGATGGCTGGAGTTTCTGGAGAGAGCTGAAGATGTTTCCAGAAATGATGAAGGGTTGGAAAGGAGCTTTGGTATAGTTTGCTGGCTGGCAGAGTTCCTCTTTGGATGATAATTTTGATGTTGCTGCTGCTATGTTGTAACATTCAGGGTGTGCACCAAAAGCCTTATCTAGTTGCCATTCTTATTATTTAAATTGAAATAAATGCGTATGTATTTGTCTCCTAATATTTCCATAGTTGTAAAGCATAACATTCCTGTCACTCCTTTCTGACAGTAGCATTTCCTTTGATTCTGTTTGCTCTGTTTTCCCCTGTCCTCGCTTTTATCTTCTGTCTAACAGATTTTCAAGCAGAGCTACCTTTGGAATGGTCTCAGACCATTATACCATTGCTGTAACCAGTGTGGCAAGTTGAAAGGGCATGTGCAACTTTGGCCTGGTGTGAAAGACAATGGCTGGATAGAAACTAGACCCTGACAGCCAAATTGTTCCCCCAGCAAGAGATGTATGCCAGGATCCAGGGGGCTGAGTGTTTGAACTGCCTTTGTACCCTGTCAATAGCAAACCAGTGAAGCAGCATCAGAGACTGAAGTTTCCTATTGTCTTCTATTCTCTCATGTATATTTGTCCTAATAGTAAGATTAATCTTTTTTTTTTTTTTTAATGACTGAGGCAAAATTCTACATTCATCTGATTCTTCCTTTCTGGTGGTAACTATGGGTCTTTACATGAAAACTTCGTTAAGAGTCTTTATGCAAAGGAAAGTAAATGCTTTTTTTCTCCAAAATGAATATTCATTTACTTTTGATTTCCCAGTATTTTAATCTTAACTGTTAGTTTTCTGGGATAAGAGGGAAAGGTCTCTCATGGGTCAGTAACTGGTTAAAAGATAAGAAATGAAGGGTAGGAATAAATGGTCAGTTTTCACAATGGAGAGAGGTAAATAATCGGGTCCCTCAAGGGTCTGTACTGGGACCAGTTCTGTTCAACATATTCCTAAACTATCTGGAAGAGTTACAAAGGAATCTCACAAAACTAGGTGAATTGGCAGGAAAATGACAGAAGAAATTCATTGTTGATAAATGTATAGTAACGTGTACTGGAAAATATAATCCCAGCTATATGTACAAAATGATGGGGTCTAAATCAGGTGTTACCACTCAAGGAAGAGAATTTCACAGGTAAGATGCAGACAGCCATCCTGTGGGAGTTAGGTGCCTAACCTGTTAGGCGCTTTTGAAAATGCCAGTAGGAACGTGTCGGAGCCCTCATCATAGAGCAGGTCCCCATTGTGTAAGTACTGTACAAACGCGGAAGAAAAAGATGGTGCCTTCTCTAAGAGATCTTTGTAACCTAGAAACCTAAAAGCCCCATTTTCAAAATGGAACGTAGGCCCCTACGTCACTTAGGTGCTTTTGAAAATGTTACCCATAGAACCTCCTGTTCTCCCCAGTTGCTCTGAGTGTAAAGTAGGTACAGCTGAAAGCATAGGCCCACAAAGCTGTGTTCTTATCTATAGGACTTAAGTTTTTTAAACCTTTATTTTGTGTAGTTTAAATGACTTGCCCAGTTTTGTTTATGTAGCTTTTCTATGACCGTTTCCAAAAACCAATTCTGAAATCCCAGTTTGGAGCTGCTTTTCCTGGCAGCCCCCTTTGGTACTGAACAATGATGCAGAAGCTGTGTTCTCTTGCTCCAAAGTAAGTTAAAAAGAAGAAAACTAGCACTAAGCCAAGCACACATTTTTCCCATTTGTCAAACTCACTTTTTTCCTTTGTCAACTCTCTATACCCAAGAAAATTTGATTAAATTCTATTTGTTGTTCACCACAAAACCCTTTAAGTTGCCAGCCTTAAATTGGTGGTAACTGAGAAATAGCACCAAAACAATTACATCACTTCCTTTGAGACATTCACTGAGCTTTGAAATCCTTCCTTTCTCTGAGTAGGGTTTGAGGAAAGTTCACGCAATTTGGAAGTCTTTGTAAATAGTAAATACGATGGCCTCCTTCTGCACAGGGGGCCATTCATGTACAAATCTCTTTCCCATCTTGCATGGAAACCAAGGGCTTAGTCTCCTCTAGATTCTGTGGGAGCTTCCTTGAAGGTTGAGGACCCCTACATGGTGGGGGCGAGGAGGGCGGTTAGAGACTAGATGGGCTAGGCATGTAGAGAGTGGGTGGGTGGGTTACACATTTGTCCCTCATAGAGACTAAACAGAAAAGATCATCTTTTTCTATAGAGGGAAGACATTGGAGCTCCAATATCATGAAGCCAAGAAGGGCTGCTAAGGGCTACAGGCAAAAGGCGTCCATGTGGATGATTTCTTTTGAACCCCATAACTTTTTCTGTAGGAGAGGTAAGTTGCCCAAATCCTATGCCCCAACAGGACGCGACAGGGAAAATTCTGTCAGGAGATCTCCTTCCCCAGGTTTTAATATGGATAAGGATGAGCAATACATGCGTGTAAGTCTCATTTATAAAATAAATAAGTAACACCTTCATACTCGGAGAAGTCCTGGCCAGCTGGAAGCCAATGGCAAAACACTGACTGTAATAGAGCCAGGATTGCACGGCACTGGATATCTATTGATCTGTCAGTCTATTAAAGCCTTCCAGCACACAATAATGCTCCAAATCCTTGCATGTATTCTGTCCAAGAGAACATTAAGGTTGCATGATAAGTCAGGAACTATTACAGATAATGGTGCCACCATAACTCTCCCTCCTTGTGTGTAACAATACAGTGCAATTCTTTTTTATTTAGGGTTTTTGTTGTAAGAAGGGAATCAAAACAGTAACAATTACAGTGAAATAAATGAAGGCGAAGTAAGTACACTATAAAGCCTCATTCCTTGCATCATAACATGCATTTGTTCACCATTTAATGTAAGAAAACTCAGGGGGAAAAGAAAGGAACCAAAGCAAAGAGTCAAGATAGATAAGCCATAGAAAAGGATGGAACATGGAACACAGCATGTCGGAAGGGCAGAGTAAATACCATACAGCAATAAGCTTACATTGTAAGGGTCTGATGGTTAGAGACAAGGAGGACCTGATTGTCTGAGTTAGCGTTAATTGAGTATTGAGTTAAGGACAATGCCATTAAAAAATGAGTTTCCCAGAGAGTCTGAGCAGGGTGCTGTGAAGCTCTTGTTAACTTCTGGCAGTTGTTGGAACCAGACCGAGGCTAAAGCAGTAAGCACAGTGCTTAAGGTGCTTGCAAGAGCTCTGCTTTATTCTTTGGCCAGGTCTACACTGCGACTTTAAATCGGTTTAATGGCCGATATACCGATTTAACGCTGTATCCGTTCACATGACATCGTCATTAATATCGAGTTAAACGGCTCCTTAAATCGATTTCGGAACTCCTCCCAAACGAGAGGAGTAGCGCTAAATTCGATAGTGATAACTCGGATTAGGGTTCATGTGGACGGAAATCGACGTTATTGGCCTCCGGGCGGCATCCCAGAGTGCAGCACTGACCGCTCTGGACAGCAATCTGAACTCGGATGCAGCGGGCAGGTAAACAGGAAAAGCCCCGCGAACTTTTGAATTACATTTCCTGCTTGCCCAGCGTGGAGCTCTGATCAGCACGGCTGGCAATGCAGTCTGAAATCGAAAAAGAGCTCCAGCATAGACCGTACGGGAGATACTAGGTCTGATCGCTGTATGGGGAGACAAATCTGTTGTATCCAGCTCCGTTACAGAACACGAAATGCCAAAGCGTTTGAATAAAAAACTCCAGGATACACAGCGCTGTGTGACAAGCGTAACGGGAAGCCAGAGACTCAAATGGACGCTCATGAAGGGAGGGAGGGGGTACTGAGGACTCCAGCTATCCCACAGTCCACAGCAGTCTCTGAAAATTATTTGCATTCTTGGCTGAGCTCCCAATGTCTGTAGGTTCAAACACAGTGTCTGGCGTGGTTCAGGGAACAGCTCCTCAGTTTATTTCCCCCCACCACCACGTGAAAAAAAAAAGGGAAAGATTGCTGTGCTATGGCGTTTGCTCAATGCACTCCGCGAAAAAGGCGCCAAAGGGTTGTCTGCTGCCTTCACAAAGGGAGGGGTGAGGCTGTACCCAGCACCACCCGGGGCAGTGTTTTCTGCCCCATCAGGCACTGTGCTCTCAACACGGAAGTGGGAACTATGGGATAGCTGAGGAACAGCTACCCACAGTGCACCGCTCCTGAAATCGATGGTAGCTTTGGACCATGGACGCAAACAATCGATTTCGGGATCCCACTGTGGACGCGCTAAACCGATTTTATTAGATCTGTTTTGTAATATCGGTTTAAGCTAATTCGAAATAATCGTGCAGTGTAGACGTACCCTGAGTCTGGTTCCAAGAGCTGGCAGAGCTTCACAGCACCCTGCCTGGAATCTCTGGAAAGCTCACCCCTTAAAGGCACCATCCTTAACGTTACTCACAGTCCCCAGCAGTGCTGCAGCACACCCATCAGTAGATCTCCCCAGACAGAGTAAGTTAACTTGTGTGAAGCATGTCTCAAATAATAAAATACAATATCATGAAAGCAATCTCAAGTTTCCATTATCTCTACAAAGCATTTCCACATTCATTTTAACAATTTTTTTTAAAAAAAAAATACATCTGGTCTCATATTAGTTCTATACACTTTTCCATTTTTCACAGGGGTAGTGGTGTGAGTTACAGTGCACTGGCTATATTTCTAATTCAGTTCCTAAGATCATCTGCACATTCTCACACTTCATTGCATATTTCCTCTTGTGAGTCACTGATTTCTTTTTTTTAAAGTCAGTGATTAAGACTGAGTCAAATACTGATCCTTGAGATACTCAGTGTGTCACCTCTCCCATACTTAACCCATCAGTTCTGTCTCGAGCAATAAGACAATATTCAGTTGAATTTTTATTTCAGACCGTATTTCCATAACTTTATTATTGTGGTAGCAACTGAGGACCCCAATCAGGGATGAGTGTCCCATAGCATGAGACACTGAGCAAATTAATAACACAAAGACAGTCCCTGCGCTAAGGCACCTGGTCAGCAAGGTACTTAAGCACGTGCCTTACTTCAAACACAAGTAGTCTCATTTACTTCAGTGGGAAGACTCATGCTTAAAGTTAGGTAAGTTTCAGGGCCATGCTGAATCAAGGTCAGAGAACTTCCAGTCTTAAGCTTTAGACCATCTGGGACTGAAAACTGGGCCACTGATCTGATCTGGCACTGCAAAGCTCTGCCCCATTGCAATGGGGCATGATCAAGGTACCACTGACTTTCCCTGCTGAAGGTGCAGTCTTTTGTTGTTCTCTACTAACCCACACCAGCCACTGCAACATTTCAGTTTCTGTCATCTCCAGTGCCTCTTTCAATCCAAACAGGCTGGGCTGTGGTTTAACAGGTGATCTTGTTTCCAGAGGAGAATTGTTCCAGGCTCCATCGTGGTCACCATCTCTAAGTCATGTTCTGGGACGCCCCAGCCATGTATGTGTATCTACGTTGATGATGGCCTTTCCTGAAAAACCTGTTGTTAGAGGATTTTGCGGAGTGGAGCAGGGGCACGATTCTGCCCCTCCACATTCCTTTTCTAAGAGTAGGAAGCCCAAGTATTGCCACTTCCTGTCCCACCCTCCTGTTGCTGCCAAGTGGGAACTGTAGGAAGCTCAATGTTATTCATGCAACATCTTCATTATTGTTGCCTGCAGCAGCACCCACAATGTGCTAGATGCTTTTCAGGGATAGATTGGACTGAAACTTATTCCAGTTACAAGGAGCGAAGCATTAAATTCCACCCTTTACTCTGCCCCCACTTCGGTAACTGACATTCATAATAGGATGTAACTGACCAGGACTCTCACTTCTTTACAAAATGAGGACCAGTGAAAAAACATGGTAGATGATTTTTAGTGTAAGTGTTGTAAACTCTCCTGTAATAAGCAGTTTCACATCTTTCCCAATGTCGCAAAGTGTGCTAATCACAATTCCCGCTGCAAGATTTAATGCTTTATTATACAGAGTTCAAAACCCCATGAAAATGTTTAAAATACAAATTTGCATTAGAGTTGTTCTAATGACAAAACTTGCTGGCTTTTTTGTTTCTACCCCAAGACATCCATGGAAACAAGATGTCTCATCTCAGTAGGATTTTTTACATTTTTTGCAGAATAGTATTCTAACTCTGAAGTCTCCGGGCTCCAGCATCCTTAAGGTTTCCTCAGTTCCCTGTAACTGATCTTTCAAGATCATTATCATGGAACTATTTGACTTGCAATGCTTACATGCTCTGTCTGTTTCACCAGACAAGTAGAATGTCTTTAACTCACGTGTCCTCAGCTAGGCTATCCTTAATAAATGTATTCCTTAAAATATATTACATAATAACCAGAAAAGTTCTAATAGACACACACAATTTGCAACTTTAAAGCAACCTATCCGCTTTTCTTCACACTTGGTTTGATATTAAAATCTGACAGTACTTACAGACCACCTGAAGTTTCTAGCTTTTGTTGTCTTAGAATTTTCTTGGTGCAATTTTACTGATCAGAACATATGGAAGTTCAAACAGCAGACCTGATTTTGCTGAAACTTTAAACATAAAATAGTAATCATAAAGAAAAAAACAAACAAACCCCAAAACCACCATTGGGTTGAGACCGCACATGAGAAACTATTGCAAAGAGGAGGGAACGCAATGGAAATTGGTTTCAGAGTGATAGCCGTGTTAGTCTGTATCTGCAAAAAAAAATGAGGCGTACTCGTGTCACCTTAGAGACTAGCAAATGTATTTGAGCATAAGCTTTCGTGGGCTAAAACCTATCTTCCTACTGTATTTTCCACTCCATGCAACGGAGGAAGTGGGTTTCAGCCCATGAAAGCTTATGCCCAAATAAATTTGTTAGTCTCTAAAATGCCACAAGTACACCTCATTTTTTTAGAATGGCAATTGGAATTCAGCATTAACTGTAGTGGGTACTGCTGGTGCTTACTGTCTATCTTAATTACTTATATAGGCTCTATTACCATAGTAATGAGAACCTCAAAGTCTCTATTGTATTTATACTCCCAACACCATTGTGTGGTAGGGAATCACAATTACCTCCAATTTACACATGAGGGAAGTGCCTAAAAGATTAAGGCACAGATCTTCCAAGGCATTTAGGTATCTAACTCCCCTTGATTTCAGCGGGAGTGACTTACCAAAGATCACACAGGAAATCTATGTGATATCCAGGCCTATCATGCCCCTGGCTAGCACCCTAACAACTGGACTATCCAACCTCTCTTAGTTTTTTTCCCCTATAACTAGGAGAAAAGCTTCACGGCAGGGAGATAAGATACAAACCTAGAAAACTGCCACAGTGCATCGAAGTGCATTGGGAGAAGCAACAGGCAACATCATGAGTGTGAAAATCTGAATATATATTCTCCAATCCAATCATTTCTGTGTGCACATCAGCGGTATGCAGTAGCCACTAAGAGGCAGCAGGATCACCGTTGTGAAGTGTTTCAATTATGAAGATTTTTCAGGTACTCAAATAATTGATATCGGTCATAACCTCATTCATTTCAGTGTGTTTTATTAGTGTTATAGTCTGGATTGCCTCAGTGCAGGTGGTGAAGTGCCTCTGATTTGGCAGGCACTCTAATGTGGAGATGCCAAAGTTGGTTTGGCCCATCTCAAATTACTCTTCAAGAGTTGTACCTTGAAAGTGATCTAGCACTAGTGTTTCTGCTCTGTTTCACAGTGACACATGCATCCAGATTATTGTAATAATCTATTGTCCATTAATCTCTCATCCACACTCGTAAACACTTAATCACTCTTTGGTAGGCTTTCCTCTCTTTGGCAGACTATCCTTCTATCACTCTAGGATTGAACAATATAAAAGATGTGTTTACTATAGTTGGGGGTTATGTGGAAACTGACAAGGTTAAAGGTAAGAGGATTTCTGCTTCAAAAATGTTTACTTGTTATTGAAGCACTCTGTTGAAACTGACCTGAATTTATATAATGTATTTGCAAAGCTTACTTGGACCACGCTTGGTTTAAGTTGATGAAACTCCACTGAAGTCAATGCCAGTTTACCCTAGTTGTGAATTTATGACTCAGGCAGTTTGCCCAACCCTTGAAAGTTGTATCATTTAGCAAACAACAGACCACTCCCAAGCACACTGGTACACTTTAGAGTAAAGAGTAATAGAAACTGTGGGGTTGTTTTGTTTTAAACTGAAGAGTAAACTAATCAGGTTAATTTTCTGATTTCAGACTATTGCCAAATCAGCTTTTAATTGCTGGCAAAATTCCTTTAGTGTCTGCATCAGTAAGAAGCTTTGAAGAGAAAGCTTTCATCTCTTACTGTTTGACTCTTAAATGTTAGTCAATGATGATCCCAAATATTTCTGTTTTTAACTAATGGCAGCCCTAATTTGTTACAGTATCTCAGGCTTCTAAATCATATCTCCTCTAGGGAAGAGTCTGCTATCTGCAGAGGGAATTTTACTATAGAACCCCACCACAAATGGCTACATGGTGCCAAATGAATGATATGAAATGGCTCTGCCTTTTCTGTGACGTCGTCTCTCCTTTTCCTTTGGCAATTGTCAATAGGACAAACACTCTTAAATGTAATGTTATATCTCACAGTGGAGTCTGATCTAACCCTGGTATAAATCAGTAGTAACTTAACTGAAATCAACAGAGTTACACCAATGTAAAATCAGTTTAAGTGACACCATTGAAAGACTCATTTCTTATCTTTTCTGCACGCAAGTCTGGACTTGCATGTTTGACTATTAAGCTGCCCATAGGGAAATCACATAGTAGAGAGTATTTCCTCCGTCACGTTCATTTGGCACTCAAAATGGAAACGAATCCCTAAAAAATCAAATATCATGAACAAGACAGTAGGGGGTTCATATGAACAAGTCTGGCAGCCACTCTGATCAATCTTATTTTATGGTCCACACAATATTTTTGTGGATTCTGTATTTCAAGACCATACATTTTAAAAATCTGACTGATGACACTCCTCAATGCTGAGCCTTTTGAAATATCGATATTTCATTCCTCCCTTGTCGCCCCTCCAATGATCAGTAAGAGTTTGTATGATTCGGGGCATACAAAATCAAGGCAGAAGAGTGCTAATGCATGAAATGCATGTATTTAACATTTGCAATATCGATCAATAACAATGAATATTTGAACAATAGGGGTGCATGAAGGAGGTGGTTAGGTGTATAGCACTGCCTGACATTTTCATTTAATGCAACAACCAATCTTTTTAATGTGAAAACTATTCAGCACATTATTGTTGGGGTTTTCAACAAAATTACTATAATAATAATAATTAATTATTAATAATAATAATATTAACCAAATACTTCATTTTGAAGTCATTATAAATGATTACTGTGTTCTTTCTCGTTCAAACCACAGCTGTGTGTTCTAATATGAATAATAGAGGCCCCTACTCGTCATCACCGTTTTCATCTGCAAATACTAAAGCTGATTTTGTCAGGTCATTCCAACACCCCACACCCTCTTGGCATAAAGACAATATAGTACATGGCAGTTTGACACTGTTACATCCACATTTTATAGATTTATTAGATGCATAACTCTCACAAGAACAGTTGATTAACTTCAAAATATCTGAAAAAGCAAGCACAGCATTGTCTGGTACTGTTTTTGAAAGCAATGACTTGGAACTGCCATTGCATATCCATCCATACTGCAGTGAATCAAGTGGCAGTGTGTCTGGCTCCAAAGCACTTTTCCCATGCACATGTCTGAAGATGTGCTCATTTTACATCTTCTGTAAGTGCTTCAGTTGTTGATGGTAAGGAGCTGGGGTTTGGTGTTCATGTGGTACCTGTGCCAATGTTTGCTGCTTATAATTTCTGCCATGTTTCTGACAGGGTGGTACAGTTTGTATGTAGCATGTAACCATGAATTTGATTGCCTGTTCAATGACATCAGACCTTGCTGCATTCACGTAACCCAGAAGACAGAGGGAGCATCCAGTTGTCATAGCTTCCTACTCAGATTTGAACCTTAGCGTTCATAACCTGAGAAGTTAGCATGAACCCTCTAAGCTTAATTACCAACTTAGATCTGTTCATAACCTGAGAAGCTAGCATGAACCCTCTAAGCTTAATTACCAACTTAGATCTGATAGCCTGCCACCAACCAGGCATTCCAGTGCCTGGTACACTCTGGTCCCTCTAAAACTTTCCCTGGGGACCCCAAGAACCCAAATCCTTTGGATTCTTAAAACAAGGAGAAATAAACCATTCCCCCCCTCCTTTTACCCCTCCCAGGCTTCCCTCGCTGGGCTACCCTGAGAGATTACTGATCCAAACTTTTTGAATCTAATCCCCTTCCCCAGAGGCACACAGATTCAAGGAAAACAGAGAGAGATTCTACCTCTCCCCCCTCCCGTCTCCCCTCCACCAGACCTAGTGAGTTATCCAATTCCCTGGGATAAAACAAGGGAAACAAGAAAGAAATCCAACAGGTTTAAAAAGAAAGCTTTATATAAAAAGAAAGAAAAAGACATAAAAACATGATCTCTGCATCAAGGTGACAATACACAGGGCTATTGCTTAAAAGAAAAATATGAATAAACAGTCTTATTCAAAAGAGATCCAATTTAAACATTCCAGCAAATACACACATGTAAATACAAAAAAACCAATAACAGCCTATTGTTTTTTCTACCTTTGTACTCACAACTTTGAAACTGAAGATTAGAAGCTTGAAGATAGAAAGATCCCTCTCATAGCTGAGAGCCAGACAAAAGACACAGACCCAAACATTCCGTCCCTGAAGCTTTTGAAAAATCCGGTTTCCTGATTGGTCCTCTGGTCAGGTGTTTGGTTCCCTTTGTTAACCCTTTACAGGTGAAAGAAACATTAACCCTTAGCTATCTATTTATGACACCAGCTCATAGAATCTTCAACTCAGTGCCTTTACAGAGGCCCAAATAAGCAGCTACTGTGTCACAGCTTGAGTGTGCATGGGCAGCTAACTGTCCTGGTACAATGTTCCAGTGTTGCTCTGCAGGAGCACAGACATATATCACAGCTCTCTCTTGGAGTTGGGGATTCCATAATCATTAAAGATGTTAGCCTCCATTTAAGGTAATGATGCAATAGTAAGACAAACATGCAGCATCATCTGATAGTACTGATATTCCCACCAGTTTCTCTTTTGCAGCCATCACCATCTATTGTACAAAGATGTTGTTTGCTTCCTCATGTGAGGTGACCATATCTTCTCTGTTGATCACCACATCACCCTGGTTTTTTTCTACCAGCGTGTTGTCCCAGCCTGTGATGACAAGCGTGTGTTTTAGTGTATGTTGCTGGTGAAAATTTTGGTCTTCAATGAGTTCTATAGAAATGATATCAATTGTTTCTTATTTTCAGTAACCATCAAGACAACTTTCTGTGGAAGTAGCTGTGTATTTGTTCTCAGCTGATGCACTCTGCTTGCTTCCGTAGCTCTGCTAGATCTTGTGACACTCTTTGTGCTGAAATCTTTATACCTGTCAAAGACAATATATGTGTCACCTGGTGCTAGTGTGTGTAATATATACACTCTGAAACTGGTCACAAAGTCTTGGATGATACCACTTGATGTCCAGTGTACTACTCAAAGAACTGCAGAACTGTCAGTGACTGTGCAGGTGACTTCTTGTGATGTCTATTTGACACCTCTGTCTGCAGTTGGTTTTTAAGGTTAGACTTAACCTTGGCAATCCTCCTGTTACTAGAATCAGTGAACATTGATGCTGGTACAGTAGCCAACTCAAGTGACAAAAATATTCTGGATGTCGGCCTCTCATGGACTTGCTTGCAGGCCTATCACTCTTGAATAAATACAATTAGTGTCAAATACCTTTGTTGGATTAACTTGTACATCCTTTTTTGTCACTGTCAGTGTCTTTATTACCTCTGCCATTGTGTTATAGAACCCTGTCTGCCAGCTGTATTCAAATTATTGCATTTGGAGAATTCCAGTTGTATATGTGTTGTCTATACTGACTGATGGTGGTGCCACTCTATCATTGACAATGCTTACTTTTGCCTCTGGGTGCTAAGTAGGGTTTAAGGGATTGATGCACAGCAGTAGCTTCTCACTAATGGCCTCTCTCTCCCTTGCATCTGCAGCAATCCTTGACTTCATTTCCTCCTTGTAGATCTCTTGTCCTTGTGCCTCATTGGCGTCATTTATGTTTGCAATGTCTTCTACCAGCCAGCTGCATGTATGGCGGATAAGAGATCAAGTCTTGACAGTCTCTGGTTTCAGAGTAAGCACAATGATGGTCATGGCCATGCCTCATGAAGGTGGTTTCATCATACAAGTCACTCCAGAAGAACACAAAAGGTGAACGAAGAAAACATTTGACTGTGTGTTTGGTTTATAATCTCTTAATTGTCCAACATCAGAAATTAATTCTCATGAATAAATATGTGAGAATTTGTTAAGTGAACATGCTCTGAGAGTACAAGAATATGCCTTGTGTCTTCATTCTGGCTTAGAGAAGGAGGCATACTTGCAAGGTATGCTGATAATATAGACAGTACTACAGATAGAACACATGTACCTCCTAGCCAGTTATGTTCCATAACAAAATGTTAGTGTGATGGTTTTATTAAAAGTAATTGAAATTCAGTGAAAGTGGTTTCACTGTCACCTGGCTTGTGAATCAGGAGGTGGGTAATAAATGCTCTTATTTCAGAATGCACAACAGCAGGCAGTTTCCTGAGTCTAGGATCTTGAAATTCGGAATCCACACAAAGCACATTATACTGACACTAAAACAAGGTACTCCCAAAGACTTGCATTTGGCTAACAGACTAGACCCATTTCGTCTCCCACCCCATAATCTGTCTCATGTCATGGCACTGGTTATTCTTGCCATCTATGTACAGCATTACCAGCTGTTCAAATCAGCAACTTTTTCATTGTTCTTCACTATGTAAAGCTCCCATCGAGGGATCCAAAATTACTAGCTAATGAAATGTTCTTGCTGCCTGAATAATGCCACAATCCAGTGTTGGTGACATCACATTTGCTGCCACGATGATGAACAGTGATTTCATAAACACTGGACTGTGACTTCTCTTGAACGAATGATGCAGCAGAAGGAGGCTCATTGTCACAGTGTGAGCTGGCCCTTTACAAGGGTTGGGGCTTAGTTGCATCTGTATCTGCGCCAGGCTTGGCTCAGATCCTCAAGTGAAGGGAATGAGTCCAGGGTCATGTGCAGCTGGATTAATCCATCACTGGGCCCTAGGCAAACATACACTTCTGCACCCCTACCTTCTACTCTGAATAATAACAAACAGCAGATAAATGGAAAGAAGGGGAAAGAATACACTTCCGTGATGTTCTCTCCTAGACATGCCAGTTTAGTAAATTCCCAGCCCTGCCTGTTCATACACTGCTGTTGGAGAAGGAAGCAGTTTCTTTACCCAGAGCCTTCCCCTTGCCTTGGCTGTGTTGGGAATGGGAAGTGAGTCACGGCACTGTGTGAGGCCTGTCTCTGCCCACTCACCCACAGGTGCAGTTGACAAACTGAAAGAACTTCTCTCACTTGAATGAGTGACAGTGTGACCTGGTACATGGAGTCACCACTCAAATTTGGCCTCGTGGCCCCTCCATCAAATTTAAAACAAAATTCACTCAAGTGAATGAAGTTCTTTCAGTTTGCATGCAAATCTGCATCTGTTAAAAAAATACCTCCTCCTCCCCTGAAATTTGGACCCCAGGCATGTGCCTAGTTTGTCCATGTTTAACAGTGAAGGGGGAACTGAGGCAGGGGCAGGGCCTGAAACTAGACTGTTACATTGACTATCCAAAGAAACGTTTCAGTTTGGATGGAGATATGTTGGTAATCTGCCCAGCCAAGTGGAAAAGGAAATGCAAAATAACTGCATCCCTGCTTAAAGGTAAAGCTTTGGTAAAGTGCTATGGGCCCGATTCTGCTCTGAGATACAGGAGTAACTCCACTTAAGCTGACAGTTACACAGCCATAATAACAGAGTTAGTGAGATCAGAACTAGCCATATTATTAATACATTTAGATGGGCCAGACTTTAGCAGTTGGTTTATTAACTTAAAAAAAAATCACTGGAAATGTACAGTTTGATAACAGATTGCAGAGTAAAATCTGAAGGAAAATGCAATTATGCAGAATCATGAATATAATATGAGGAAATCTTTCAAGTTACACAAATAGTTCACATTCAGCAATGGTGGGTAGAAATGATTCATCTTAATTTTTTTTGACTAAAATGGCCTCCTTTCTAAACAAAACATTTGGTTAATTTGGAATTAAAAACAACAAAAATCAAAACATTTCCCCTCTTTCCCTCCCTTCACACACCTCACCCTGCTTTTGCCACTAGAAAAACATGACGGGGTTCCTGCCTCCTCCCTGCCTACTCTGACTCTCTTTCCACTTCTCCCTCCCCTCCGTTTAACTTTCTCGATTACCCTTTCCCCCTTTCTCCCTCAACCACTTTCCATCATTATTTTCTCTTATTTAAATCTTAAGTCTTCCCCACCCTCCCAAGGTAAGTTTTTAAGGTGATTTAAACCAAATATATAGAACTATTAACAATCTCCCCAGAACATCGGCTCATGAAATATTTTGCTGAACCGAACCGTTACTTTTTATATTTACATCAGTTTTCCCATGTATCAATGCAGTTGTATCACTGGGGTTTATACCCAGGCTGAATCTAGTTCTAATTTTTGCTATAGCTATTCAGTGATCTTAACTGTTGATAAAGTCTGTTATGATTAATTGTACTGGATCTTGATTACACGGTTGTCAGGGAAGCCACATAAATAGAAATGGCCAAATTAACTTCTGGTTTAAATCCAGTGATATCAGTGAAGTCACATCAGAGATTAATTTGTCCCATGCTGTTTGCTTAGGGTCTGTAATAGGGTTGGAGGGCCTGGGGCTAGACAATCCTGATTACTTCATGAATCACACCTGAGTGAGATCAGATGATCTCCCTATAAAGAGCAGTAGGATGGTGCCTGCAGTGAGGTAATGATAGGTGTAGAGAAGTTTGGAACTTGCAGTGGAAACACTGACAAAGGAAATTTGGAGGCCAGACCTGTGTGAGCAGAAGGCTCCTGTGGGAAGCCCTGGCTTGGCCTGGGCCTAGACCTAGGCTAGAGCCAGAGCTAGAAGGCTCAGATCCAGGTAGGAAGAGCAGGGAGAACTGTCTGTGAGAACAGACTGGGGCAGAAGAAGAGCTTTTCTTGTGATGGAAGATGTCAGAGCTAAGTGTGAACTTTAGTGCTGGGGTGATGGACTTTATTTTGGGGCCCTGATTTGAATGGTCTGTTATTAAACCAGCCTCAGGCAGGAGTGGTGCTAACCCAGAGAGAAGCCTGTGTGTAGTTCTCAACTGAAGAAGAAACAGAGGCAGGGTGCAGCAGAGTGACATCACCATAAGCGGGTGCTCAGCAGGTGGATGGTCCTGTTAGTGTTCTTGGTGGAAGACACTAAAAAAGTGGTGAAGTATAAACAATAACAGAAGGTCAGTAAAATAATCTAGTCTAATAGAAGTTATGATCCTGGTAGGGATCCAGATTAACAGGATTCCTTCTACTATTAACAGTTCTTTAAGTGTTATTGTTTAAGGAATTTTCTCCCAACAATGTAAGTGTTTTAAGCTGCAGCCTATACTGAAATGCCAGCCTAGTTTTGAAAATGAATAAATACTCCCTCCTGTTTTTGTTGGCCTTACTATAAGATCAAAGGAAAAGAACCCACAGCAACAAAGATTCAACCAAATGTTATGTAGGCTCTGAACCAAATATACCACAGTCTACATCATTAGTGCAAGTTGCATCTGGAGCGTAAGCTGCTGAGAAAATGGATGTAAGTGGAAAAGCAGCATAAACTGTACTGACTGGGTGTTGAGCAGCTGTGCAAAACAAGTGTAACTTGCACTCAGTGTAGCTTGTTGGGATCAAATTCAGCCCTGGTGAAAATGGCTTCAATCCTTTGAACTAATTTCTGCTCCAATTAGACAGTTTGATGTGGAATAATTCTTTGAGTCTGAGTCTCTCTTCTGCTAAGGTCACTTTCTTCTGCTGCTGCTGTAATGATCTTGGAGTTCCTTAAATAACAAACCAGTGAATGAGAAAGGAATAAAATATTAATAACACAAACTGGAGAGCGGCTCTGGTGAACTGCTTCACACAGCCATGTGGTGTTCCCAGCCTCCATGTCCAGGGCACATCTCCAAATTCCTATGTTCATAATACTGTGCCTTATGAGGAAGCATCTCTAAATTATAATCATCTACAAACATATCTCTACATCTTCCCTCTTAAATAAAAACAAATTAACTCATATAAACAGCTATCAACTAGCTCATAACACATGCATTACATTTTTCCCCATGTAGTACATTTCCAGAAACCCAATGTGTCAACTATCTAGAGAGGGGCGGTTACCAGCACATCACTCTGGAGTCAGTCTTTACAACTTACTTTCCTCAAATACTTCGTCTCCAGGCAGGTTAGCAAGTGTCTATTTTTTCAGGACATTTAATCTTCTGCTCTGATCTTCTCAGTATCAGCCTTTCATTAGAATCTGGGTTGTTTTCTTGTTCCTTGATAGTTTCTCCTTTGTACATTGATGATAAATAGAGCCTACCAAATTCACTGTCCATGTTGGTCAATTTCATAGTCATAGGATTTTAAAAATCCTATATTTCATAATTTCAGATCAAATTTAAATCTAAAATTTCATGGTGTTGTAAGTGTGGGGGTCCTGACCCAAAAGGGGGTTGTGAGGAGGAGGATTGCAAAGTTACTGTAGGAGGGTCGCAGTGTTGCTTCCCTACCTTCTGCGCTGCCTTCAGAGCTGGGTGGCCATAGAGCAGCAGCAGCTGCTAGCTGGTTGCCCAGCTCTTAAAGCAGTGCTGCCAGCAACAGCAGTGCAGAAGTAAGGATGGGATGGTACGGTATTGCCACTCTTAGTTCTGAGCTGCTGCCTTCAGAGCTAGGCCCTCCACCAGTAGCTGCACTCTCCAGCCACCCAGCTGTGAAGGAGCAGCACAGAGGTGAGGGTGGCATGGTATGGTATTGCTACTCTTACTTCTGCGCTGCTCATGGAAATGGCACTGCCTTCAGACTGGATGCCTGGCCAGCAGCCACTGCACTCCAGCCTCCCAGCTCTGAAATTAGCACAGAAGTAAGGGTGGCAATACTGCAACCCCTACATGACCCCCTTTGAGTTGGGACCCCCAGTTTGAGAAACACTGGTCTCCCCTGTGAAATCTGTATAGTATAGGGTAAAAGTACACAAAAGACCAGATTTCTGGTCTGTGACATGTTTTTCATAGCCGTGAACTTGGTAAGGCCCTAATGATAAAGGATTGCTCAGATGGGAAATGCCAGAGTCCATATCTACTGTAAATGTGTTGGAACATTCTGGGATTACTTGTAAATCCCTTGTTATGTTGAAATATGTCCCCATGATCTGTCAGGATTATATAAGACCTTGAGTGCAGCTGTTCTTGAAAGGTATCCTTTGCCCTCAAGTTTTAGAAGTGTGATTCCTCAGGCATGCTCTATCACCTGGGTTAAGAGATGGAAGATCCCAGACCATTTTGTCAAAATAATTTCTGCCTCCATATCTGATTTTTTTCATCTTCCAAAGGGTTTCATTGTTATGAGATTTCAGCAAATTATTAGTAATTGGTAAATTAGATTTGATCCTTCTTCCCATTAAGAGCTGAGCTGGAGAAAAGCCATTTTCCAGAGGTCTACTTTGGTAAACCAATAAAGCTTTATACAAGTCACCCCCCATGGTCCAGAATTGTTTTCGTAAGGTTCTTTACTGTCTATAAAGACCTTTCCACAAGTCCATTTGAGTGGGAGAAGTTTGGACTTGATGGTTTTTGATGAAAATCCAAATCTGTGGCAAATTGCTTAAAATCTGCATTGCAAAATTGCGGTGATTCCCTTCAAGCCGGCTATCACTGACTACTTATTAGTACTGTGCAATGTGCACATTTCTGGAGACAGAATAATAGTCTGTGACTATTAAGTAATCCTTTGATTGCAAGGTAAATAAGTCAGTGCCTATCTTCTCATAAGGCTTTTGTGGAACTGGATAAGGCCTCAATGGCTCTGCCTGTTGGCATGGCTTGTGTTTCAAGCATGAAAAGCAGTTTCCTACCACATTAGCGATGCTGTGATTGATCCTCAACCAATTCAGCACCTCTCGTGCTCATTGTTTGCACTTTTTGATTCCTAAATGACCCTCATGGATCTTCTGTAGCATTTTTTTTCCTTTGAGGGTCACTGGAATTACCACCTTACTGCCCTTGACAATCACCTCATCTATCACAGTAAGTTCATGTCTGTGTCTGTTACAGCTATCCCCCTATTCCATTTTGTTTCTTACAGCTGTCCCCATACTCCATTTTGTTTTTGTTCTCCTCCTGTGGCCGCCCCTCCCTGGCTGTTAAGTTGTTTAGCAGGGCCACTGCCCTTCTCAAAGAGAGGGCCCCTTAACTTGTTTAACAAGAGCCATTGCCCTTCTCAAAGGGATGGCCACTTGTGCTAAGTGGGACCACTGCCCTGTTCAAAGGGTTAGTCCTGTTATCACCTTGTTGAACTGGGCTTGGTGTAGGGTAGGCAGTGTCCAGAGCTGCAACCTATTGTGTTTTTTAAGATCCTGGGCATGAGTCATAGGCCTCATGTGCTTTTGAGTCACCTACTGCACAGGACTCTGCCCAGGCATGTCTCTGTGCTCACCTGCAGGTTTTCCTGCCTCCTCTCCTCCCCTGTATCAAGAGGAGCCAATCAAAAGTACTGGTGGGAAACTGCCTAAGTTTGCCTTTAAAACAGACATTTTCTGATCAGACCCCAGAAAGGTCCTTGCTTTGCCACCTGGTCTGATCAGCTAGGGGTCTTTGGGGGGCCCTCTCTCCGCTCTAGTTTGTTTTTGAGCGTACTCCCGTTTTTAAACCCCCTCCCACGAAGAACGAATTGCTGCCTGAGAGATCTCCTGATAATCGAGAACCGTACCTAGCCTTCTGATGATCTTGCTGCTTCTGCCTTCGCTGCTACCTTGGAGGCTGGTAAGAATCCCTCTGTGAAACTTTCTATACTTTTATTTTATTATTTAGCTGCTGGCTCTGTCTCCCAGCACACAGACTCAAGCTAAACCTTGGTCTGTGTCTTAAAACCTCTCTAAACTCCGGCACTTTGCGCTAAAAATAAGTTTTGTGCCGCTGCTAAGCTCTGCTCCTGTGGGCTTTGCCTCGGGGCTCTCTGCTTTCAGCTGTATCCATTGCTGCAGCCACCATCCCTTGGCTTCCTGGGAGCTGGATCCTGGGCTGCCAGCTTGCAGCCCCACCCCCACTGCTGCTAAGGTGCACCTATTAGAATCAGGTTCTTAGTCTAGATAAGTTGTAATTTCATTTTGCATAGCTGTGGTTAAGTTAGGTTTAGAGAATTGTTTGTATTGTGCTCTGTAAGTTAGGTTAAAAAATTGTTGCATTGTGTTCTGTTACTTGCTAATTTGTGTAGTCTTGGTTAAGTTAGATCATAGATAAGATTGTGCTGTGTTCTGTATAATTGTGGTTAAGTCTGTCTTCCCGCTGCCCCCCCCCGAGCTCCCCAGTCACTGTTTAAAACTTGCAGCCTGTCTGCTCTCTGTGCTTCCGAGTTTAAACCTCCCTCTGCTCTCTGCTCACGTGTTCCTCTCCCCATCTCCAACCTCATTCCCTACCACTGCCTTTCTCTCTCTCTCTCTCTCTTTTTAATCCCTTCCCCACGTGTTCACACCCGCTCCTACTGCCCCCAAACTTAAATTGTATTAGTAAAGTCTAGCATAAAACCCCATTGGTTACCCTTTTTCTCTCTAACACACCTCACATTTTACATTTATACCACTGTGACACCACTTTTACTACTAGAGTTGTTGATATTTAACACATTTTTCCCATACTGTTAGTTGGTTATATGCTGCTGTAACACACCCTTTACATAAGAAATTGTTAGCTACCTGTTACATTTTATATTTCAGTGTTAATTGGTTACCAACTGTATTGTACCCCACTGTGCTGTACCCACTATTGAAACCCCTATACTATTTACTAAAAGAAACCCCTCCCCAACTGTCTACCTTAGCAAACCCCATACCCCTCACTATTGAATTTTCCCTGTTTTTGCATTTTCTTAATAAAGTTTATTTTGCACCCCACCAGTGCAGTAGTTGTCCCCCAAGATCCCCTACCTGCTGGCAGGGTCAGTCTGCAGTTTCAATAGTCTCTTATACTTGGACAGCAGCTGCTTATTTTTTCTGGCCATTCTTTAATGATCACGTCTTTAAGGATTCTCAACAATTCATCTTTCTCCATTTCCTCTTATTTGTTGCAGTTTCTTGTTAGCTATGGAAATTGATTTTGCAATCAGATCTACATAGGCTTGCATCTTTGTCTCTAAAGTCTTCTCTGGTTTCATGCTCTGGAAAGTCCATCTCAGTGAACATGAATTTACTGGGTGTGTAGGTCACAATGAAATCATACTTCTGTAGATTTATTATCATTCTTTGAATCCTTAAGGTACAGACATTTAGCGGTATGCTAAATAATGCTACCAGGGACTTGTGGTCCTTTTCAACTGCTGCTGTCTGTAAGTTTACTGATTGAATCTCCCACAGACAGACAATATTCCTAAAAGCTCCTTCTCAATCTGTGCGTATCTGGTTTCTGCCTCAGTCAGTGATTTGGATGCATATGCCACTGGTTGCCAACAATCCTCGTGCTTCTGTAAAATCACTGCTCCTAACCCAGACTGTGAAGCATCTGTTGAAATTTTAATAAGCCTTACAGGTGCACACACTTCAGCACTTGCTTTTGTATCAGTTGTTTTAAATATTCCCATGATTCTTCCTGTTCTGCACCCCAGTACCATTAATTTTTATTCTGTAGGAGTTTTCTCAAAGCTGCTGCTTTGGTAGATAAATTAGGTATGAATTTCCCAAGATAATAAACCATTCCCAGGAACCGTTGAACATCTTTCTTTGACTGGGGATGTGGCATCATTTCAACGGCTGAAATCTTCCTCTTATCAGGTTTTACACCTTTGTTGGGAATAATGCCCCCCCCCCCAAGTCAGTTCTGTAACCTTAAAACACATTTCTCCCTATTTAGTTTGGTGTATGCAGCTCTAGTTGCATTCAGGACTTCCCAAAGTATACAATCATGCTCCTCTTTTGTTGGGCCTCAAATGATGATGGTGTCATCCATTGAGGAGTCAACACTATTCATATGTTCATAGATCATGTGCATGGTTTTGTGGTATGCTTCTGGTGCTGAAGTTATGCTGAAAGGTAAGAGTAAGAATCTCTGTCTTCCAAATAGGGTATTAAATGTGCATAGCTTTGAGCTTCCTTCAGTTAATTTTAGCTGTCAAACACCTGAGGATGCATCCAATTTAATGAAATATTGTGCATTTGCAAATTGAGCCATAATCTCTTCTTTGGTTGGTAGTTTGAAATGTTCTCTTGTTATAGCCTTGTTGAGGTCTCTGAGATCTAAGCACGTGTGTAGCTGGCCATTATTTTCTCCACTATTATGAGGGAGCTCACCCATTCTTCTGCCTCCTCAATTTTTGTATTACTTGCATTGCTTCCATCCTTGCAAGCTCAGCCTTGATTTTTATCACCGAGTACAAATGGCACCTTTCTAAATGGATGGATAATTGGAGGGACCTGCTTGTTTATCCACATTGTATATTTACCCTGCAAACAGCCCAGCCTTGGAAACAGATCATGATATTCCCAAATGAGTGCCTCATAACCAGATTGATCTTATAGTGAGAGCACCTATTTTACTACATTGAGTTTTTTACATGCAGACAGGCTTAAAATTGGTATCACCTCTGTGACAAGTTCCCCACCTGGGTGTCACCTGGAGCTGGGGTACCACTATGCCCCCTGACCCACCAGCCTGGGCTCTCTCTCACACTGTACTGCTCTGACAAGCAGCAAAGCCCTCCAGCCTGCACTTTCACCAGCATTCATACAGGAAGGGACACACCCAGCTGCAGTTATATGCAGGCTTTTTGACCAGCCGCTGCATAGGAAGGCTGTTGCATAGGCAACTCCCAGGCATGCACCCCTCTGTAGTATAAACCCCAAATTATACCATCCTGTGCTGCACACGGAACTGTACAGTGGAAGATCATAAAGATCATCACCCCCTCCCTCAATGTGGAGAAGAATTTGCAACAGCCTTTGCCCCTTGAGATATTATTCCCATACACTTCACTCCAACTCACTTGTTTAGACAAAGCAAAAACAAGCTTATTAACTACAAAAGATAGATTTTAAGTGATTATAAGTGATAGTAAACAGATTACCTAGCAAATAAACATAAAATGCAAATTAAGCTTAATATACTACATAGATTGGGTATGAATTAGCAGATTCTCATCCTAAGAGATTATACAAACAGGTTGCAAATTGTTAAGGGGCAAGCTGCACTTGCTTTACAGCTTGGAATCCCCAGTTATTTCATTCACAGGCTAGAAATCCCTTTAGCCTGAGTTCAGCACTTGTCCCAGTTCAGTCTTTGTTTCTCAGGTGTTTTCAGGAGTCTTCTCATGTGGGGAGTGAAGAACCCCAGATGATGTCATTCCCTGCCTTACATAGCTTTTTCATAGGGTGGGAATTCTTTGTTCCAAAGTTTAGTTCCCAGCCTAGTCTTTGGAAAAATACTGACATCCCCAATGCAGCTTAGAGGGAACACAGACGTCTATGAAAAACTCCTCAACCAGATTGTCTTTAACTGAATAGACTTGCCTTTTCTACATTTGGGATCTGCAGCATTTTGCAAAATGATTATTTCCCCACATTTATGACAGTTTCCCAAAGGCAAAACACTGTTTGCAGCCATGCTGTGATCCACACCTGTCACATGACCATCTTTACTCAGAGGAGAGTGCAGCACCTGGAAGAAGCTCCCAGCCTGATGGGAAAGATGGGCTCAGCGGTATCCCAGCTCCAAGTGGCACCCCAGAGGGAACCCATCACATATGTATCCTTACAAGATCCCTCTGAGGAAGGAAAGTACTACTAGCTCCATTTTACAGACAGGAAACTGAGGCACAGAGACAGTGACTTGTCCAAGCTCACATAGGCAGCCTCTGGTGAATCAGAGTTGAAGCTGGGTCCCATGAACGTCAGACTAGCAGCCTAACTGTTAAGTGGTTGAGGTCTGCACTCTGGTGCTGAAGGTCCCTGGTTCAGGCCTAGCTGACAGTTGCGTCAGGGATCGATATGTTTAGTGCTAGGCATACCTTTCAGTCTTACAGTCACACAGAAAAATAAAAAAAAATCTATTTTGGAAGGTATCGAATTTTTCAAACTGCTAAGAGAATTAAAGAGCCAAAGTCACTGTATGCAGGACCCCCTGTATTTGAATAAGGGGCAAGTGAATCCATGCTCACTGACATTACTCTCTTTATATTAGGACTAAAAGTGGTCTAGTCCACAGCTCTTGTAGGCTTACTCCTCAACAAAGATTGATGTCAAATTGTCATCAGCGAAGACTGGCATGGAAAAGATTTGGAAGAAAAACGAGGCAAATTGAAAACACAGTTCTTGGGGTGTAGGACTTCACATTGCAGAGCACATCATCACTTCAGAATGAAGGGGGGAAAACAAAGGGTAGGCAGAGAGAACAAATACTTTTTCAACAGGCTGTTTTCACTGGAAAATGACGATAGCAACTCCCTAACTCACTCAGTGTCGAGTAACTGGTTTGCAGTAGAAACTTTGGCATACACATCTCTGGCATTTGGTGCTATTGCTATTGTTTATCGTTTACCAGCTGCCAGGCTTCAGGATTCTGAACCGAAAGAACTGGAATGGTCACATGTTCCAAGTCACTTTAAAACTTATAATTGGGCCTCCACCAAAGATCTTATCCTCTGAACTTAAGAGAGTAAACTGTGTGATTGGCAGCGTCTCTGATTATTAGAAAGGCAGCTGACGGTGAGCCTTAAGTACAGCACTACAGGAAAATGTGATCCTGAGATACATAAACAGGGGGATCTTGAGTAGGAGTAGAGAGGTTGTTTTATCTCCATGTTGGGCACTGGTTCAACGCTGCTTGAATACTCTGTCCCGTTCTGGTGCCTGCAATTCAAGAAGAGTGTTGATGAATTGCAGAGGGTTCAGAGAAGAGCCATGGAAACGATTAAAGGATTAGACAGCATACCTTAGAGTAGAGGTGGGCAAACTTTTTGACCCGAGAGCCACATCTGGGAATAGCAATTGTATGGTGGGCCATGAATGCTCATGAAATTGGGGTTGGATGTGGGAGGGGATGAGGGCTCTGGCTGAGGGGGCAGACTCTACGGTGGGGCTGGGGATGAGGGGTTTGGGGTGCAGGAGGGGGCTCTGGGCTGGGACTGAGGGGTTTGGAGGGTGGGAGGGGGATCAGGGCTGGGGCAGGGGGTTGGGGCACTAGGAGAGGTTCAGGGGTGCAGGATCCAGGTGGTGCTTACCTCAATCAGTTCCTGGAAGCAGCAGCATGTCCCACTTCCGGCTCCTTCGTGGAGGTGCAGCCCAGCAGCTCTGTGCACTGCCCCGTCCACAGGCACTGCCCCCTACAGTTCCCACTGGCCGTGCTTCCCGGCCAATAGGAGCTGCGGGGTAACAGTTGGGGCGGGGGCAGTGTGCAGAGTGGAGCCCCTTGGCTGCCCCTACATGTAGAGTGGCCCCCGACCCTACTCTCCGGCTGAAGAGCCGGCGCACCAAAGTGGGGAAGCCCCAGACCCTGCTCTCAGCAGGAACTCAAGGGCCAGATTAAAATGGCTGGCGGGCCAGATCTGGCCCCTGGGCTGTAGTTAGGCTAACGGCTGACTGGATTATACTCTGTAAGTATGTTCATAGGGAACATACTTATTTTTAATAATGGGCTCTTCAATCTAGTGGAGAAAGGAATAACATGATCCAATGGCTGGAAGTGGAAGCTAGACAAATTCAGACTGAATATAAGGTGTACATTTTTAATGGTGAGGATAACTAACCACTGGAACAACTTTACCAAGGGTTGTGGTGGATTCTGCACCACTGGCAATCTTTAACTCAAGATTAGATGTTTTTCTACAGGATGTGCTCTAGAAATTACTCCAGGGACTTTTGGTGGCCTGTGTTATATGTCATAACTGATGATAATGGTCAATTCTGGCCTTGGAATCTATCAATCTGGAGGAGGAAGAAGTGATCAGTGGAGAGATGCTGGACAGCTGGAGTCGAGTCACCAAAAAGCAGCCTTTGAAAGATATTACCATCTTAGGAGACTAGAAACAGCCTCCAAGCAGCCTTTATAAGAGAAATAGGCCGTGCACACCAATAATAAAGGGGTTCAAAAAAGAATTAGATAAGTTTATGGAGGACAGATCCATCAATGGCTATTAGCCGAGATGGCCAAGGATACAACCCCATGCCCTCGGTGTCCCTAAACCTCCAAGTGCCAGAAATTGGGACTGGATGGCAGGGGATGGATCACTCTGTACTTGCCCATTTTTATTATTCCTGCTGAAGCATATAGCACTGGCTGTAACGATCTCGGAGTTTATTAAATAACAAACCACTGAATGAGAAAGGAATAAAACTTTTTAATAAAACAAACTGGAGAGCTTCTGTAATGAACCACTTCACACAGCCATGTGGTGTTCCCATCTCCTGGATTCAGGGCACATCTCCAAATTCCTATGTTCATAATACTGTGCCTTATGAGGGAGTATCTCTAAATTATAATCTTCTACAAATTTATCTATATGGTGGCTCTGTCAGAAGACAAGATACTGAGTTAGATGGACCATTGGGTTGACCCAGTATGGCTGTTCTTATGTTATTACTAATAATAGCTCTAGTATCGCGCTCTTCATCAGTAGATCTCAAAGCGCTTTCCAAAGAGGTCAGTATCATCATCTACATTTCTCAGATGTGGAATTTGAAGCAAGGAGAGCTGAAGAGACTAGCCCAAGGTCACCCAGCAGTCCAGTGGAAGAGCCAGGAATAAAATCTTTAAGTGCATGTGCAACAAACTTTTGTGGTGGGAGGCTCAATTATTAGATTGGAGAGAGAGAAGGCGAGAGGGGCAAAAAGCAACCCAAGCCTTTTGAGTAAGCAGCACCTACTCTGTCAAATAATAGTAATATTATGGTGCAGTATAATGGTTCCCCAAATGGGGTCCTGTACCCGTGGGGGGTCTACTGTGTGTTATGTGGAGGTCCGTCCCTTGAGAAGTACTGGAGTTGGGCCGGAATGTGCTGGAACAGTGTTCAAGTGCTCTTGCCACAAGGAGGACACCATTTTGTTCTTAAGTTGGCATCCTCACTCACTCTCATGCACTGTGATACCTGTCACACATTGTGACCTCTCATTCACTGAGCATGAGAGCTCCTGCTGGCAGGGGCATTCTGGTAGTACCAAATGTGCCCATTCAGGAAAAAAGTTTGGGAACCACTGGTGTAATGTATAGCAACTTTCTGCCTAGGACCTCACAAAAATAATTTAGTCTCATAATACCTCCACTGCATTGACTCCTAGGAATTTCTCCATCTCTAGTACCTGTTTAAAGTGGTCAGCCTAGGCAGAAACTGCTATGTTTACAGGTAGCCACTGGAAAGAATGTTTTAGAAAGAGTTGTTATACTTTAGTTTACATTTGGTCTGGTTCTAATTCTTGCTGAAGACCTGTATTCCTGATAAAAGATGCAGTGGCCTTAATATGAACATTTCAAGTTCTCATGTGAAGCAGTGTAGTTCAGGGATTGCAGCAAATTGATGATAACCAGAAAGGTACTAGTCATAAAATTCAAAGGATTCTGATATATGACTAGATTCTCATTTCCACTAATGTCCCCTTAGACTGCTCTGGGTGCCACCACTTCAAAGCCACTTTGCTCAGTGTGTAATTCTATAGATCCTGTCCAGCCAGGACCTCAGCCAAGCACTGTAAACTTCCACGTGCTTCACTTGACACCAACTGGTATTTTATTCCAAAACCAGAGAGAGATTCAATACTAAGCTTGGTGGACATTTTAGCTTCAGTGTGACTATTCAATACACACTTGTAAAAACCAGGTTAATTATTTTTTTCACCAAAAATATCCACTCCAGGAAAGTATCCAGATATGGTCACCCATTTAATTATTGTACTTTCATTTTTTAAAACCAAACTCCTGACTAAATCCCTGGTATGAATCAAAATTCTGGCTTTAATTACATAGCCTTATGAACAAGCAATGTGGCATCTTTCCACTTCCTCATTTTATGTGACTTTTTTCTTCTTTTTCTCTTCGGTATCTTGGGCAATGTACGAGACTCAGGGGAAGTTACTTGGGAGTTAAAAAGTGAGGTAGTCTTTCAGCTTGAAGAAAATTTGCCCTTGAACCACAGCAGAGCTGAACTCAAATGGATTAAAAGACACCTTATATCAGAGTGTCTTGCGCCAGTAAGAGAGACCTAAATTTATGGCATTTCCTGGAGATGAGTTTTTTCCCATCATCACCTTAGTTTTGTGCTCACTCATGTTTTAGTTATTGTAATAAGTGGAATGAAAACTAAGAGCCAGATTCTCTTGTGTGCAGTTTCCACTGGGTGCAGCAGAGAAGAGGGCTGAATGATTTTTCTGCCTGTGCTTGGTCCTGGAGGTAGTTTAGAGCAGCCTATAGACTGTTTGAGCCTGTGCCAGCTGGCTATGCCTGCCAAGAGAATATATCCAGATGACTATTGATGGCATGTAAAGTGCTCTGGCCAGCTCTCCTGCCCAGCCCTCTCTATCCTGCAATACCCCTACCCCCTACACTCTTTAGGAACCAGCTATGCCAGCTTTGTGCCTGCAGGGGACTCCCCAGCAAGAGGGTTATTGTCAGTCTTTGCGCTCTTTATGTAGCCTGGACTAGGGCCAAGAATCTGCACTTAAAATAGAAGAATTCACACCTCAGGTGCTGAGCCTTCCAGGATCAAGGGCAAAATGCAAGAAGCCAGTAGCCTTGAACCCTTGTTCCACCAGCAGGTACAGCACGTGTTGGTGTGGCCAGGGCAGCTGGGAATGCACTGTTTCAGCGTAACCCCTGGACAGCTGCAGGTGGGGCTCCTACAGAACCCTGGCAGGGGTTAAAGCTGGTCTCCCTCTGTATTAGTGCCTGCTGTTCCCCATGGTGAATCTCCCTAGGGCAATTGTGCCTATGTATGCTGGGCAGCAGTAACCTGCAGCCCTCTGTGTTTTGAGGGTAATTTATCCCCCAGAAGCTTCCTACAGTAAGTGTCCACACAGAAGGACAATACAGAGATGTACAGCTTATTACAGATGTGTGAGATTCTCAGCATGCTGTTCAGGCTGAATCCCGCAAGGCCTCTGAGCACAGAGTGCTCAGTGAAGTCAGTGGGAGTTTAGCTCACAGAGGACTCGAAGGACCATCCTTTAAGCCTAGTATTGGTGAACACTTTATTACAGGTGGAGCTGATGCCTTAGCTTATAGTTGGGTTGCCCATCCTGCAGCATAGGGCATGTTCTAGGAATGGAAACGGAATGCTGGAGTAGATCTCCACTGTGCAGATTCTCAGACGGCATTTGGACCCTTAGGGGCCCTATATCAGCAACAGGAGTGAAAGCAAGTGCTGTAAATAATGCCAGAGTTGTGGGGGGTGCTGCTGAGACCAAACCCATGGGTGATTTGAGGCCTGAAACATTCAGGGCCTGATCGAAAGCCTGTGGAAACCAATAGGAATCTTTACATATATTTTACTTAAATATTTGGAATGTATCCTGCTTTCATGCTTATCCAGCAGCAACCTCCCCTCTCTCCCCACCCCCTAACAAAGCTCCTGCTTTCTCTTTTTCAACTCTTCTTTTTTCCCAGATGAAAATAAATTGGATTGATGGCTCCCACTGTGGATGGCAGATGGGCCAAACAGTTTGAAAGAGAATTGACACCAAACAGAAGAACTTGCACAAGTAAATGCTTTTAATTAAAAATAAAATGTTTTGAAGTATTGGCATGATGTGTCAAATGGCCTAGTAATTATGTGACATTGCATCCGTATGGAAGCTATTTAGAACTGGGGCTGAAGATTTGCTATCACTTCAGATAAACGACAGGCAGTTTGCTCTAGGCGCTATTATTTCATGCGTTGTAGAAAATTAAATTGCTTCCAGAAATGGAATTTCCCTATTTCCTGATAATTTTCTTTCCCCTCTCTCTTTTCTTGAGGCATAGAGGTTTCGAATGTCCAAATTTGGCCCCTACCTCTTCCCACCTGTTTCTTCTACAGCTTCTGCCATGAAAATGTTCACCGTCCTTGTGTAGTAACTTATCACGAATTAGGTCTGTTCTGAGCAGAAGCTGTGGTTCTTTATTTTCTCCACTCTGGACTGTGTTTTTCTTAGTACATCACTTTTTCCCCCTGCCACATGACACAACACGATCTCAGCCTCCTCTGGGGAGTTCAGTGCTGCTCTCTAAACAGCTGCAAGGAAGTACAAAATGGAGATGCGTGTTGAAGCCTTCTTTCTAATCCTCCATCAACAGACTAAGAAGGTAATCTTGGCAACTTCTGCAGATCCTACTTGCCCCAAGAGCAAAAGTCCTCGGGTAGTTTCCAAACTTTTGTGTGCAGTGTTTTACTGTCTCTTAGTACTGCCAGCCAAGAAAGCGACTTGAACAACATGGCAGGAGGCCTAAAGACAGCCTCCCTAGTGGGAAAAAATGGGCAGTTTTGCTAGCACAATAGACTGACCTTTAAACACTGAAGTGTCCGTAAACATTTATAATTTATTTTTGATCTACAGGTGCATCTACATGTGGAGATGGCTATAAGGGGCCCTGAGGAATAGATGCTTAGAGAAAATATCCAACTGTGTTTGAATGAATAAATAAATAAATAACTTTTACTGAATATTAGCTGAATGGCCCCCAAACGCTTCTGCAAATCAGCCAACTGGCCACTTCTGCATTTCTCCTTCCATCCGCCCCAATACTCTTGGCTGTGACGCTGATTTTATTTTCTATGGGGAATTCATAATGGATGGAAGCAAAACCAGTGTTCTGTTAGATGTGTAAGCAAAGGACTGACTAGGTGGCATGATCTGAATGATAGTAGGTTGGTTTGGGGAATGCTGACAGAACAATGATCTAGCAAGATGGATTGAGCTTGCATGTTAACAGCATGTGAGTTTGTTCACTAGTCTTTTCTGTAAAGTCCAGTAATGTTTGCACCGTCTCTTATTTTATGTGTGGTATCATAGAGTAGATAAAGGTAGAGTCATTGTTACAGAAGGATTTAGAGTCTGTTGCCTCTTGGGCACAGTCTTGTTTGCACTTCCTTCTTAGCGTATGCGCAACATGCCTCAGGTGGCACATGACCAGGATTCATCACCAAATTTAGTCCTGAGAGTTGCTGAGTACTCTCCACTCCCATTTATCTGACTAAGAGTGGAGGTTTGAGTGGAAGTTTGGGATTTGTCTTAAAGCAAAGCTCATAGATTCATTGACCTGGGCTAATGGATTGTCTCTAATTCAAAAGGGACTCCTGTTCCCAACAAATCAACCCCACGTCCCCCTCAATAGGCCTCACTTCCTTAAAACAAGCCCCTGTGCCTGTATCCATCTCCAGGAGAAAGTGAGAGTGCGAACCCCGTGTCAGTGTTTTTGCTGACTACTAGTTTGCTTGCTTCTCCCATCTACTGTCATTAGATTAGCAAAGGGAAAGAAGACTGACGGTTGCCCAGTGCTGGCAGCATCTTCTGACAGTGGACAGGTGGCTTCCGGATACCGCATTCAACAGCAATGGACCCTTCCTTCTGCCATGGCAGTGTAATGGCTCCAGGGATTATATGTATACAGTGTGCTATAGATCTTCTTTCCATTCAATGGCTTTGTCGTTTTGAATCACTACTGGCATCATGTGATGCCAGGTAACTAAACACCAATAGGAATCTCTCAGTCATATACTTATATTTTAGAGTTCTGGTTTCACTCAGAATCCAGAGTTAACCCTTTTTTACACATGACCTCTGACTCGACATCTAGTCACACAATATTCCAGGTTGTCATGATATGCAGGGATTGATTTATTAGAGGTATTTATTAAAGAAGAAACCCTCATGTGAGGAATGCGAACAGGTTTCCACGTAGCTCGATTCTCAGCTTTTTGTCCTTGTTTACCTGGGACACCACACCCAGTCTGGAAGTCTAACTCAGCACACAGACAACTACTGGCTGCGGAATTTACTACAAGTACATGTATTGTTAGACAGGTAACAAATAATCACAAATTTGTTTTTCAGTTCTCGCTGTTGAAGTCTGCATTACTCCTATGGTGTATGTATAGGTGGAGAGCCACTGAGACATTCTGTTAGAAGGAGGAGTTGTGGAACAGAAAACTTCACCAAAATAGTTTACAAGTAGAGTGTCACTGAATCGTTTCCAGTCTTAGTCTCTCTTACTGCTTCAATGTGACTTTTCTCCTCCTAAAATAGTTTCCTCAGCTAGAGTTACAAGCTATCAGGAGTGACAAGTGTTCAGAGGTCCACTTTGCTGGAACGTAGCATCCTGGAAGCTTTTGTCCTTCCCAAGTGAATCTGTCCACTGCCTTCTTCGTGTATCATTCCCATCTCTCAGGGTATAAGCTTTCCTTCACTTTCTTCACTGTTGGCATTAAGGAATCTCTAAACTGCCTAGTTATTTTGGCTTGGCTTTTTCTCCCCGCTGTTACATTCTGTCTTCAGTTCAAGCCACTAAAATAACTAACAACAAGCTTCTCTCTGTGGGTTTTTACAAACCGCTATAAAACAGAAAAATCCAGTCATATTCAGTCTGCACTCTGAGAGGTGCAGCTATATATTAATTTTCTTTACAACCGCTAGTAAATTTTTAAAGCAATACAGTTCATTTTAGTAAACACAGGGCCTGATTTTGTGTACACTGGTATATCTCCATTGACTTCACCTGAGCTATAGTATCAAGTGTTGCAGAAAGACCAGTTCTAGAGTTTGCTTACATTTATGGCTGCAGGAGTACAGGCTGTCCCCTCCATGGTACCATCTCCTGCAGACCAGGAACAATTTGGATAATTCCATGCCTATGCAATAAGGACTTAGCAGCTGGACAGAGCAAATCACCTCCATGCAACAGTGCCAAGTGCATGCTAAACATGGCAGAAAGGGAAAGGAGCATGGGGACATGCAACCTCGGGATTTATTTGCTGGCATTGTGTTCCTTGTTTGTATTGTTCAGTGTTTGGTTTGCATACTTCGTTGTTTTGATGTTGGTTTATTACCAGATAAGGAAGCATTCTAATTCTAATGTAGTTTTGGATCCCTTTGGAACCTATTCATACTGAGTTCTAGTCTCCTACAATATGTATGTATGAGATCATTAATGCTAATAGGTGCATCAAGATGGATATTGATCCATGTATATTTTAAAATTAGGTTCAGAAAGAGAATGGTCTAACACTGCGGTTCTCAAACTTTAGCCACCCAAGGACCCCCATTGTGATTTAAAAATTTTCAGGGACCCCCTACATGCTTCCCCGCTCAGCCCCAGGCCTTGCCCCCACTCCACCCCTTCCCCCAAGACCCCATTCCTGCCCCCCCTCTTTCCACGCCCCACTTATGCCATCCCCTCTACCTCTCTCACTTGCTTTCCCCCACCCTCACTCACTTTCACCAGGCTGGGGCAGAGAGTTTGGGTGTGGGAGGGGATGTGGGGTTGGGCTCTGGGAGGGAATTTGGGTGTGGGGTGCAGGCTCTGGGCTGGGGAAGAGGGTTGGTGTGCGGGAGGGGGTGAGGGCTGTGGGAGGAAGTTTGAGTGCAGGAGAGGGTGAGGGGTGCAGACTATGGGAGGGAGTTTGGGTGCAAGGTGCGGGCTCAGGGCTGGGGCAGGGGGTTTGTGTGTGGGACGGGGTACAGGCTGTGGGAGGGAGTTTGAGTGCAAGAGAGGGTGAGGGGTGCAGACTATGAGAGGGAGTTTGGGTGCAAGGTGCGGGCTTTGGTCTGGGGCAGAGGTTTGGGGTATGGGCTCTGGGCTGGTGTTTGAGTGCAGGAAGGGGTGTAGGCTCTGGCCAGGTGGCACTTACCTTGGAGGGCTCCTGAAAGCAACTGGTACATCTCTCTGCCAGGGGTTCCTAGGAGAGGGGGGCCCCGGGATCTCCACTCACTGCCCCTGCCCACAGGCACCGCCCCACAGCTCCCATTGGCTGCAGTTCCTGGCCAATGGGAGCTATGGAGTTGGTGCTTGGGGTGAGGGAAGCATGCGGAGACCCCCTGCCTCTTCCAGGCGCTGCAGAGACATGCCGGCTGCTTCCAGGAGTGGCATGGAGCCAGGGCAGGTGGGGAGTCTGTCTTAGCCTTGTTGCACTGCTGGAATTTTAGTGTCTAAAATCTCCCAGTTTGGGTTCAGTAGCCTCTGGGAAAGAGAGGGATGGGAAGGAGTTAATCATCAGGGCCCGTAGACCCCATGGAGTACCCCTGGGCCCCCCCAGGCATCCGCAGGACCCCACTTTGAGAAACTCTGGTCTAGCAGTTAGGGAACTAGAGTTCAGTTCCCTGCTATGTCACAGACTTCCTCTGAGACTTTGGGTAAGTCATTTTGTCTTTCTGCACCTCAGTACCTTATCTGTAAAATGGGGGGAAATAGCGCTGCCTTAGTGCTTCAGGGTATTAGAATGATAAACACACTAAAGATTGTGTGGTGGTCAGATAGGTAGCCCAGCCACCTAGTTTTTCTGTGGCAGTGCACTGAGCAATGGACAAACTGTAAAGCATCCCTTAGGAGAATGTAGACAATTTCTAATGATATCCTGTAAATAACTCCATCCATAAATCTGAAGGGGGAGGGTAGGAATAAGGGGAAGAATTCTTATGTGAGCAAAAATTTACCACCTCACCAGATTTCCAATGATGTATTTTGTCAATGGTAAATTGTTGTCGCTATACAATATAATGTTCTGTATGTAATCTATTACTGAGATGACCGAAAGCTTGCTCAAAAGTGGCAAGAGTGGTTAAATATGAATGCAGTGTTGTAGCCGCATTGATCGCAGGACATTAGAGAGACAAGGCGGGTGAGGTAATATCTGTTATTGGAGCAACTTCTGTTGATGAGAAGGACAAACTTTCGAGCTTACACAGAGTTAGTCCAATAAAAGATATAAGCTCTCCCACCTTGTCTCTCTAAAATAATTGAACAAACATTGCAGATATAAACAGATTCTGGAGATGTAAAATATAAATTGCGGACAATACATGTATCGTGGAACTGTGTTTAAAAATTACTTCCTCTTTTCTTGTGCAGTTTGATGTATCACATGATAATGGAAATCTGAAAGGGTCCTGGTAGTGCAGGATGGGTTTCAGAAGCTTTAGGGCGTGCCACCCCTGAAGAAGTGGTTTCTGAGAAAAAAACAGATTTCTCCAAACAAACTTGGAATTCTGGCTAGATACAATAGTTTAAAATAGACATTTTCTTTCATCGAACTCCTTATGGGAGATTGTTCATGGCCCGCATGCAGGTGTGCAGCTGAGGGGCAGATCTGAAGAACCTTTCTCCACCACTTGGTGGGATTATGCACGGAGCAAGTGTCCATTGGGTGTGTCTGCATTGTTGTGCTGATGTGTAGGCAGACCTGAATTAGCTCACTAAAAATAGCAATGAAGCTGCTGCGACCTTGGTTAGGTGCCTGAATACAAGCTTGCTTGGGACCCTGGGGATGTAATAGAGTGGCTAGCCCTTGCCTATGCAGCTGTGACTTTACAGCAGATGTTAGCAAGCTAGCGCAGGCATGTCTACATGTGCTGCAATCACACCTCCCAACTGCAGTGTAGACCTACTTTTTGGGTTGTCAGTGATACTGTAATGGCCAACGTGTGGCTATGCCCTTTAACAGCAAGGCTAACCTCTTGTATTTTGCAACTGTTTTTTGCTGGAGAAACCCCCGTCTCTGTCCCCTAGCTTGATGAAAATGGTTTTATTAAAGCCTACAGAAGACAAAATGGAAGCAAAAATAGTTTAACCAGTGGAGACAGGAAGAGGTAGCTTAATTTCTGTAGTTTCCACTTTGCTGCAGGCCACTGGCAGCTGCTATATAGTCTGTTTTTAAAGTTCTTTATTTTATAATGTATATAACATTTGTGTAGTGATTATATAATCAAAATGATATTTTAACATACTCATTTTGTTCTCCATTACCTTTTAAAAATGAAAGACAAAACAGTGTGTACATTTAAGTCTTTGAATCTAAAAGAGGGGAACAAAAATCACTTTAGTGATAAGTTACTTATAATTTTGATAGGTTTTTCTAATAACTGGGAAGGCAGGAAATACCATGAGACAGAACCTTCTCATACTATGCTCAGCTCCTCCCAGGATTAGAATCCCTCATAACATCACTGGAACTGACCCATATGAAAAACAGCTGCAGTTTAACTGTGAGAAGGCTGCACTCTTCCTGTGCTTGGAAAGCATTTTTTGATTAACTGTAGAAAAAAAAATAATAAAAATCCTCAGCAGTTTAACTTCTGTTATTAAAACCTGTAGTAGGAAAAAAATGTTACAGCAGAAGTAGTTTAGCTAATGCAAACAGGAAGATGAAGTTTAATTCCATCTCTAGTTTCCAGTTCATTGCTGATTATAGGCAAGTAAGTTATATTTAATAGTTTTTTAAGTGTACAGTATAAAGTGGATTCATGGATGAGCTTTTAGCAGGTAGCTCAGTGAATTAATTGACTAAATACTTTGGAACTGTGAAGACAACAGTGAAAATAAGGCTCACGAATCCCATGATTTCCTATCTTGACTTATAAATAAAGTGCTGTCACCTCAATAAAGCATGTCCTGTTTACATTTCAGGTAAGATAACTGTCTAATATGATTGATAATATAGCATTACAGGGCACATTTAAAAGGATATGCCCCTTTACTTGAAGTATCTGTGACAATCAGGGTCCAGGCACCCCAAGGAGAGAACAGGGGATCTGAATGGCAAAGAATAAGCAGTGGAATCAACTGACTGCATACAATATTATTGTACTGTAAAAGTGTATTGAATAAGGTATTAGTTAAAAACTGGTGACAGGCTCATCATGAATATCATTGCAAGATGTACCTATGGGTTGTGTGAAGAGTATGAATGCTGGTAATGTGTTTGTTGTGCAGGTAGCTGATAAACAAGTTTGTCCTAGACAAAGGGATGTTGTTTTGCCTGTTTGCCTGTGTCTCCTAGAGTAAGGTGTTGCCAGAGACAATAGAAGTTTGTTTGCAGCTGAGTCCACAGGAAAAGCAAATTGAGAGGAGGGTAAGGAAGATGGGATGGTGTCAGCTTCCTGGAGCTCAAGCAGCAGGGGAGACAAACTTTATCTGGAGATACACTTCAGAACACATTCCAAAGGTTTACTGGACTATACAGAGAAGGGGAGAGAACCTCTTAGCTATCCATCATTTAGAGGCAAAAGAGGTCAGAGCTCTTAGAATCTGGAAAAGGTAGATCCTTCAACTATGTGAGCTGAAGTCTCTGGGAGCTGACTATAGGTGAGAGTTTGCCTGAGACCACAACTGTACTCTGTTAAATTTTAGACACTAGAAAGTGTGTTTTGTTTTGGTTTTGTTTGTAACGATACCTGGCTCTTTTTCTGTTGCTTAGTATCACTTAAATCTCTGTTCTTTGTTAAACAGTCTTAATTTTACTATAAACCATCTCAATGCTGTTACAGAGAATTAAGTGTGACTCCTCAGCTAAACTAGCAGGCTGGTGTGTGCTGTATCTCACTGGAGGCGGAGGACTTAATAATTTGTGGGAGTGTCCAGTGAGAGGGACTGGATGCTGCAGGGAGATGTTTCTGAGGAACTTGGGAACTGGGGTGCACTGACTGTTACCTGCAAGTCAAAGTCTGCACTGGCAGAGTCTCGAGGAGTTTGCTGGCAAGGCAGATAGACAGGAGTGTCAGGGAACTGACACACAGGCCACGTCTACACTACCTGATTAATTCGAACTTGTTTAAACCGGTTTTATAAAACCGATTTTATAAAATCGATTTAGTGCGTCCACACTAGGATCTTTAATTCGAATTTGTGCGTCCATGGTCCAAGGCTAGCGTCGATTTCAGGAGCGGTGCAAACTGTGGGTAGCTGTTTCACACAGCTATCCATCAGTTCCCCACTTCTGGTTGAGATGCCCAGTGCTATGGGGCCAAAAACATTGTCCCCGGGTGGTGCTGGTACAGCCTCACCCCTCCCTTTGTGAAAGCACAGCCAACATTTTGCGCCTTTTTTCCTGGGTGAGAGATCAACGCCAAGCACAGCAAGCATGGACCCTGCTGAGACCATGGGACCGCTGAGTGATCAGTAATGCAAGCGTGCAAGTTTGGAACACCGTCACGAGCATGATCGTGACTGTCTATGCTGAGCCATGAACGAGCAATTCAGGAGAGGAAGGAGGAGGAGGAGGCATGCTACGACAGGCACCGATAGAGCGACGGACGGACATGGAGACTGAATCTCCCCTAACCACCGTGGGACCCAGCATTTTGGAGCTACTGCTGGTAACATTGGGGCCGGCTTCTACCATTGAAACGCCGATTTTGGCGCCAAGGACAAGCAGAGACTGGTGGGACCGCATCAGTTTGCAGGTGTGGACGATTCCCAGTGGCTGCAAAACTTCGCGATCGTAAGAGCATTTCTTGAACGTCTGTGACTTCTTTCCCCCTGCCTGGAACACGCCAAATAACGATGAGAGCAGCCCTCCACGGGAGAAGCGAGTGGCAATAGCCCCTGGAAGCTGGGCAACCTCAGCAGCTACCGGTCAGTCGGAATCAATTTGGAGTGGGAAAGCTAACTGTGGGGGCGCTGTGATGCAAGTAGCAAAGCAATCGTTAAGCTGCCTGCTATGAAAGTTTGTGACTTGCGAAAGTGCAGGTGATAGTGGATGGCTTTGCGCAATGGGATCCCTACTTGATGGCCGTGCCATAGATGGAACCCATATGTCCAGTATCTTGGCCCCAGAGGCACCATGGCACCCAGTAACCGTGAACCGCAAGGCGTACTTTTCCAGTGGGTGCTGCAAGCACTGGTGGATCAACAAGGGACGTTTCACCAACGGTCGCCGTGGGAATGGCCCAGGAAGGGTTCATGGCTCGCCCTTCAGGAACATACTCTCTTTTAAATACGGCTGCAAGCAAGGAAATCGACTTCCCAGACCAGAAAATAACAGTTGGCAGTTCAGTTGTCCTGTCGTTATCCTGGGTGACTCAGGCCTACACCCTGATTGCCATGGCTCATGATCCCGACCATACACAGGCAGTTGGACTGCAGTGGTCAGGATCTATTTAACACTAACAGGCGTGCTGAGCAAGCCCTGCGAGGATGTTGTAGAGTGTGCATTTGGCCATTTTAAAGGGTCGCTTCCGATCAATGACTTACTTGCTCAGACCTCAGCCAAACCAATGTCCCCATTGTGTTATTGCTGCTTGCTGTGGTGCTCCACAATCTCTGTGAGTAGTAGGGGGAAGACCCTTCCTGGCGGTGGTAGGCTGAGGAATCACCTGGCCGCTGACTACGAGCAGGCCAGACACCAGTGGGCAATTAGAAAGAGCCACACCAAGCGCGATGCGCATCAAGAGACAGCTTGAAAAGAGTTCATCAGCACGGGCCAGGTGGATTGTGTGAACTGCAGTGCTGTGTTTCCCCTTGATTGAACACTCCCTCCTCTAATTGGACTCCTCTTAAGCAAACCCACCCTCCCCCTTACTTACAGCTTGCTGAAGGAAACTGAGAAGTCAGTATAATACAATGATCAGTTCTTCTGTATTAAAAGTCATTTGGTATTAGTTAAAAATCATGAATTCTTTCTTAAAGTCATTCCCTGTAAGAAACCCACCCTCTCCTCCTGGCGCGTGTTTCTTGATTAAAAAGTAATTAGAAAAAAGAGGGCACAAGAATTATCTAGGTAATCCCTGCAATGGTGTGTGCGTTTGGGAAGGAGTGAATCGGAGGAAAGGAAAAGCCCATCAAGCCACATTTCAAGCTTTCAATGTCAGCCTCTTGTTGCGTTGGCTGTCCATGGGGAGGAGTGGGCTGGTTGCAAGAAATCCTTCCCCCACGCGTTCTAACACGTCTGGGTGAAGGAGATTGGAACGTGGGGACCCTGCGAGGGTGGTTAAACATGGGCTGCAGTGGCACTCGTAACCGCGCAACTGTTCCGACCCTACACCATGCGCCGAATGCTCCTCAGTTTGATTCATAGCAGCAGCTCCAGCGTCCATTCACGCCACGGACTTCCTGCCTGTCTTCCTAGGCTCGCACTCGTACACTTCGTTCCGCTGCATCTCACTGTCATCGAGCACCTCTCCTATCCCCTCGAGCGGTCTCTCCTGTCCTCCTCGTCGTGCGGCTGGTGGTATCTTTCCGGGTATTTTGCTATTCACTTGTTTCCTTCCAATACATTTTCTGATGCAGCTCTGTCACGCTGGCCGGGTTACTCTTCCATGAAGTTTCCGAAACATTCATTCTCGAGTTCTCTTGTCTCGCTCCGGCCTATCTTAGCTTAGGCCTTTTCCGGAGGGGTACCAAGGACAGACAAGTTGTGCAGCTGCATGGGGGCAGTGAGAAAAACAGGGAGAGAAGTATGTAAAAAGATACATTACAACAGTCGCTCCCAACACTATTGCACTTACATAGCACATTCAACCAAGTGCGTATTTTGCATCTTTAATATTGATATGCACTGGTCCTGGTGTCTCCACCACTAGCACGATGCAGTCCCGCGTCCTGGCATCATAATTAAGCTTCCATGGCGCGAGTGTATCCGTGAGTGTGGACTTCGTCCAGGGTTTATATCCACGAGTGACTATCATGCCTTGTTCCTGTTTTAAAGAGGAAACCAGTTAACCCAAACCCGCTCTTTCCCCTCCTCCCCACACTGCATTGGCTGCTATCAGGTAAGCTAATTTTATGTCATCTTTCCTCCTTCCTATTCAAGCGTGGTTCCATGCGGCAACGCAGGGCCCGGTTCCTGGCCATCATAATTCAGCTTCCATGCGCCATGGTAAGGCTTTATGTTTGTACTTCTCAGGGTTCTATCCACAGTACCTATATGCCCTCAGGTCGCTGTTAGAGGAAACCAGTAAACCCAAAACCTCTATTCCCCTCCTCCCACACGCAATGGCTTGCTATCACGGTAAGCTATGTATGCCATTCTTCCTCTTCCTTCCCCCCCCCTCAATGGTGCTCATAGCTGGGAAGTTCCCTGCTCGGGCAAACAACAGAAAGCCCTGCGCAAACTACTTCCTCCCCTCCCACAGTCAAGCTATGGGCAAGGCATGGTTAAAGTGGCAGCACAGTCGGAACATCGCCATGTTTGCCCCCTAATAAAAAAACATTCTCAATTTCCCCCAGGTTACAAATTGAACGATATCACTCTGGTGAGAATAACAGCGGAAGATACCGAATGTATGTTTCTTGACTGCGAGCATGGCCAGGTGCTTACACACTGTGCTTTGTAAGCAATGATTCGAATTACGTGATGCATGCCTGAGGGGAAAGTCTCGTACATGGGGACCGATAAGGCCGCTTGCCCCGAAATCTACTGAAAGGCTTTTGAGTAGCCTCCAGTATCGATTATGGAGATTTACTTCGGAGGATTTCACTCCATCCCCAGACATGTTAACGAACTTTTCGTGTACTTTACTAGCTGCGAAATGACTGAACAACCCCTGATTGTACACCCCTGCTGCAAATTAATCAATTAAAAAACGCTTGTTTTAAACCCTGCTTTTAAATTTTAGAAATGTTACACTCACCAGAGGTCCCTTCCATGGCCGCTGTCTGGATAGGGGTTGGGTGGGCTGGGAGGTAATTCAGGTCACAACAAAGCCCGGGCTGGTTGTGGGTAATTGAGAGCTGGTGATATCAGCAAATCTCTTTCCTCTTCATCTTCCTCATTCTTCACCCATCAGCAGAATCCTCAGCCACGGTTGTATTGCAAACCACGGCCTTGATCCATGGCAGGGTGGGGGTACTGGTTGCACAGCCCCCCAACTTGCATGAGCTCGCATAGAAGCGGCATGTTGTCGAACCTGCTCCAGGACCTTCTGTTTGCTCTCTGGTTTTCTGGTCTGCCTGGCTCAGCTCTTTCACTTTATTCTGCACTTGTACTGAGGTCTCTCCTGTGTCCTTTTGCAAGTTCATAGACGTTGAAATTCTTTTCAAAATATTCTCATTTCGTTTTGACAACGGAGTTTCTGTTGAGCACTGTATCCCTCTTCCCCAGATGAGCGATGAGATCCAGTACTCTTGGTGTGGATCCAGGCTGGTGCTTTTTTCTATTCTCAGGAGACTGCATTGATTACCTTATCTGATGAGCCTCGTGGTCACTGTGCTGAATCAAGCTCCACGCTGCACCAAACAGGTAAATGAATTCAAAAGTCCGCGGGGGCTTTTCCTGTTACCTGGCCACGTGCATCGGAGTTCTGAACTGACTGTCCAGCGCGGTCAGTGGTGCTCTGTGGGATACCTCCCGGAGGCCAGTAACTTCGATTTCCGTCCACACTACCATAATTCCGATTTAGTAAAATCGATTTTAGGGTTACTCCTGTGGTTTTGATAGAGTACAGAAATTGATTTAAAGAGCCCTTTAAATCGATTTACAGGGCGGTGTAGTGTGGACGGGTGCAGCGTTAAATTGATTTAACGCTGTTTAAATCGATTTAACGGCGTAGTGTAGACCAGGCCACAGTTTAACAGCAGCAAAGCTCTCACTTGCTGAGGCAGAGGGGTAAGACAGGTGCTTACAGTTCCAGCTGTCCTGAACAGAACAGCACAGCACCTTTTGTGTAGGTACAGAAGAGCTGTATTTTTTTTTTTAGATGGAAGCTTTGTAAATAAAACACTGCTTGTGCAATTGCACAATAATCAATATAGGGCCTGACCCTGAAAGGTGTGTTGCGCACTTAATGCTTCCATGGAAGTCATTCAAAATGCTTGGCACCTTTTTGCAGTATTATAATGGCCCTGCACTCCTCCCCTGTTCCCTGGTAGGGACTGTGCTGTTAGGTGACCTATCGGATCCCCTGGATGTAACTGGCAGGGCAGTCCACCATCAAAGGCCTCCCCTTTGCAGCAGGAAAGGGCTGGAGATGCAGAAGCCCTATTTAGCCAGAGCCATATCATAAAAGGGGCTGACCATGTGGCTGGGGGGAGAGGGACCCCATGCTACCCAACCATGCAGAAACTCGGGGAGAGGTTCAGGAGATGGTATTTTAGATACCACTGGAAGGGAAAGCCTAGGGCTGTGGAGAACAGGACCTGTACTACAAATGCCCTTCCCTTCAGACAGGCATGCTACTTCTCTTATCATAAAGATTGGCTACTGCAAGCACTGCCTTGCCTTCTCGCCACCTATGCTACAGCAACAAGGAATTGGTTTGGAAATAGAACCATTTCTGTTTTCTGTGCAGAGGAGAGGTAGAGAGCTAGGTGGACCATTGGTCTGACCCAGTATGGCAGGCTCATGTTCTTATGACACAAAGATTATATAGCAATGCAAGGAGACTCAGTAACAAAGAGGGGCTGGAATTGCTCATTTATAAGCATAAATTCAATCTAGCTGGCATTATTGAAAGTTGGTGGGATGATTCACCAATGATAAAAATCAATGGTTTTAACCTATTTAGGAAGTATCAAGTGGACAAAAGGGAAGGGGGAGTGGCACTGTAACAAAAAATCATTACCAGTTTCCAAGTCACTGGTAACTTAGAAGAAAATATTCTTGAATGCTTTTGGATCAATATTCTAACAGATAAAACACAAGATGGGGTATTAGCTGGCATTTGTCAGAGACCAAAGATATTAGGGAACTGATAATCACCGCTTTACGCATCTATCCATAATGTATAGGAAAAAATCCCTGCACGATCATGGGGGACTTCAATTTGAGTAACATATTCTGGAGGTGTCATACTGCCAGAATTAAAAGGTCCTTGGAATTTCTATATATTATAGCTGACAATTTCCTAACTCAACACAGGGAAATTCTTTATTAGACTTTGTCCTAACAGCTAAAGAGGAACTGATCACAAACTAAAAATTAATGGTAGCATTTAGGTATAAGTATTCATGACTTGATCACATTTATAATATTCAAGCAGAAAAAAGTCCAGACCGGTAATATATATTTTTGGTGCTTGAATAGGGCCAATTTCACAAAGCTGAGAACAATTTTGAGCCTGGGAGGAAGAATTTAATCAGAAACATGAATTGTAATTGGGAATGATTTAAGAACATCTTACTAGATGGCCAAAAAGCCACAATTGAGGAGAGAGGCCATATTGGTTAAAAAACTGACCTGATTTAGAAGGGAGTGAAGGCAGCTATAAACAATCATATATAGCTAATGGAAAAAAGAAGTTAATAATAATGAATATAAATCAGAAGTTAGGAACTGTAGAAAATTGATAAGGGAAACCAAAGGACAAAAGGAGAAATCTGTAGCAAGAAGAATTAAGGACAATAAAAAGGAGTTTTTAAAATATGGCCCACAGATCTGTAATAATTTAGGAAAATTGCACGTGGCCTGGTCACTGAGGTAAGGTTACTGGATAGCTGTAATGGGTTATTAGAATTTCCTATATGAATGTATTGGTCTAGCTATATAGGGGGGCTACTGGAAAAACAAACAACAAAGCAACACAATGGCTCTATATAAGCGACAAGCACTTGGGAGGTGGGGACTGGCAGTTACAAGACAATGGACTACTTCCAGGCCTACTCTAGCCGAAGTTATAGCTATTTCTCCAAGGCTGGGAGCCTAGAGATCAAGGAGTGACTAAACTGCTAAAAGGACTCTCTGGAAGTAGGTTGGAGGAGTTGTGAGTGAGCTGTTACTGGTGAGAACAGACTGAGATGGAAGAGGCTCAGGTCCTGTGGGAATGTCTGCAGCAGGTGAGGCCTGGCTTCCCCAGCTTCCAGGGAAAAGCAGGCATGTGTATAGACTGTTTGTTTTTTTAAAGATTTGTTTTCTCTGAAATGCTTTGGTTCTGAATACACAATACTTTTCTTTAAGAAGGCTGACTGGTGATGGAATATCACAGGTCATAGCTCCTCGAGGGAATGGAACTGCAGGTACTGAACATACTCTGGCCCTGCTCAGGTAATGATTAATACCTTGGATGGCAGACAATGGCCTGGTCTGAGACTGGGAGAACTGGAATCATGTGATTCCACCCTGAGAAAGATGTCTCAAGGCCAGAGATCTGAGAGGGGAGCACTTAGAAACCAGGAGGGGTCAGAGGTGAAGTTAGTCCAGTCACTGTGAAACTGAGCATGGAGTACTGTGAGCACAGAAGAGATGTAGGGTTCCCCTAAAATCTTCATGGGTCACCTCAGAGCCCCAGCCCCAGTGATTGCTCTTTGGGATGTACTGAATCAGTTATACAGAATGTTTAGAATGCTACTAAAAGTGTCTCAAACCAGGGAGACCCCCATGTAATTCAACTAAACTCCCACTGAGCTACAAATAAAGACTAGGCAATAGGTGTAGAGAAGTATCAAATTACTCACATAGGGGAACTATGCAAATGAGAGGTACAGGAGTTATTATGCAGATACTGGTGGTAAATCTCTGAGCATGCCCAGGGTGAATTGCATGTTTCCAGAAACCTGTGTTTAGAACGGATCTAACTGCTTGCATTGGGTTCATTCACGAGCTGTCTTACCTGTCCGTATCACCACTCTGTGGGCAATGTAAAACTGCTGCCACTCCTCTTGTGCATTTGCTCTGGCCCCTAAATGTGCCAGGTGGTTCAGCTGAGCCAGTGCAGAGAGGGAAGTAAGCTGAACCAGCTGTCTGCTGCTCTTTGGTGAATGGGGAGGCAGACTTAGGGTCACAACTCAGTGCCTGCTGAGCTTTTCGGATAGCAAAACTATGCACCGTCCCTTTGCTCAATGCTGGTAGTAACTCCATGATCTATCCGACAGGTGACAAAAATGAGGTGCTTTTTCTCCAGCCAGTCTGACTCCTGAATGCTTTACTCAACATTTCAGTAGGGCTGCTAGAGAATGTCTTAGGGAGGGTGGGGAACAGAATGATCTTAGTTCAAATTATTGACAGGAAATTGTTTTAGTTACAGCTGCTAGCAATTATTATGGCTGCTACTGAATTACATGCAATGAACTGGCCCTTGATTAATAATAACTTCAGAAGGAACAAGCCTTACCCCACTTTCAAGTTACTGTACCTAGATTCCTTTCTATTAGAGCATTCTCTTTCTTTAAAGAGATCCATTATTTGAGCCCTGGGTGATTGCCAAAAATAGAGTTCAGCAAGTGTGCTGACTTTAACATTGTCCTCCTAGTATCATATATTAGTTCAAACAAACCTAATAATTTCACTTTCTCTGTGGGATCCTTTGCCACTGCAGTGCAGCAATACTAAGTTCTAATGATTTGAGCCAAATTCATCCCTGCTGTAACTCCACAAGCCCAAAGAAGTTACTCCAGAGATGCATATAGCTCCAAGTGATGGTGTCACAGAGCAAGCAACTGCATTTTCTGCAAGAGCACAGCACTGTCCAGCATAATTTACTGACATATATATATTTAATTATATCAATAATCGCTCTCATGACCTAAACACTTTGGAAGAACAACTCCAATAAAGCTCTTTTCCAAATATTTTTGTTCATTAACTGTCCTAAGTTCACTCTGAGTTAAAAACCTTTCCAATGTAATGTCTTCAATCTCAAGACATGATATGTCTGGTGTTGTCCTGTTGAAGAACATCTGGGCTACCATACACACACATACATACACAAAAGCAGCACCCTCTGGACATTTACTTACTTTGTAGCCTATGTGAGAGGGGTTCTCCAAAGTTTTCCTCATTGTGGACTGCATTTGAAGCTACAGATCTTCTTATAAAGCCAACTCTCCTTCCAGATTCCCAATCCTGAGTCTATACCTTCCATCTGGCAACTTGGAACATTGCTTGGTTACACTGAAAAGAAAACAGCAAGGATAGCATTAAGATGAGAGAAAAAGGCCTCTTGCCATTATAGTTGCTTGGTTATATATCTGATTTGTCTATGATTTTATATTGTGCTTGTCATGGTATCTGAGTCCCTCTGTTTTATATCTCTGCTCTTTACCTCCTCTCTGAGTCAATATTTTACCTACCTTATAAGCTAAACAATCCCGGTGAAATCATTCCACAAGGTGTAATTGATGGTAGAACTTAACCCTGAGGTATAGAACATTAAAAGAGCAATGCATCTGATTTTAAATGTTGAATCTCCCCTCATTGCCTGCAGCTTCTGCTTCTCAGACATCTAATTCACATTATTGATTCTGTCTTCTTGAGTTTGAACCTGAGACCATAGATGAATTTCTACAAAGACACAGAGCAACTCTCAGGGTGCTGGGAGGTTAGTGTTTAAGTTTAGCTGAGTTGGGTTCCAAATACATGTTTCCATGTAACAAGACTTAGCTATATTTACATACTGCTGTTCTGATGGCTTCTGAAACATAGAAAACAGTAAGGCCCAGGGCTCACAAACTATTTAAAGGGATACTACTCAATTCCTATAAACTACAAGTTGGTTGTAAAAGCCTCTTGAAACCCTAAAACAATTGTGGGCTGTACTGCAACTAGCAAGAAGCATCATTGCTTGCTGACTGACAGACACTTCACTATTGGACGCTCATTATATTGTGACAGCTAAGAAAGACAAGACTGTCCTCTGTCCTTGCTTCCCCAGCCAAGACATGTATTGATAGCCTATGAGTACATTTCATTTAGTAAGGAGCTTTTCTTTGTATTATTGTATTAGAATCACTAGAAGTTAATGCCAAAATAGCTCTTTAAAAACTAGTTCAGTTGAACTACACAGGCCCCAAATTCCTTTGTTTAGTGACTAAATCCAATCTTTTGCTTCCTTGTTAGTATGTGGCTGGCCACCCAGTTAGCATCAGGGGTAGAGAAATATTAACAGCAGCTTTCCAAGATATATTGAGACATAAATTCTGCTGAAGGTTCAGTTAATGTTTTTTATAGTCTTGTTTCATTGCACCATCTTAAGCAAGGGAAAGAACTCTAAATACAAGGAAAATGAAGAAACTATGTGAAAGCAACGCTAGATCCATGATTAAAGGTCATGTTCTTGGTGGCTTTCCAGAATTGTTTAGTTGTGATTCAGATATACAGATTGGGGCTCTTACAGCTAGGACATACAGAGCCATGGCTGTGTGATTTATAATTGTGTGTTGAATCATTTCTGGAATGGGCTCCAGGGATCCATTCAGGACAAGAAACAAAGTTGTGTCCATTGTTGTTTGAGTGTTCCATCCAAATCAGACTTGATTGGGTTCTGTAGTGTGCTTCAGGGACACTGAAACAGGGCTGAATTGTAAATGAGTGGAGATACAGCAGGTTTAAAACAAACACAAGAAAGTATTTTTTCATGCAACACACTGTCAACCTCTGGAACTCCTTGCCAGAGGATGTTGTGAAGGCCAATACTATAATGGGGTTCAAAAGGGATCTAGATAGATTCTTTGAAGATAGGTCCATCAATTGCTATTAGCCAGAATGGGCAGGAATGGTGTCCCTAGCCTCTGTTTGCCAGAAGCTGGGATTGGGTGACAAGGCATGGATCACTTCTGTTCATTCCCTTTGAGGCACTGCCAGTGGCCACTGTCAGAGGACAGTGTTATATCCTTGGGGGCAGCTGGTTTAGGAAGAAATCACTTGAGGCCACACAGCAGACAACTAACAAAACTACCATTTATTTACAGACACAGAGCTCCCTAACCGGCAGAAGCTGGCTGGGCTATCCCCTAATAATCTAACTCAGTTGCCATAGGAACAAAAACCATGACAACCAAATACACAACATATTCCTCCCCCACATAAGAACATCCCCTAAATAAAACACACACTAGACTAGAGAAAGAGGGTAGACTGCCTCCATTCCCGGCTAAACCCTGGGGATTATTTTGCCCCATAACCGTGGGTTCGCCCTAGCTAAAGATCCAGCTGATGAAGAGGCCTTCTGTTTCTAGGTGGATTAGGGCGAACTTCTGGTGTTGTTGCACCTGAAAGTACCATGGGCTCAGGGTCCGCAGCACGAACAGGTGAGGAGGTGGTATCAGCTCGTGCTGGGCAAAGGGGTATCTCAGCCGCCGGCAGTAATGGAGGAGAACAATCAGGAACAGGTGATTGGTGATGGTGATTCGGTGTTTCACCAGAAGAGGTGAAGTCAGACCACTCAACTGCTGATATGTCCTGAGAACTGGCATGACCTGGCAACAGCTGATCTACATGTCGCCACCAGGTAAGATTCTCTGCAGTCCGGACTGTGTAGGAGACAGGTCCTGTTTGAGTGATGATCGTGGCAGGGACCCATTTAGCTCTGGAAGTATAATTCCGAGCCAAAACTGGCTGTCGCGGGCTAAAGGTTCGGTCTTTTGCTCTGGGTGCCCGTCTGATGACTTGATATTGCTGCTGATGTTGCACAATTTGTCGGGATTCAGAAGGTTTCAGCAGATCAAAGCAAGTGCGCAGCTGTCGTCCCATCATTAGAAAGGCTGGGGATGCCTGGGTCATAGCATGAGGTGTGTTTCTGTAGGAAAAGAAGGTATCCAGATGCTTTTGAATGGAGTGTTGTCCCCTTGCTGAGTTCAAAGCGTGTTTCATTGTCTCCACAAATCTTTCAGCTAATCCGTTGCCGGATGAATGATATGGTGCTGATGTGATGTGGTGTACTCCATTTGCCTTCATAAAATTTTGACACTCCTGAGAGACGAACTGCGGTCCGTTGTCGCTCACAAGTTGTTCTGGCAGACCGAAACAACTAAAGAGTACCCATAGTTTTTGGATAGTACTCTCTGCAGTAGTGGACTGCATTATAGAGACTTCTGGCCATTTAGAATGGGCATCTACTGCCACCAAGAACATGCTTCTTCAAGGGGGCCAGCGAAGTCAATGTGAATACGTTGCCACGGGTTTTCAGGCCAGTCCCATGGGTGTAGGGGTGCCCACTGGGGTGCATTCCTCACACTCTGACATGACATACAAGCTTTTGCCTTCTCTTCAATAGCACTGTCCAATCCAGGCCACCAAAAATAGCTCCGTGCAATTTCCTTCACGCGCACTATTCCACAGTGACCAGAATGTGATCTCAGTGGTGATGGAATAATAACACATCTCCCCCACAACAAACAACCAGATTGGACCGATAACTCCATCCTCCTGGACATGTAGGTAACAAGGTCGGGTGAGACCGAAGAGGTTTGTCAAGATTTTCCATGCATCACCAGGTCCATAACTTGGGACAATACTGGGTCAACGCGAGTTGCCTTCTTTATCTGAGTAGCAGTGATGGGTGTATTCTCTACCTGTTCAAAGTAGAAGATTTCCTTTTGGGCACTATCTTGACGTTTGACCGGCAAAGGCAACCTTGAGAGGCCATCTGCATTGCCGTGCAGAGTGGATTTCCGATATTTGATTTCATATGTGTGTGCTGAAAGTAACAATGCCCAACGTTGCATACGACTAGCAGCTAATGGGGGAATGACTGTGTAGGGTCCAAAAATTGACGTCAGAGGTTGATGGTCTGTGAGAAGAGTAAACTTTCGCTCAAACAGGTACTGATGAACTTCCGAATTCCAAAAACAATTCCTAATGTCTCACATTCGATTTGGGCGTAGTTAGTTCTTGCGTTGCTTAGAGTGCGTGAAGCAAAAGCAATAGGTCTCTTCTCTCCGAAGACATAAATGTGTAACTATTGCTTACCGCCACTCCCTAAGGGGAGAGCACTTGCAGTGCCAATGTAGGGGTAAGGAATGGATCAAATGCGTTAGAACTTCAGAATTTTAGCAATGCATGCCTGGCTTGTTAATGCAACATCACAGGCTCAGTCAACTTCCAGCCTGTGTTCTGCCCACAGGAGCTCATGAAGTGGTTTAGCCGTGTGGCTAACTGTGAGATGAACTTTCCATAATAGTTCAATTAGTCCTAGAAATCAGTGCAGCTGGCTTACATTTTGAGGTGGGGAGCCTCCACAATGCTTTAACTTTGCGGGCCTTATGAAACCTGCAATAATGACGTGTCCCAAATATTCAACGAGGGTTGAAGATTCACACTTGTCTTTGCGAACTCGTAGGCCATAGTCTTCCAGTCTTTGAAGGTAAGCCTCTCTAAATTCTTTAAAGTGATGCCTTCTTCATGCTTCCAGTGACCAGATATCATCCAGATTAGAATGAACCCTGACAAGCCACACAACATTGGTCCATAGCCCTGGAACAGGGCGGGAGCAGATCGTATCTGAAGGGAAGGTGACAGTATCGATAAGCCCGTTATGAGTCACAATAGTGCAACAGCTCTTGGGACTTTTCATCACGTGCGATCTGTATAATATGCTGACTCAGATCAATCTTACTAACTTTTGTCCCCCAGCACAGGCCCTGCGAGAGGTCATCAATTGGGAAGCAGGTTGCTCGGCACACAACTGAGTTGACAGTGACTTTAAATATCTGCAGAAATCCGGAGTAAGCCATCTTTCTCACTATGGAACAGGATAGGAGTGGCCCTGGGCTATGGGTTAACTGGTATTCAGGACTCGCATTGGTGATAACAGCGCTCCAGGTCTGCGTTCAACTTTTTGGCCTGATGACATATGGCACAGTTCGGGCTTTCAGATATTTTGGTGGACTGTCAGGTTTAATGTTCCATGTCACAAGTGATTCCTTCATTACTTTCCAAATCCTCTCACGAAACAACAGCATGTTTCTTAGATAGGATTAGGCTGGGTTCTTTCTTAAGTATGTCCGGTGCACTTCTGCCCAGTTCACAACTGAAATCTTCCAAGCCAAGACCTACCCATTAAGCTGGGTGTTACCTCTACCAAAACAGTGGCAATTTAGCAGCCTGTCATGTGAGCCCACCTTAACATCAATAGTCCCAACATGGGCACAGCATCTCCGTATACATCTTACAGAGACAGTCTTTTGTTTGCGTTAAGCGGAAGATCTGTAGCTTTCTTTATACCATCGCTCGGAGACCAGCGAGAATGGCGCACTGGTGTCGTCATCGATAGGTTTCGATCCGAACAATCGGGGTTACCAGTATTCATGTGAGCCACTGCAAAGACAAAACATTGCCATGAGGGTGTCACTGATCATCCTGGTCTGCTCTAGGGTAATCAGGTTCCTCTTTTTGTCCGGCCAGACCACAAGCCTCTTTTCTTTGTTACAGGCACACTCAATGTGTCCCTTTTGCCAATGTGCCGACACACCAGGTCCTTAACACCAGCATTCTGACGCTGACCACAGCGTAACATTCTGACTCTGCACAGTTTTGTGGCTAGGTCTTGTGACACTTTTTGCACCTAGAGGATGCACCGATGTATTTGTGCCTCTTTTAGGCCGTTCATGAGACAGCAATGATCAACAGCCTTCTGTAATGTAAGCTGAGCTCTGTCAGTAGGTACTTCCTATAGCTTACTGTAGAGGCCACAACTAACCTGTACGGCGGCATATTTAAACATCTCTTTAAATTCACAGTTTCTGCTAGCTTTTTTAAATTGCTACAAATTGTCCAACTGTTCACCTTCTTTTGGTCTCTTTTGTGATACCAATATCTTTCAGCAATTATTAGTGGTTTTGGGGAAAAATGGGACCCCAGGATTTCCACAATGTCACTGTAAGATTTAGTCTCAGGCTTAACAGGGTGTAGTAAGCTGCGTAGCAGGGAGTAGGTTTTAGCCCCTACAACACTTAAGAATATTGGCACCTTCTTCACTTGTGTAATGTCATTTGCAATAACAAAAAGCTCAAAATGCTCAGTATACATATGCCACTGCACTAGTTTCTCATCAAAAGTTTCCAGCGGCCCAGTCAGAGTAGCCATGATTTTTAGTTTCACTTTCACAGTCAGTGCAAACAAGCAGTTTTTTTGTTTGTTTGTTCTTTACTTTGACTTCTACTTCCTTCTGTTACTGGAGCAGCACCGGAATCTCATCTATCGTCGTCACTTGTTATAGCCTTAGGGGCAGCCGGTTTAGGAAGAAATTACTTGAGGCCAGACAGCAGACAGCTAACAAAACTACCATTTATTTACGGACACAGAGCTTCCTAATCAACCGAAGCTGGCTGGGCTATCCCCTAATAATCTAAGTCAGTTGCCACAGGAACAAAAACCATGACAACCAAATACATAACAGACAGGATTCTGAGCTTGATGGACCTTTGGTCAGACCCTGTATGGCCATTCTTATGTTCCTGTGAGTGGCTTCATAGCTTGAAGAACCAACGAGGAGTCCTTGTGGCACCTTAGAGACTAACAATTTTATTGGGCATAAGCTTTTGTGGGCTATAATCCACTTCATCAGATGCATGGAGTAAAAAATACAATAGCTTCTAGAGTGAACTACAGCAGTGAAAGTGAAGACATGAACTGAACTAAGACTGGATAATTGTAGAACACTCCAGGTAAAATTAGGATTCAAACATGAACTCAAACCTTCAATTAATGTTTGAACAGGGCAAATAAAACCAAATTCTGAGGAAAAGAGAAAAATCTACTGACCATTGCATAAATTCTTAAACTAGAAATAATGAGATTCATAGAGACATTGGAGTTGGAAGACGACAGTTAATGTATAGTTCTTCCCTACAGTAGTTCTAGGGTTTTGTCTAGTCTATCTTTAAATCTTAAGAGATGGTGTTTACACCATTTCTATTACTGACTAGTCCAAAGGCTAATAAATCTAATAGGAAGTCTGCCCTAATGTTTAAAGGGTTTTTTTTTAATTGTCTACACATTTAACTTGCTCCTACTGCACCAGTTAATTTCATTGTGACAATTAAATATGTTGTTCAGCCTTCTAGTTTGGTGATATAGCCATTTAAGAAGAGATGCTATGGGCCCAATTCTGATTTTAAAAACTGGATACTAGCACACATAAATGGTCCTTAAAAGGACCATCAGTGCCTTTGTGCACACACGTAGAGTAACAGGATTCTCTAGATATGTTGTGCTGGAGATACAGCAGGGAACTGATCCCTTAGGTCAGGGATGTCTGAACACTGCTCAGCACAAGGCTACACTGACAATTTCTTAGGAGCCCAACCTAGTTTCATAAAAAGAGACCCATTATGACTACCCACATTTTGAATAAAGGGGTGAACTCCTTGGAGACCACAGATTTCAACCTACAATGCTACGTCTTAAACTGAACAGCCTCCCCTCATGCTGGGACCTGTAGTCTCGACAAACACCTCCATATTAAATGCAAGGGCACCCAGGGGGTTGCATTTGATCCATGAACCACATTTTGTTCACCCTTGTCTTAGGCTGGATACTGTTGTCAGAGATGATAACTTGTAAAGTGATGTACCTTATCAGTGTCTAGATGATGTTGATGTTTCTCACGTTAGCCCCCAGGAAGCTATCTAACCTCATAAGAAGTACAGATATCTACCCTGAAGAGTGTAACTCTTTAACAGACAAAGGATGGGGGGAGGGTGGAAACATATAAGCAAAGTGACCACAGTGATTGGAACTAAATTCTTGGGCGTAGAAACAGGGTAAGAAGGCTGCAGAGAGTATGTAAGTTCATAGAAGCAAGGGACTTGAAAGAGAGGAACAGTGAAAAAGAAAGCAGGGAATATGGAGAGGAACACAGAGGGCTGGGGGAACAAAGCTGGCAATGGAAGGACTGAAGAGAGAGGCAGAAGGGGTTTAGGCATACACAACCAATCAGCAAATAGAGATGAGTACTATGTATCAAGTGCTAGTTACTATAGATAAGGTATCAGTCCTGCAATTCCTTCTCTTTCAATAGCACTGGCATCAAATACCCTTTCTTCTTTATTCTCCAGTGGAGCCATGCTACCTGGGGTGCTCCTGCCATCACTGCCCTCAGATCCCTCTGTTAAAATAGTGGGTACGGAGTGTAACCCTGGAGAAGTTAATATAGCACCAGAACACTAGCTTCTTGTGCCTTCTCCCCACAGGTTTGGGAATGAGGGGGCAAATTCACAGAGCCTTGGCTAGCTTTTCCAATGAGCCCCTAACCCAACTCCCTCCACTGCCACAGAGCTGGAAACCCCCAGAGCAGCTCATGTGGGGCAAGGGAAGGGACAGAGGGCTGCAAAGGCAGATTTTTCCCTCCTGTGGGCGCAGACTCACCTCTGCAGGCATATGAGGAGGTAAACATTGTGCTGTCTGCTTCATGTTCTCACTCAGTAGAAATTAGAGCAGCAATCCACTCACTCGTTCACAGATCTGTTTTTCAAGATGCTATGTCCACCGTGTATCAAACTGTTTCTAATTATCTAGCTGAATGTCTCTGCTGAATGTCTCTGCTTTGTTCAGATGCCAAAGACAGCAAATGCTGTCAAGGAGCCTATAGCATTGGAGAGGGCTGGCTTGCACATTGTACAACTCAGCGATTGTGATCCCCATTGGTTGCAAATGGATGGTTAGGGATGGACTTTCAGAGTACTGGACACTGTTTGGGAGGCTCAGGAATAAATTTTAACTTCACAGAAACCATTTCACAACAACAAATTCTCTATTTCACCCTCCCCCCATCCTTTAAGTGTCATGATGTTACGGGTAGGGCTCACCACATCCCAAGAATTCCACTTTGCATAAAATTGAGGTTTTGCTGTTTGGTTTTGTTCATCATCAGAAATTTCAATTTGTGTTATGTGAAAAAAACCCACCTACCCCAGTATAGCCAAGAACCTAGTGGTTAGGTCACTCGGGGTATGTCTACAGCTGAGAGTGAGGCTTCCAGCTTAGGTAGACATATCCTCACCTGTAATGCAGGAGACTCAGGTTCAAGTCGCTGCTCTGCCTGAATCAGTGGGTCTTCCACATCCCAGGCAAATGCCCGAACTATCAGGCAATAGACTGAGCCTCTCGCTTTCTGATCCAGAGGCTTTTAATATAGGAGGAAAATACGGCATATGCAACATTGTATAAACTCTATATTCCAGATTTTATTTACTCTTCAGAATTTGCACAAAGTAGAACAGTTTCACCAGGCAAGAGTGAGAGAGAGAAGGCTTGTGGTTTTAACAAGTGCAACGCTCCTGGGAGAAGGGCTGGTTTTGTGCTTTATGTGATATATTTTAAAAACCTGTATTTATTGTATTGTACACTGTAGACTAAGGCTAAGATGCCAGACTAATAAACAACTTGACTTTGATTGTCATATTTTTCTTGACTTCTCTAATTTTTCTTTTTTTGCCAATTAATCCGCTAGAATGAATTATATCTAAAGGTTTTCTTATGTTTTTACCCTTTTCTCATCCCTCCAAAGTTAGTCACAAAAGGAAAAATGAAATTCTGTCACTCTAACTTTTCAAAATTTCCTCAGCTTTTAACTTTTTTCATTAAAGAAATAAATGTAAAATTGAAAATCCTTTCTCCAAATATTAAAAAAAAAAATACTTTGAGCCAAAGGATTCTGAAGCAAACACTCAACGCAAAGTAAACTTTTATAAATAAGTTAAATAAAATGCAATCTGTAATTAAAATTTGTCACAATGGTTGTATGAACAGCAATACTAAAACAAAACCAAGAGTAATTTAATTCTGAAGAGTAAATAAAATCTGTAATACAGAATTTATACACTGCTGTATGTATCATATTTTCCTGCTATAATAAAAGCTACCTAAATTTATAACATTAGTTATGAGTCTCTGAACAAAAGACATCCAATTAAGATAAGCACCTGGTCTTGCTTACAAGAATTATAGCCAAAATTTCCCCTCAAAAAGAGCTCTGTAATCATGTAACACTTTCTGATGAAACTGCAAATTCTTCTGTGCCAAAAGTATGAAGTAGGAGGTTGGTGATGAACATCACCCTGAAATAAGCTATTCCACAGCAGCATGCCAAATGAGATTTGTGTTCCAGACTATAAACTCTCACGTTCATTTTCTTATGATATGACTATTAGAAACAAAGTTTCTATTTTCTTAGTGGAATTTATACACATTTGGAAAGCCTGGCTGGAGCTGTAAACCCATACGATGTGTTCTTCGTGTTCTTGTATTGATTTATGCAGTGATTTTTATTAAAGAGTCAGTAAATGTATTATTTTTACTTATCTAACTTGTATGATTATTTTTTTTTAAAATAGCAATTTAAAAATGAACTTCAAAAGTTTCAAACTGTGACAGTCCTTTCATTTTATGGGGTGCTGTGTGAGGGGAAATGGCTTTTGCTGTTTTATGATGTAACAGGGTACGTTCCACAGATGCCCCAAGATTCTCTCAGGCTCTGTCTGTTCATGAAATTTATTTACGTTCCCATCATCAACACCAGTATTGTCCCATGCAGGAGTATTATTTACAGTGCTTCTTTACCTTTAGCCATTTCCCACAGGGCCAGGGAGGAACAGGGTGCTCCCTTCTTTGAGATCTCTGCACACTCTGAGTTCAGCTAGTCCTGGTTATGTATTTTCTCCCTCTTGCTCTCTCCTACTTCCTTCCTATGTCCTTATACCCTTCAGTGGATGACCTAATTGGCTCATCCAGCCTCCCAGCCGGATCAGCCAATTAGCCTGCACATCCCTGATCCACCTTCTCCAGGGAAGCTGACTGATGCCTAAGTAATCAGACTTTCTTAATATAGAAAAAACCAAAAGAATCAACAGGTCTTCCTACCCTCTTCTTTAAAAATGGTGTAACATTCCTTTTTGGTGATTGACCAGTGGCTTTCCCTCTCAAACAGTTTTTTTGCTGAGAAACATGACAGGATGGAATCCTTGATCCGGTCCTTCCTACATTAAAACTGCTCCCACACTGCGCTTGTATGCATCTGTGGTTACTAGGACAAACTAAAAGGTTTGTCAAAGTCTCGGGCCTTTAGCACAGAGTCAGACATGAGTGTCGCTTTAAGCTAGTTAAAGGCCTTCTAACACTCTTCAGTCCATTGAACTGCATTTGGCTGTTTCTTTTTGGTCAGGTCTGTTACTGGGGCAGCAATTTGGCTGTAGTGCGGTACAAATTGCCTCTAATATCCAGCCACCTGGTGTCCAAAGTATGCCACTCTGTTAAGGCCTATTTGACACTTTTTAGCCTTAACAGTTAGTCCTGCCTCACTTATGCGCTGGAGGACTTTTCGTAGATGCTCCATGTGTTCTGCCCATGAATCAGAAAATATGGCCACATTGTCAAGGTAGGCAAATGCAGATTCTCGCAATCCTGCTAGGAGACTATCTACAAGTTTTTGGAAAGTGGTGGGTGCATTTTGCAACCCGAAAGGGAGCACATTAAATTCATACAGCCCTACATGGGTGATGAAGGCTGATCTTTCCTTGGCGGATTCATCTAGCGGTACTTGCCAATACCCTTTGGTTAAGTCTAAGGCAGATATGAACTGGGCATGTCCCAGTTTCTCCAATAGCTCGTCTATGCATGGCATTGGATAGTTGTTTGGGCGAATTACAGCATTTAGCTTACTGAAGTCCACGCAAAAGCATATTTCCCCATCTGGTTTGGGAACTAGAACCACTGGAGTTGACCAGACCATGCACTTTCAGAGGGACGGATTACACCTATTTTGTAGCATGTCTTGGATCTCCCACTCTATAGCAGTTTTGGCTTGAGCAGCCACCCAGTAAGGTTGGGATCTAATTGGGCGAGCATTACCTGTGTCAATGGAGTGGTATGCCTGTTCGGTCCATCATGGGGTGGCTGAGAACATCAGTGCGAAGCTAGTGCAGAGCCCTTGATCTGCTGTCACTGCATACGTCTGAGAGTCATGGAGAGGTTCACCTCTTCCATGCCACTGTCACTTTTTCCTTCATAATAGACACATTCAGGCCACTCAGTGTCATCTCTTCCCTAGGCTGTAAACTGATAAACCTTTAATTGTCTGGAATAAGAGGGCTTTAGAGAATTAACGTGGCACACTTTAGCCTTTAGGTTTGAGGTGGGGGATGCTATGAGATAGTTAATAGCTTTCAGGCGCTCTTGGACCATAAATGGCCCTTCCCACAATGCTTCCATTTTATGGACCTGAAGTGCCTTCAACACCATGACCTGGTCCCCTTCTTTGAAGGAATGCTTTCTGGCATGTTTATCATACCAGGCTTTTTGCTCTTCCTCAGCCTCTTTTAGGTTTTCTCTAGCAAGGGCTAAAGAGTCTCGGAAGGTGTTTTATAGGTTGTTTACAAAGTCCAGAATGTTAGTTACTGGAGAAGGCATGAACTCCTCCCATTGCTGCTTCACCAACTATAATGGCCCCTTAACCTCACGGTCATTTGACAAGTTCAAATGGTGAAAATCCCAGACTGTGTTGTAGTACAGCCCTGTAGGCAAAGAGCAACTGCTGTAACACTAGGTCCCAATCACTGGAGTGCTCATTTATGAATTTATGTATCATGCCCCCTAAAGTTCCATTAAACTTCTCCACCAGGCCATTTGTTTGATGGTGGTAAGGGGTGGCAACCAAGTGGTTCACCCTATGAGCTTCCCAAAGGCTTTTCGTGGTCTCTGCCAGGAAATTAGTTCCCAAATCTGTAAGGATGTCAGAGGGCCAACTTACCCTGGCAACAATGTCTGTTAATGCCTGGCACACACTTTTAGCCCTGGTCTTGCTTAGAGGTACTGTTTCCGGCTGTTGGGTGGCAAAATCCATGAAAGTCAGTATGTACTGCTTTCCTCTGGGTGTCTTTTTCAGGAAAAAACCCAGAATATTCACAGCTACTCGCTGAAATGGAACCTCAATTATGGGGAGTGGCTGGAGAGGGGCTTTGACCTGGTCTTGGGGTTTTCCCACTCTTTGGCACACCTCACAAGACTGGGCATTGGTAGAAACGTCCTTGCCCATTCCCTCCCAGTGGAATGACCTCCCGAAATGGTCTTTGATCCTGTTCATCCTGTTCACCCTGATCATCTCACTAGGATGATTGTGGGATAAGCTTAAGAGCTTTACCCGGTACTTAGTTGAAACCACAACTGTCTTTGAGGATGGCAGTCTTCCTGGTATCCATCGGAAAGAGTCTCCTTGTATAAAAGTCCTCTTTCTACAACAAACCGGGATCGATTAGAAGAGCTGAGAGGTGGGTTGCTCTGTGCCATCGTACAAGCTCCCTGGAGGCTTTCATCTGCTTCCTGCTTGGCCTGGAACTGTTCCCTTGATGCTGGAGACATCAGTTCCTAACTGGATTGTGGACTTGGGCTTGGTCCTTCTGGAAGCGATGTAGGTGATGGGGCTGTTTCCATTGACAGTGCACCAGCGGAGAGCAGTTCACAATGTTGTATTTCAGGCTCCGGCTGAGCCTCTTGTGCAGGTTTAGCTGCTGCTGCTAGTGCAGGCTCGGTGGTACCCTCTGGCATTGGAGTTGCAGACAGAGTTGCAAGTGCTGGATTCAGTGCTGGCAATGGTGCTAGTTGCTCACCAGTTCTGGCTCTCGGACTGGTTCTGTCTGGGTCTCTGGGACTGGATCCACTACTGCTGTCACAGACGTTGATATGGGGTCCAGTTCCACCATGTCAGTCTGGGTTTCTGGTAACACAGACGGGGCCCTGGTAGAAGGCTCAGGAACAGGGATAGGCGTGAAGGCTTGCTTAGCCTGGCTGCGGGTGACCATTCCCTTCCTCTTGACTAGCTTCACATGGTTGGCCAAGTCTTCCCTCAGCAGCATGGAATGGGATAATCATCATAGATTGCAAAAGTCTGCACTCCTGACCAGCCCTTGTACTGGATAGGCAACTTGGCTGTAGGCAAGTTTAAAGAGTTTGACATGAAGGCTTGAACCATCACTTGGGCCTCTGGGTTGATGAATTTGGGGTCCACTAAGGATTGGTGGATAGCTGATACCTGTGCTCCAGTGTCCCTCCATGTGATAACCTTCTTCCCACCCACACTCAGTTTCCCTTCACTCTGAGAGTATCTGGGAGGCATCTGGGCCTGGGGACTTTTGGTGTGATTCTGGTGTAATGAACTGCAATGCTTTGGGGTTCTTGGGGCAGTTCACATGCTCCAGCTTGTTACATTTAAAACATTGCCCAGCTGACTGGTCACTGGGGCGAGGTTGGTTGCTGGAGACTGATGCGGTGGGACGATAAGGTGTTTGGGGTTTTCCTTGGGATGTAGGTGAGGTCTTGGGCTGCCCCCGGTAGTAAGGTGTTGTCTTGGGTTGCCCCTTCTGATACCCGCTCCAACTGCTACTAGCTTTTTTCTTTTACGCCTCCTCCACCCATTTGTTTCCGATCTGCCCTGCCTCAGTTACAGTTTTGGGCTTCCCATCCAGGATGTACCTTTCTGTTTCTTCAGGAACACTCTCTGAGAACTGCTCCATTTGCATTAGGAAAGACAGATCTTCCAGAGATTTAACACTTGCTCCTGATATTCAGGCATCCCGATTTTTTACAATGTGGTAGGAGTGTTGGGAAAATGCCATGTCTGGTTTCCATCTTAGGGCTGTGAAACGCCAATGGGCATGCTGGGGTATTAGCCCCATTCTAATTCTGGCCTTTTTTAAAAAAAAGTTCATAATTGTTCATGTGGTCTTTAGGCATTTCAGCTGCCACCTCTGCTAAGGGTCCACTGAGCTGTGGCCTCAGTTCCACCATATACTGGTCTGTAGAGATGCTGTACCCAAGGCAGACCATTTCAAAATTTCTAAAAAGGCCTTTGTATGATCACCTACCTTGTAGGTGGGGAATTTTTTGGAATGGGGAGAGGTATCTGGAGAAGAACTGATAGGGTTATTTGGTAGACCCAGCTTAGCCCTTTCCAGCTCTAAGCGCTTCAGCTCTAACTTAGTATCCAAGCATTTTGCCGCCATTTCCATCTCCAAGTTCTTCGCCTCTTTTCTCTCTCCGCTTCCAACTCCAATCGCTTTAAGTCCATTTGTCTTTCATGTTCTTTCTGTCTCTCTTCAGCTTCCAATATGGCTAATTCCACTTTCTTTCGGACCTCACTTTCCATCATCTTTGCTAGCCTTCCTGCCCTAGCCTAGCCTAGCCCAAGAGCTAGGAAGAAAAAACAGCTTCTGAGTTCCCTTGCTATAGCTTAACTACTCTGCCCTCAGGCAAAGGAGAAAAAAAAAAAACTCCAGCTGCTCTCAGCTTAAAAAAAAAAAAAAACTCCAGCTGCTCTCAGCTTAAAAAAAAAAAAAAGCTACTAGTAGTTGGAGTGGATATCAGAAGAGGCAACCTGAGATGACAAACGCTGACATACTCCTATAATGTCATTTTACCTCTAGCAAGCATAAAATCACTCATGAGACATAAGACAGGGACATAAGTCTTAAGATTAGGTCAGATATAACAATTTTAAATGGTGCCCTAGTTTTTAAAAAAATGACTGGTTCATTAAATAATCCAAATAATTTCTGGGCTTTTATGAGCACAGTTGTGAGTAGCTATTTATTATCATTTGTCTTACAGTTACACTTCCAAGCCCCAACTGAGATTGAGGCTCTGTTGTGCTAGGAGCTGTACAAACACACAGTAAGAAACACTCCTTTCCTTGAAAAGCTTACAATCTAAACTGTCAGGACACACACAGAAGATAGGAAGGGAACGAACTTGAAACGTGATGTGACTTGTCCAAGGTCACACAACAGGTCATTAACATAAGAACAACCATACTGGGTCAGACCAAAGGTCCATCTAGCCCAGTATCCTGTCTTCTGACAGTAGCCATCAAGTGATCCATCCCCTGTTGCCCATTTCCAGCTTCTGGCAAACAGAGGCTAAGGACACCATCACTGCCCATCCTGGCTAATAGCCATTGATGGAGCTATCCTCCATGAACTTATCTAGTTCTTTCTTGAACCCTATTATAGTCTTGGCCTTCACAACATCTTCTGGCAAAGAGTTCCACAGGTTGACTGTGTGTTGAGTGAAGAAATATTTGCTTTTGTTAGTTTTAAACCTGCTGCCTATTAATTTCATTTGGTGACCCCCTAGTTCTTGTGTTATGAGGAGTAAATAACACCTCCTTATTTACTTTCTTCACAATTTTACGATTTTATATACCTCTATCATATTCCCCCTTAGTCTTTTCCAAGCTGGAAAGTCCTAGTCTTATTAATCTCTCCTCATACGAAAGCTGTTCCATACCCCTAATCATTTTTGTTGCCCTTTTCTGTACATTTTCCAACTCCAAAATCTTTTTTTGATATGAGGTGACCACATCTGCACACAGTATTCAAGATGTGTGTGTACGATGGATTTACATAGAGGCAATATATTTTCCGTCATATTATCTATCCCTTTCCTAATGATTTCCAACATTCTGTTTGCTTTTTTGACTACCCCTGCACATTGAGTGGATGTTTTCAGAAAACTATCTACAGTGACTCCAAAATATGTCTTGAGTGGTTACAGCTAATTTAGACTCATCCCTACTCCAACTGGGAGCTACAGAGCCCGTTCTCCATCTCATGGGGGAAGGGCTTTACTGAAGTTATTTCCTTACTCTCAGAAAGAAGGGGAGGCTAGAGATCATTGTGGAGCTCAGAGAGAGATCTGAACGTATTTATGTATAATTCAAGATTCAGTATGGCCATCCTGGCCTCAGCAATCCCCTCCCTGAATTAAGGTGATTGGTTTGTGTCATAAGTAGATAGGTAAGGTAAGGGTTAATTTTCTTTTCCTGTAAAGGGGGAACAAAGAGAACCAAACACCTGACCAGAGGACCAATCAGAGAACTGGATTGTTTAAAGTCAGGGGCGGGAATTTGTATACTCGGGGTCTTTGTTGTTT